>NC_092334.1:338357500-338957500 GCF_046630445.1 Rutidosis leptorrhynchoides
TAAAATATTATCACTTGAGTCAAGTTATTTGGATAATTTATATCTTAAGGAATTAATTATTTATAGGTTTAAATAATTACATTGTGTTATATTTTATAAAAGGGTTTATAAAATATACAAGTAACTTAATAGAAATGCATGGTTTTATATCTAGTTTTATAAAAATCTTTTTTTTTAAACTCCCCCCCATGGTGGACGGTTTTGGGGAAGATAAACCCACCTCCCATGCTTGTTTTAATGTTACTTTAATATAACACACATCCTAAGAAATATTCTTTACACAAAGACCAAGTTTTGACTCAATTTTGGAAGTAACAAGTCTTAAAAACTCTCTCCCTCTTCTAACTAGTCTGCTGGCCGAATTTTTAGAGGAAAAAGAGTGGGGTTTTGCTTGCTAATTAAGTCCATTAAGTGTCCAAAATCCTAACCATCAAAAGGGTGGTGTTGGTAATTGAAAGCTTGTGGGTATTACTTGCTTGAGGCTTCAAGTTAGAAGCTCATTTTGCATCATCTTCATCATCATTTCTGCTGTCCAAAATTTAGCTCTCAATAATCTTTGAGGAGGTATAAACACTCTTCTTTTCTTGTTATATTTGTAAGCATTTATCCAAGACTTGATATTATCATGGAATTTAACTTAATGGCATAACATGTTAACATGACTTTACATAATGCTTCCGCTTGCTTTAACTACATTAAATTGGTTTAATGATCAAGTAAACTATATGAACATCTTGTTTCTCAAACTTGTTAAATTCCATCAATGGTATCTAGAGCCGAGGTCTATGGATTATGCTTCTTATATTGTCTTTAAATCCACTAATTTTGCATTCCATGTACATGCATGAAAATGGAATACAAAAATTGTTGGGTTTGGAAGGGTTGTTTGATTTGGCTGAAATTTTAGGGGTTCCAAAATGGGTTTTGGCTCTTCCATTTTGGTCATATTTGGTTGCATGTTCATGTTCACAATCATAGCCTTGACCTTGTGTTTGGTTGGATGTTTGAATGATTTATATTTATTCATTTGGTATGTAATATTAATTCATTCATTTGGTTTGTAATAATATTCATTTGATTATGTAATTTATTTTATATTTGGTATGTAAAATAGATTAGGTTGTATTTCATTTTCTAGACAAAATGTATTAGGATATATTTTGTAAAAATGAAGATACAAGATGAAGACTTGAAGAACACAAGAAGAAGCATTTGAATGCAAGATTAAGTGGGAGATTTAAAATCTCCTACTTTGTGTTATAACCCCTTAACCGGTGGCATTTGTTTTCGGCTAAACAAATGCCTACCAAAATGGCTTGATTGTGAACATATTTGTTTTGCATGTGTGGTTGTTTATTGTATGATTGTGGATTGTATGTTTGTAAGCTACAAGTTAATCACACAAGTTAACAACAAGCAAAATGGAAATTTAATTGGTTAAATTAAACATTATTAACGACATGCAAAACGTCAACTTAAATGGTTAAATTAACAACGGCTAAAAGGACATTAATAAACGGTTATTAAGAACATGATAAGGATCATATATATAAAATGGTTTATATCAAGTAATTGGATAAAATTACAAGACTTGAAAATGGATTTCAAATGAACCATACACTAAATGCATGTTGGTGTATGGCATAAAAGTTTTCTCAAACTAGAAATAATGAAAACTTAAAATCCCTTTTAAACAAGGCAAACAAGTTAAACGCCATCCTTTTGTGCAACACTTAAAAATATTAGGGAACTCATATTGGGATAAAGGTCACCTAACCGTTATGAGCAAACTAATATGATTAAGGCGAATTTCGCACACTTGTGGGATAAAGGTCACCTAACCACTTGTATGTTAAATTTACACGTTTACACAAGTAGGACGACTTGATTTGGGAATCATGAACTTAGGGTCACCGAAGCGTGAGGAACAAATAGGCGTTGATGCGATAAATATGCCATGCAAAAGGATTGCATGATCCCATAACTTAGAAGTTGCAAAAGGATTGCAATTGCCATACAATGACTACCTAGCTAAATCAAATGACGGGATAAAGGTCACCTAACTGAAATTTGGTTTACCGTTGGATTATAAAATTTAATAAATATCAATTGAATTTAAAGGGTATTAATTGTTAAATTAAAATTAATACTTAAACAACTTTGTTAAATTTTGTAAATGGCCACCAATAACAACAACAACATTCCAAACGCACCTATCAACTTTAACAACCTATCGTTGAGGTCAATCCTCGAAAAGGAAAAACTCAACCATACGAAATTCATGGATTGGTTCTGCAATCTAAGAATTGTCCTCAAACTAGAGGATAGGGCGTATGTATTGGAAGACCCCATTCCCGATCAACCTGACGAGGATGATACGGAAGGCATGGCTTATTGGGAGAAATTTTGCACCGATTCGGTGCAAGTTTCTTGCCTCATGCTTGGGACTATGATACCCGAACTCCAAAAGGATTTTGAGCATCATAGTGTATATGACATGATCACACAGTTGAAGGAGATGTTCCTTCAACAAGCTCGTGTCGAGCGCTTTAAAACGGTTCGAGTGCTTCATGCATGTCGGATGGGCGACTCCCAATCCGTTCATCTTATGTCCTTAAGATGAAAAGCCTAATTGATCGAGCGAACTGTCTAAACTGCAACGTGTCTAATGAATTAGCCACGGACCTTATCCTTAACTCCTTGTCAAAGAGGTTTGACACATTTGTAATGAATTACAACATGAATGGATGGGATAAGAGCATTGGCGAATTACATGCCATGCTAAAGACGGCCGAAGCGAGCATGGGTAAAAGGGCTTCACCCATGTTTATGATCAATGAAGGCGGGTCCAAAAACAATAACACTTCTGAGCTGAAGGCGGCTAAGAGGAAAGGACCCGCCTACCAAGGCAAGGGCAAGGGAAAGGGAAGTATGGTTACCCCAACCAACAAGAACAAAAAGCAAAAGGTTACCGGTAAAGCAAACCCCAAGGAAGATCCGTGCTTTGGTTGCTGTGAAATGGGTCACTGGAAACGCAACTGCCCGGTCTACCTAAAGGAGTTGAAGGAAAAGAGGGATGCAGGGCAAACCTTAGGTAATGTATATATGGTATACATTGAGCTTAGTATTACTTCTTCTAATACATGGGTATTAGACACAGGATGTGGAACTCACATTTGTAATTCTATGCAGGGGTTCAAAAGAAGTAAACAAGAAGCGGGAACCTCAAGTCTCTACATGGGAAATGGAGCTAAGGTGCACGTAGTAGCTCAAGGAGACTTTATTCTAAAGCTTCCAAGTGGTTTGGAACTTATTTTGAAAAATGTTTTGTATGCACCCGATTTATCGCGAAACATTATTTCTGTATCCCGTTTGAAACAATGTGGTTTTAATCTTAATTTCATTAATGATGACATCCATGTTTCTTTAGATAGTGTGTTCTATTTCAAGGCTTCGCATGTGAATGGTATCTATGAATTGGTTCATGATGACACATCATACGATAGCTCAATATACCATGCAAACACCAAGAAACTCAAAAGGGATTTGAGTGATTCCTACTTATGGCATTGTCGCCTTGGTCATATAAACAAGAATCGAATGCATACACTTCAAAAGAATGGACTTTTGAAATCAAATGAACTAGACTCGTTTGATGTATGTGAATCTTGTTTACAAGGCAAAATGACTAAAGCACCTTTCAAAGGGACCTATGAAAGGGCTAAAGACTTATTGGGATTAATACATTCGGATGTATGTGGACCCTTTAAGCCCATGACTAGGAAAGGTGAAAGATACTTCGTCACTTTCATTGATGACTTCAGTCGTTTTGGATATGTCTATTTATTAAGGCACAAGGACGAAACTTTTGAAGCATTCAAAGAATATCAAAACGAAGTACAAAATCAACTCAACAAGACAATCAAAGTACTTCGTACCGATAGAGGAGGTGAATACCTAATCGATGCTTTCTAAGATCATCTTAGAAGTTGTGGGATTATCTCGCAACTTACTCCACCCGGGACACCACAGCTTAATGGTGTATCCGAAAGGAGGAACCGAACCCTAATGGATATGGTTCGATCTATGATGGCTAGAAGCTTGTTGCCTCTATCATTTTGGGGTTATTGTCTATGCTCCGCGGCTCGTATTCTAAATATAGCCCCAACCAAGAAAGTGGAACGAACTCCTCATGAGATGTGGTTTCAAAAACCACGATCTCTATCATACTTAAAGGTGTAGGGATGTGAAGCTTATCCTAAGCGTTACGTCCCTAATAAGTTGAATGCTCGATCCACGAAGTGTATCTTCATAGGATATCCCAAGGATGATATGGGATACTATTTCTATGATCCAACCGAGCAAAATGTATTTGTTGCTCGAAAGGCTGAATTCCTTGAAACTAAGTTCCTATTGGAAGGAAATAGTGAAAGGAAGATAGATCTTGAAGAGGTTCAAGATCAAGTAGATGATACACAATTGGTTGACGCTAGCACTCAACATGAAAATGTTGAGAGTGATCAAATGGATGATCAAAATACACAAGATGTTCGCAGGTCTGGTAGGATTAGTAATCCTCCTGAGAGATATGGGTTTCTCATGGATGGTTGCTATGTGGTTGATTTGGATGAACCAACAAACTACCAAGATGCCCTATCAAGGATTGATAAAGATAAATGGCAGGAAGCCATGAACGCTGAGATGCAATCCATGTATGACAACCAAGTTTGGGAACTTGTTGACCAACCTACTGGCTCAAGGCTAGTTGATTGTAAATGGCTTTTCAAAATGAAAACCGACATACATGGAAACTTGGATACATATAAAGCTAGACTTGTAGCAAAAGGTTTCACTCAAACTCAAGGGTTTGACTATGATGAAACTTTTTCGCCTGTGGTAATGCTAAAGTCTATTAGGATATTACTTGCCATTGCTGCTCATTATGATTATGAAATATGGAAAATGGATGTCAAGATCGCTTTCCTAAATGGACATCTTGAGGAAGATGTCTACATGGTTCAGCCTGAAGGTTTTGTTGATCCTAAATATCCTAAAAAGGTATGCAAGTTAAAGAAGTCAATCTACGGATTGAAACAAGCATCTAGAATGTGGAATCATCGTTTTAATAAGGAAGCCAAGAAATTTGGCTTCATTAAAAATGGTGATGAAGCTTGTGTATACAAGAAATCTAGTGGGAGCACTATCATGTTCCTTGTACTATATGTGGATGACATATTGTTATTTGGAAATGATATTCCGAAAATGGAAGGTGTTAAAACTTGGCTAAGTATATGCTTCTCCATTAAGGATCTTGGAGAAGCACAGTACGTTTTGGGGATTGGGATCTACAGGGATAGATCGAAGAAACTGATAGGTTTGAATCAAAGTGCATACATTGAAAAGATCTTGAAAAGGTTCAAGATGGAGAACTCTAAGAAAGGTTTGGTACCTATTCAAAATGAAACACTTCTCAGTTCATCTCAGTGCCCCACCACAAAAGATGAACAGGAGAGAATGAAGAAAGTCTCGTACGCATCTGCTATTGGGTCAATCATGTATGCAATGATATGCACTAGACCGGATGTGTCATGCGCTCTTAGCCTGACAAGTAGATACCAGAATAACTGAGGAAACAGTCATTGGATTGCTGTCAAAAGTATATTGAAATACCTTAGGAGGACTAAGGATATGTTTCTGATATATGGGTCTGGTAAGGAGGAACTCGCTGTAAAAGGTTACATGGACGCGAGTTTCCAAACTGATTGAGATGATTCTCGATCACAATCCGGTTATGTCTTCATGTTAAATGGAGGTACAGTCTCTTGGAAGAGTTCAAAACAGGATGTTGTTGCATTATCCACTACAGAGTCGAAGTACATTGCCGCCTCATTGGCAGCTCAGGAAGCTGCATGGATGAAGAAATTCATCGACGACTTAGGAGTAGTCCCTTCTATTCAGGACCCTCTTGAGATATTTTGTGACAACGAGGGTACGATTGCTCAAATCAAGGAACCTCGTGCTCACCAAAAGACCCGTCACATTGAGCGGAGATTCAACTACATAAGGGATGAAGTTGAAAAGGGAAAGATATGTATTCGCAAAGTTCACACAGATCTTAATATAGCGGATCCACTCACGAAGCTCTTACATGGTGCAAAACATCAAGGACATGTTAGTGCATTAGGGCTTCGATATTCTAGTGATTGGTTGTGATCTGTTTTAAGTATTGTAACGGAACGAAATTGTTCAAACTCATTAATATAATTATGGCATTAATTTATTTTGAGTTATGTTCCTATTTTGCATATTTTATCCATGAATAAGTAATTATTCTAAATTCCGTAGTCGATCACATTTGTGAGAACAAGTGTGAGGTTTAGACTATTATAAAATTGGATTGGTATACATTCACGGGATGAATGTGGGGCAAGGTTGCAACCAAGGTTCATAGATATTTGTGGGATACAAATATTAGAAGACCCGCCCTCAAGATTTGCTAAATGGAGCCTTTGTGGTTGATCACATGTAATCTTGAGTAAAGGCGAATATCATTGTATCCTTTGACCTGAGATACATATTGGGTTCGGATATTTACCAAGTATCGTGCCTTGATTCTTTCCTTCGCTATTCTGAAATATGGTAGTTCATAAGGAAGAGCTCAGGTACAATGCAAGGTATATATTTAGGACGTATGTAGTCAAGATGGAATTTGTCCCTCTTATTCATTGAGAATCAGATGTCTAAGGCCTGATAAAGTTAAATCTAGAAGAGAGTGATCACTCTGTGTCTCTTGGATTTAACATGACATCTCGGACGAAAGGAAATAATGAAAGATTCACCTATTCATATTCGAGATGGGAACTCGAAAGCGATGATGTTATTGAATGGCACAAAGTCATAACATGTTGGGGGTGATGGACGGTCGTTAGGTGATATCCATCGCTTGCATTAATTTCTTATGTTTCTCGTGCAAGTGGGAGATTGAAGGTATCTCGTATGCCCGAGAGTCATATTAAATTAATGTGGCCAACATGTTATGATCCAAGTCGGGTCATACCCAATAACAAGCTTACTGACACCTTATATGTATTTAATCTTGACGATTGGATCGTTAAATAAATACGCGACACTTAAATTTTTGAAAATCGGGTTTCTAAAATATTATCACTTGAGTCAAGTTATTTGGATAATTTATATCTTAAGGAATTAATTATTTATAGGTTTAAATAATTACATTGTGTTATATTTTATAAAAGGGTTTATAAAATATACAAGTAACTTAATAGAAATGCATGGTTTTATATCTAGTTTTATAAAAATCTTTTTTTTTAAACTCCCCCCCCCCTGGTGGACGGTTTTGGGGAAGATAAACCCACCTCCCATGCTTGTTTTATTGTTACTTTAATATAACACACTTCCTAAGAAATATGCTTTACACAAAGACCAAGTTTTGACTCAATTTTGGAAGTAACAAGTCTTAAAAACTCTCTCCCTCTTCTAACTAGTCTGCTGGCCGAATTTTTAGAGGAAAAAGAGTGGGGTTTTGCTTGCTAATTAAGTCCATTAAGTGTCCAAAATCCTAACCATCAAAAGGGTGGTGTTAGTAATTGAAAGCTTGTGGGTATTACTTGCTTGAGGCTTCAAGTTAGAAGCTCATTTTGCATCATCTTCATCATCATTTCTGCTGTCCAAAATTCAGCTCTCAACAATCTTTGAGGAGGTATAAATACTCTTCTTTTATTGTTATATTTGTAAGCATTTATCCAAGACTTGATATTATCATGGAATTTAACTTAATGGCATAACATGTTAACATGACTTTACATAATGCTTCCGCTTACTTTAACTACATTAAATTGGTTTAATGATCAAGTAAACTATATGAACATGTTGTTTCTCAAACTTGTTAAATTCCATCACTCTTACCATAAAATGGCATTTTTCCCAGTTAAGTACAAGATTAGATTCTTCACACCTAATCAACATACGCTCAAGATTATGAAGACATGAATCAAAAGAATCACCGAAGACTGAAAAGTCATCCATGAATACTTCCATAAAGTCTTCAATCATGTCATTAAAAATAGCTACCATACACCTTTGAAAGGTAGCAGGAGCATTGCATAAGCCAAAGGGCATACGTCGATAGGAGAAAGTACTATAAGGGCATGTAAAGGTGGTTTTCTCTTGGTCCTCGGGTGCTATAAGGATTTGGAAATATCCAGAGAAACCGTCAAGAAAACAATAAAAGTTCTTTCCTGCTAATCTTTCCAACATTTGATCAATGTAAGGAAGGGGAAAGTGGTCTTTTCGGGTAGCATCATTTAATTTTCTATAATCAATACATACCCTCCAACCCGTGATAGTCCTAGTGAAAATTAATTGATCATTTTCATTGGTGATAACGGTCATGCCACCCTTTTTGGGTACACATTGGACCGGACTCACCCAAGGACTATCCGAAATTGGGTAAATAAGACCTTCATCTAGGAGTTTGACAATCTCCTTTTTAACGACCTCTTGCATATTAGGGTTCAGTCGCCTTTGTCTTTGTACACATGACTTATAGTTATCTTCCATTAATATCTTATGTGTACAATAAGAGGGACTTATACCCTTGATGTCATGAATTTTCCATGCTAGAGCCGGTTTATGGGCTTTTAACATGGAAACGAGTTTAGACTTCTCACTTACAGAGAGTTCGGATGAAATGATAACCGGGAGAGTAGAATCCGCTTGAAGGTAAGCATATTCCAAGTGACTTGGAAGTGGCTTGAGTTCCAAAACGGGAGGTTCTTCAATCGATGTTTTACATCGGTACTCATTTTTTAAATCCAACTTTCTGTATTCTTCATCATTTGGCTCATAACCGTTAGCCATCAAGGTGGTCAACATCTCCACTTCTTCCACCATGTTTTCTTCATCACCTTCTGCCAAAATGCATTCTCCCGAACCTTGCAATTCTGGAAATTCCTGCAATAACTCCGAGTATGCGTCTACGGTTTGCAAAAAATAACATTGGTCATCAGTAGACTCAGGGTATTGCAAGGCATGGTCAACGGAAAAGGTAACCTTAGCATCCTCAATACTAAGGGTCAATTTCTGCCCATGAAAATCTATCATAGCTCTAGCGGTATTGAGGAAAGGTTGACCCAATATAAGAGGCACACGTGTGTCCTCTTCCATGTCCAAAATTACAAAATCGGTCGGAAATACTAGGGTACCCACTTTTACTAACATATTCTCTAAAATTCCACGAGGGAATTTAACAGAGCGTTCCGCTAGTTGAATTGCCATTCGGGTTGGTTTTAGTACCCCGGGGTTTAGCTTAACATATAATGAATAAGGCATTAAATTTATGCTAGCCCCTAAATCCGCTAATACTTTAATGCATTCCAAATCTCCTAGGAGACATGGTATGGTAAAACTCCCAGGATCTGCTAACTTCTTTGATATTTTGTTCATTAAGATTGCGGAACAATTAGCATTCATGGTGACGGATGAAAGTTCCTCCATTTTCTTCCGATTAGTAAGTAAGTCTTTTAAAAACTTAGCATACTTTGGCATACCTGAGATCACATCAATAAAAGGCATATTTATGTTAATTTGTTTAAGCATATCTAGAAATTTTGACCTTTTGGCTTCTAGCCTTTCTTGTTGTTGCTTCCTTGGGTATGGGAGCGGTGGTTGAAATGGCTTCACTACGAGTTTCTCCCGTTCTTCCTTTTCAACCACTTGTTCTGGCTCCTTAACCGGTTCATCATTTAGGTTCAACGAAACACTGAAATTAGAATTTTTGGGCATTCTTGGAGCCTCGTATGCTAGACCACTCCGTGTGGTGATAACATTGGCGTGCTCATTTCGGGGGTTCTTATTGGTATCGCCCGGTAAACTCCCTGGTTTTCTTTCACTAAGTAAACTATCTAAGCCACTCATTTGCTTCTCCAAATTCTGAATTGAGGCTTGTTGGTTTCTAAACTAGTGTTCATTTTTCTCGTTTGTTTGATTTATGTTTGTAACAAGCTGAGTTTGTGATGCAATCAACTTTTCCAACATACTCTCCAAATTTGACTTTTTATCTTCCTGTTGGGGTTTTTGATAAAAACCCAGAGTTTGTTGTTGGAACCCACTACTTGACCCTTGTTGGTAATTGGAATTTTGACCTTGAGGGTTGTATGGGTTGTTAAAGTTTCGGTTAAATTGGGCTCTTCCTTGAAATTGATTATTATTTCTTAGGCTTATGAAAGCCACTTCTTCTTTTTGAGCGATTGTTAAACCGGCATCACAATCTTTTCTTAAATGGAGACCACCACAGTATTCATAACCTACTTTCATACTATGAATTTCCTTGGTGATTTTGTCCATGTTTCGAGCAACACCGTCTATTTTCACACTTAGGTAACTAAGGTCATCATAAGCACTGGCGCTTTGGACTTGGGCATTACGAGTAATTCGTCGTTCTTGATGCCACTCATGAGAATAATCGGCTAGCTTCTCGATTATCTCATAAGCCTCTTTCTCGATTTTGTCCATAAGTGAACCTCCGGCTGCTTGATCAAAGGAAATTCGGGTTGCAACATCACAACCCTTGTAAAAGATTTGGACTTTTTGGAAGGTATCCAAACCATGGTTTGGACAACCTCTTAGCATTTTGGAAAATCGATTCCATGCTTCGTACAAGGTTTCCATCGGCTTTTGACATAATTGGGTAATTTCGTGTTGGAGTCTCATGGACTTAGAAATTGGAAAATATTTCTTAAGAAATTTTTCCAACATACCATCCCAAGTTTCTATCGTAGCCTCGGCCAATGAATCTAACCAACTTTATGCTTCCCCGTAAAGTGTCCATGGAAAAAGTATTAAAAATATGGCCTGGTCAGTGTCTGGTTTAAGTTTGAAAAGAAGACATATCTCTTGAAAAACACGAATATGTTCGTTTTCATCTTCATTCGGACCACCACCAAATTGACACATGTTATTAATCATTTGGAGAATAGGTCCTTTTATTTCAAAATTTATCTCACCAGTGGGAGGAGTAATAGCACTACCTTGTCCGTTTCGGGTTGCCTTCATCTTGGCCGCCATTGATTGTCTTGGTACCACCGGTCTTGCTTCTCCTTCCATTTCAAATTTTGGAGGAGGAACGGGCTAACCAAATTCAGAATATCTCGACTTGGTTGTACTTGATTCTGAATCAAAAGTTTCCTTCTTTGATGAAGATTTAAAAAGTTCAAGTACTTCTTTTGGGATCCTACCAAGCTTTCTATCAGGTTCTGTAAGCGGTGTAAGTAATGGAGAATCTGAACTTTGGGTATGTGGCATATGCAACCTAAAATCTGTCAATCACACAACTAACAAAACTATTAAATGCACCGATTCTACAAAATTAAAATCAAAGATTATTAATAATTTAAAATAATTAAGAAACTACTTAATCACAAATTAGTTAACGATTCTATTTTGACACAAAACTGTCCCCGGCAGCGGCGCCAAAAACTTGATGTGGTGCAAAACGTGGTATATGAATTGTTATATGAAATAGTATGGAAAAATACCGATTAAAGATTGTTCCACACTAACGAGCAGTGTACCCGATCGTGTAGTAGTATAAATAATGGTTTAGTTCCGTGTATCGCTCCAAGGACAGTTGGATTAGTCAAACTAAAATTAGAAACTATATTGTGATTAACTAAGTAAATGAAACTTAAAGGTACAAGATATTATGATTTTGTGGCTATTTAACGATTTAGCCAAATCAGAGAGGAGTAAAAGTAAAAAAACAATATTTTTGGTCTTTTAAGTTTATATAATGAAAACAAGTGCAAAGAAAACAAATAAGATAGTTTGATTAAGATCAAAGATACGATATGTTCATCTAGATATTTTACCCTCAGTATTGGATGTAAGTTATATTGTTAAGACCCGATTGAATGACTATGTATGTAAGTTACCTAATAGATTTACCAAGAGTTCTCTTTAGTAAACACGCAAACTCGATTACAAGATCAAGGGTTCCCTTTTCTATATAGTTCTCGTGTTTGTAACCAAATAACTATGATATATATGATAATCACCCAAATCGACTTGCCAAGAGTTCTCTTTAGCAAGTACTCAAACTAGAATTACTAAGTGAGGATTCCCTATCACCTAGACCTTTTTGTTTGTGACTAATTGATTAGCTAGATCAAAGACTTGAATAACAATTATCTTTTGCGTTCGCTCTACACAATTCATTCCTATATCGTCTAATCATTTTGATCTAATTTACCCCTTGGTCCGGTTTAGTAAACAATCAATCTAAGACAAGTTGATTGAAAATCAATATGATACATCAACAAGAGTTTTCTTTATCAACAACATATCAATTAACTAGATACAAATGATTTGACATCAATAAGCATGGTTCTTTGATTCAAGCTCTAATCTATCACACATAATACATTCAATCCATAAGATTACATCCAATACCACAGTTATTAATCTAGACAAACATTATAGAGTTTAGCCAACAATCATATTAACAAACAAAATAGCAATCAATTGATAAGTAGAATTCATTGTGAAAAACAAGAAATCAACCTAATATAGAATGAATCTTGAATGAAGAAAGTGTTTGAATCTTGATTCTTGGATGTTAAGCCTCTTCCAAGAGCTTGAAATTCTCCAATTTTGCTCCTAAAATCGTCTTGGAACTCCTCTGTTTCGTAACTGTTCGTATCTCTCTCAATAATACACTTTTAAAGTGGTGAAAGTTGGTCAAAAGCAAAAAGTAGGCTGAAACCTACTTCTGGACGGTATCCAGTTGTAAAGGCTTGGACGGCGTCCAGATTTCTGGACGGCGTCCAGTTGTGAAGGGCTGGACGGCGTCCAGATTTCTGGACGGCGTCCAGTTGTGCTGAATTGTTTTGTCTCGTTTTTTCCAAATCTCCCTTCATTGGGACGGCATCCCAATCATTTTGGACTGCGTCCAACATACCTGAAGCCTTGTTTTATCGTTTTAGAGTGCTAATTTGACCATAACTTGTATCGGGATCAACTATGATGAAATCACAACTTATAGAATGGTCATAATTCACCAAAACTCTTTATAAACCAATTTCTGATACACTTTTCATACCTTTGTGTATTACTTGTAGAAACCGCCTTAACTATCCTTGATTCGAGAGTATTTCACATGATATTGCGAGATATATATGATGTAATTGAGCAATATCATAAATTATAAACATTAAATGCTTAATATAAGTTATTATATAATATATATTATATAATTAGTAACTAGGATAAAATTTATAAATTATAATATATTAAATTACAAGTTTGAATATAATTGTTATATTTATATTATTATCATTACTTTTATTATTATTATTATTATTATTATTATTATTATTATTAATAATAATAATTGTATTATTAATATTATTACCTCTAGTATAAAATATATAAAACTTAATAGGTACATGTGGTTATATTATCATTAATATCATTATAATAGTAATATTATTATAACTAATAGAATTATTATTATCATAACTACTAGTATTATTAATAGTGTTATTAATATTATTTTTTACTAAAAGAGTTTCACTATCATTATAAGTATTATTTGATATCATTATTATTATTAATATCAAAATTTATATTAATATCAGTATTAGTAACATTATTATTTTTAATATATAACATATAGATATTAAGTTTGATACATATATATATTAATAACATTATTATTATTATTATCATTTATAATATTAGGATTATTATAATTAACATTATTATTAGTAATAATATTATAGTTATAAAATTTATCTTTATTATTATCATTACTAATATTATTATTATTATTATTATTATTATTATTATTATTATTATTATTATTATTATTATTATTATTATTATTATTATTATTATTATTATTATTATTATTATTATTATTATTATTATTATTATATTATCATTATTATTGTTTATAATATTAAGAGTATTATTATTATTATAGTTATATTTAATAAATAATAAGACTTATTATAAAACATAAAACAAATATATACGTATGATATATGAATAACAGATATATATACGGATAAATATACAGATACAACATACGATATATATACACAGTATATAATATTTAATAATATAACTATACGTATATATGCATAATATCGAATTCAACTTTCCTATCCTTATCATACTGTTCTATGAATTGTTTTATAGCTGTAAACTAGTACGATTTGAATCAATTAAGTCATATTATCAAACAAAAACCAGTTTAGTCGATTGTATTTATATAAAGATTTTCTAACAGAATCAAAAATTGTCGAGTCCATCAAGCTAGCAAACAAGGTGTTAATTGAGTTAAATTAATTATAATTATATCTATTAACCTTTATGTAATACACCACTAGTGCAAGTCGAATTAAAACAGCAAAATCAAATTAAACTTTGAAGAAACCTGCACAAAACCTCTGTTCTTGACCATTCTTATCATCAACCCATTTTCTAATCAAATTACAAAAACTAAAAATGTAGAAGAGATCTAATTCAGGTCGTGATACTTTCTGCAAAATTTTATAATCCAATTCCTTATATCGAGTTCTAATTTTGAGGTCAAACTTTATTGTCAAAAAGTCAACCGAAGTGTTCATCCCAAAATTCGTAATAGTTTTGATGTTTTAAATTGAATTGATGATCCAGAAAGTTTATAAGGTTGATTTAGAAACTTTTTCATGTTATGATTATAGTCCAAAAACGTCCATAGATCCGAATCAAGGTTTGAGTCTTAAGTGTTCTTCGCGCCACTGTTTCAATGAATTTAAAATATTTTTGGTCTGCTAATCAAAATCAAACATCTCTGGTTGGTTCCATTTCAATTGAAGAACTTAAATTGTATAATTTAATTAAGCTACTATGATTGATCTTGCTGTGGTCGATTTAATTGATAACGAAGAAGAAGATAATGGTTACAGAAAAATATAGTTTATATAATTAAACTGGGGTATTTAAAACAGAAATGAGTATACGGAGTAATGGTTATGAGTGGTGTCAGATTAGCGAGAGGTTACGGGTTCGAGCCCAGTTCGTGGCATTCTTTTTACTCAAAGTCTTGGAAGGTAGTTTTTATTACCATTTTTATTTTTTTGTTATTATTATTATTATTATTATTATTATTATTATTATTATTATTATTATTATTATTATTATTATTATTATTATTATTATTATTATTATTGCTATTATTATTAATAGTTATAGTTATTATTGTTGTTATATTATTAATTATGATCATTTTATTAGTTATTATTATTGATATCATTAATCATTAACTTCATTAATGTAAATTACGGTATTATCATTATTACTATAAGTATTATTATTATCATTACTATCATTATTATTATTATTATAGTGTTAGTATTAATATTATTAATAAGTATTATGAATATTAGTTATTATTGTTATTACCACTAATATAAGTAGTAGTTACCAACTATTATTATCGTTATCATAACCCTAGTTACAATTATGATTATTGTTATTATTATTATTATTACTAATATTATTATCATAATAGGTATTATTATTAAATAATATGATTATTAATATTATCATTATTAATCTCAAAAACTACCTTTTTAAGCAGATAAATATTTTTACATAAAATATACCTATTACGTATACTATAATTATATTAAAATTTTACATAACTATATATATCAAACTTACTAATATTATTTATATAAATACTTACAAATAACAAACTTTCGATTTTTAAATATAACATTAAATAAGTATGGATACATTAATATAACTATATAAATATTAACCATTTTGAATATAAACACAAATTAAATATATAATATATAAATTAAGATATAATAATTGTTCGATTATGATTATACGTTTTAATATATACATACAAATGATATAGGTTCGTGAATCCGAGGCCAACCCTGCAATGTTCAGTATCGTCATATGTATTCTTACTACAGAATACAGTATCGTGAGTTTCATTTGCATTTTTACCCTTTATATTTTTGGGCTGAGAATATATGCGCAATTTTTATAAATGTTTTATGAAATAGACACAAGTAATTGAAACTACATTATATGGGTGAATGATCGAAGCCAAATATGCTCCTTTTTCTTGGTAACCTAAGAATTAGTAAACCGATCTACTAATTGACGCGAATCCTAAAGATAGATCTATTGGGCCTAACGAACCCCATCCAAAGTACCGGAAGCTTTAGTACTTCGAATTCGTTTTTATCATGTCCGAAGGATTTCCCAGAATGATAGGGGATATTCTTATATGTATCTTGTTAATGTCGGTTACCAGGTGTTCACCATATGAATGATTTTTGTCTCTATGCATGGGACGTATATTTATAAGAACTGAAAATGAAATTCTTGTGGTCTATTAAAATGATGCAAATGAATGATTAAGATAAACTAATGAACTCACCAACCTTTTGGTTGACACTTTAAAGCATGTTTATTCTCAGGTATTTGTTGTGACCCGAAGTTTTCCATGTTTATATATATTAATTGAGATTGATATTTACATGATTAAGTGTTTCCAACATGTTAAGCAATCAAACTTGTTAAGACTTGATGAATTGAAATAGGTTTCATATAGACAATTGACCGGTGATATTATGATAAGTAAGTATCTCATTAGGTATTTTAACTATGAGTTATATACATAAAATTGAGTTTATTGATTTAAGAAACTCGAAATGATATATATAACGATTATCGTTATGATAACGTCTACTAAATACATATGTATCATATTAAGATATTGATACACTATATTTAACATGATAAAATGATATTTAAATATATCATTAAGTGTGTTAACAATGAACAAAATATGTAAAAACAAGACTACTAACTCAAGAATTACGAAACGAGACTTATATGTAACGATTATCGTTGTAACGATATTTTAATCTATGTATCATATTAAGAGATATTCATACATCATAATATCATGATAATATAATAATTTAACATCTCATTTGATATAATAAACATTGGGTTAACAACATTAATTGAGATCGTTAACTTAAAGGTTTCAAAACAACACTTACATGTAACGACTAACGAAGACTTAACGAATCCATTAGAATGTATATACATGTTGTGTTTTGATATGTATTCTTACACTTTTGAAAGACTTCAAGACACATATCAAAGTACTTCTACTTAACAAAAGTTCTTACAATTACATCCTCGTTCAGTTTCATCAACAATTCTACTCGTATGCACCCGTATTCGTACTCGTACAATACACAGCTTTTAGATGTATGTACTATTGGTATATACACTCC
This sequence comes from Rutidosis leptorrhynchoides, assembly GCF_046630445.1. Taxonomy (NCBI): domain Eukaryota; kingdom Viridiplantae; phylum Streptophyta; class Magnoliopsida; order Asterales; family Asteraceae; genus Rutidosis; species Rutidosis leptorrhynchoides. Next base: position 338,374,840 of record NC_092334.1, read on the forward strand.
AATGATCAGCTCTTAGTAGCCCATGTGAGTCACCTAACACATGTGGGAACCATCATTTGGCAACTAGCATGAAATATCTCATAAAATTACAAAAATATTAGTAATCATTCATGACTTATTTACATGAAAACAAAATTACATATCCTTTATATCTAATCCATATACCAACGACCAAAAACACCTACAAACACTTTCATTCTTCAATTTTCTTCATATAATTGATCTCTCTCAAGTTCCATCTTCAAGTTCTAAGTGTTCTTCATAAATTCCATAAGTATAGTTTCATAAAAATCAAGAATACTTTCAAGTTTGCAAGTCTACTTCCAAGCTTTCTAATCCATTCCAAGTAATCATATAAGATCAAGGAACCTTTGTTATTTACAGTAGGTTATCTTTCTAATTCAAGGTAATATTCATATTCAAACTTTGATTCAATTTCTACAACTATAACAATCTTATTTCGAGTGAAAATCTTACTTGAACTGTTTTCGTGTCATGATTCTGCTTCAAGAACTTTCAAGCCATCCAAGGATCCTTTGAAGCTAGATCTATTTTTCTAATTTCCAGTAGTTTTATCCAGAAAACTTGAGGTAGTAATGATGTTCATAACATCATTCGATTCATACATATAAAGCTATCATATTCGAAGGTTTAAACTTGTAATCACTAGAACATAGTTTAGTTAATTCTAAACTTGTTCACAAATAAAAGTTAATCCTTCTAATTTGACTTTTAAAATCAACTAAACACATGTTCTATATCTATATGATATGCTAACTTAATGATTTAAAATCGAAAAATACGAAAAACACCGTAAAACCGGATATACGCCGTCGTAGTAACACCGCGGGCTGTGTTAGGTTAGTTAATTAAAAACTATGATAAAATTTGATTTAAAAGTTGTTCTTCTGGGAAAATGATTTTCCTTATGAACATGAAACTATATCCAAAAATCATGGTTAAACTCAAAGTGGAAGTATGTTTATCAAAATGGTCATCAAGACGTCGTTCTTTCGACTGAAATGACTACCTCTTACAAAAACGACTTGTAACTTATATTTCTGACTATAAACCTATACTTTTTCTATTTAGATTAATAAAATAGAGTTCAATATGAAACCATAGCAATTTGATTCACTCAAATCGAATTTAAAACGAAGATGTTATGGGTAAAACAAGATTGGATTTTTTTTATTGTTGTAGATACGGGAAATATTGTAACAATTCTATACAAATCATATCCTAGCTAACTTATATTGTATTATACATGTATTCTAATGTAATCTTGGGATACCATAGACACGTATGCAAATGTTTTGACGTATCATATCAACCCATGTATATATATTATTTGGAACAACCATAGACACTCTATATGCAGTAATGTTGGAGTTAGCTATACAGGGTTGAGGTTGATTCCAAAAATATATATACTTTGAGTTGTGATCTAGCCTGAGACGTGTATACACTAGGTCGTGGATTGATTCAAGATAATATATATCGATTTATTTCTGTACATCTAATTGTGGACAACTAGTTTAGGTTCCTAACGAGGACAGCTGACTTAATAAACTTAAAATAGTAAAACGTATTAAAAATGTTGTAAATATATTTTGAACATACTTTGATATATATGTACATATTTGTTATAGGTTCGTGAATCGACCAGTGGCCAAGTCTTACTTCCTGACGAAGTAAAAATCTGTGAAAGTGAGTTATAGTCCCACTTTTAAAATCTAATATTTTTGGGATGAGAATACATGCAGGTTTTATAAATGATTTACAAAATAGACAAAAGTACGTGAAACTACATTCTATGGTTGAATTATCGAAATCGAATATGCCCCTTTTTATTAAGTCTGGTAATCTAAGAATTAGGGAACAGACACCCTAATTGACGCGAATCCTAAAGAAAGATCTATTGGGCCTAACAAACCCCATCCAAAGTACTGGATGTTTTAGTACTTCGAAATTTATATCATATCCGAAGGGTGTCCCGGAATGATGGGGATATTCTTATATATGCATCTTGTTAATGTCAGTTACCAGGTGTTCACCGTATGAATGATTTTTATCTCTATGTATGGGATGTGTATTGAAATATGAAATCTTGTGGTCTATTGTTACTGATATTGCTCTAAACATACATATTATTCGACGCAATATCACTTATATTTCATAGGTTTTTACCATCTACAAAGACATTCAATGCGCATTTCACGAGAAAAATGACAAAAGTAGACAAGAGCTTGCTATTTGAAGATTCGACGATAAAACGATGAGTTTAAATCAAATATGTATCGAAAAAAAACGTTTATCCGAATTCAAGAACAAAGAAGACTGAAGAAAAAGGTTACACAAGTCGTCCAAAATGGTATATATCAATAAGGGATCAACAAAGAATAAACAAAAAGGAAAAAATGAAGAAAACTGTCAATTGGTCTTACACGAATCGTGTAACACTACACGAAACGTGTAGCCTTTTGGTCATACGCAAATCGTGTATCCATACACGAAACGCGTAATGTTAGGCCAGATTACTGTTCCAGTTTCCAGAAGGGGGCGGCTACTTTTATGTTTTTAAAACAATTCTTTTGTCTAAGTGCTACAGCAAGTGGAGCTTTTTGACTCAGCTACTACTTCAAGTTCAATGATAAATACGGAGTACTATCAACACAAAAGAGAAGGAGAATACAACACAAGTTTACACATATCAATTACTATACATAATTACTACTGTCATTTTATTACTCTGTAAAATTAGTTTCAAATATTTAGGGGGTATTGTTCGTGATTAAGGGTGTTATTGTACGCGTGAAAGGGGTGTTATTATTGTAATTTTCCTACCGTTTGAAGTTAATGAAAGTGAAGATATTTTAGTAAGTTTATTCTGTTAAAATTAGCGTTGTTATTATGTTTGCATATCTATATTTTTATGTTTATCCTAGTGTAATGAATAGCTAAATTTCCCTAGTGTTTGCTTAAATGTAGAGCCCCTAGTGAAATGGATTGTTACCATCTGTAAAAGTTTAAAATGTAACTTTAGTATTTTTAATATTGAGCCTAGTTAAAAGAACCATTTTTATGTAATTAGGTATTTAACCCTTGCCACTTAATTTATTAAATTTAAATAACGAAAGTTGTTTTTATTTACATAAATTAAGCTTCAACATTAAAAATGATCTAGACGAATTTATGGATAAGTTATTAACACCAATTTAGAAATAAACTTCGGTGGTTTGGGTAATATCAATAATTATATGATAGTGAAATTGTAAAAAGGGAAACCGTTACGATTTGGGTATTGGCGAAAGTCAAAACTAGGCTAGGTCTCAATTTAAATACTTGGGGAATAGTAGCTTTCTAAATAAAATCCGATGAAAATTAGATTTGATTTAGTTAGTCGTAACCTTATATTTTTTCGAAAGAAAAATGTAAAGTTTATTACTAAAACATTTTAATAGGGCTTAAATTCAAAACAATCCATGGACCTAGAGGTGACACATTTAAGTAAACACTCCCTTTTATCCCATTACTATTTCTTGTAAACATCTTATTATCATTATTTACGAATTATTATTTTAAAATATAAAAAACAATACATAAAAACATTTAAATCTGTAACAGACTGTTTGTCACAGTTTATATATCATACGCGAATCGTGTATGTTATACGCGAAACGCGTATGCCTGTAATTCAAACTGTACGACCAGATTCACACAATTCGCGTAGGTTTTAAATTATACGCGATACGCGTATAAATACGCGAAACGCGTATGTACAAGACACGGCTACAGTACCAGTAGGGTTAAAATTAGGGTTTTAATTATTTAATTAGTTTAAAATTAGGGTTTTAGTTATTTTACTATTATATTTAGGTTATTACTTATATTAGTTCTTATAAAATACTTTAATACATGTTAAATCCTAATAATTAGTGTTAATTATAATACTTTATAATTAGAAATTAGTTTACAATTAGTTAATCATTTTAATTCCTTTTAATTTGTATTAATCTTTTTAAACATGTCATTTAGTTAATTTAAATAAGTTTATATTATAATTGCTCAAAACAAAATTCTAAACATATAGTTTTATTAAAAGTTACTATTTAACTAATTGCTATTTAGTAATATAATTGTCGCAGCATAATCAGTATATTTTCATTTAGTTCCTTTTTAAGTTAATTATTGTAATCTTGTAATTTTATTTAGTAAATTAGTTTAATTTATTTTCTTTTACTGTTATATTATAAATTCCTAATCCAAAACCCCCTTTAATTAAGTTTGACATCAAAGACTATTAAAAACCATTAAACACTCCATCTCCCTGTGGAATGAATCGGATTTACCGACAAACTAAACTACACGGATAGGATTAGTTGCCTATATATGTGTGAAATCAACCTGAATTCAATAAAATACCACATATACAATAAATCAATTCGTGTAAAAAACAACTCAAATCCGTTCATAAATAAAGGTTACGATTCGCAACATCAACTTTTTGGCGCCGCTGCCGGGGACTTGGCAGTTAAATAAATAGATAATTTTTCTGATTCGTAGTAGTAGTTGGATTTGTACGTGGATCGGGTTGTTGGATCACCAATTTTATTGGTCAATAGAAGGATCCTGCCCCTCTGCTGCATCTTTTGGCTATTCGAAACGTGGGCAAAATCAGAAGGATAATCTGTTTGTTTAAAGGTTTTTATCATTGTTTTTATGTTATTCGATCCTCTCGAGGAAATTCATTTCCAAGAAAGTTCAAAGTTTTTGAATAAATCCTTTAATTCTTTGTACAATTTCCCAAATTGTATGATCCGTTCAATCCTAAACTCGTTAAACTTAATCCGGAACCTCAAAGAATTAATAAAAGGACAAAAACAACAAAAAGAAATAGGAAGTACTAGTAATTTTAAAACACCGAAAAACACTAAAAAAGAGAAACAAATAGGTAACCCTAGATAAACCTTTAGTGAAGTGATCTCATAATAGAAATTAATGTATGAACTTACGTTCCTCCAACGCTGAATTAACTCCTTCACATCCTGAACCCGAAAGGAAATTCCACGAACGCTTAAGAGCTCAAGAAGTAGAATCTCTTGCTAAAAATTTAGAGTCACTTTTCTTAGAATCCGACTCTGAACCAATAATTCAACCAATCATAGAGCCGATTATTAAAGAAGAAGAAGAAATGGCTGATACAAATCAAACGATAGAAGCATTAATGAAGGCCACAAGAAAAGGTCAAGGCCACGCAATCATCCAACCCACGATGAGTGATGGCTTTGAAATAAAAGGTCAATTTTTACACATGGTAACTAATACATGTCAATTCGGTGGAGCCCCAAATGAGGATGCTAACGAGCATCTTCGTAAGTTTGTAAGCATTTGCAAGCTTTTCAAAATCAAAGATGTCACCGATGAAGTTGCATGTTTAAAAATCTTTCCATGGTCCTTAAAAGATGATGCAAGAGATTGGCTAGACTCATTACCAGAAGGTTATATTGAAAATTGGAATGATATGATGGATAAATTTTTGTCAGAATTCTTTCCTGCTTCAAAAGCAGCAAAATTACAAAGTGACATAAATCACTTTAAACAAAAGCCTAATGAAACTCTTTATGAAGCTTGGACCCGATTCAATAAAATGCTTCGAATATGTCCTCAACACGGGTTGAATACATTCCAAAAGGTCCAAATATTCTATAAAGGAGTCAATGTGACAACTAGAAAATATATAGATGTTGCAGCCGGAGGTTCGATCATGAAGAAAACACCTGAAGACGCTCACACAATCATTGCTGATTTAGCTTCCCATTCCCATAATTGGCATCAAGAAATAGAATTCTCTAGATCATCAAATGTTGCTAGTATTGAAAGCAATGATGAAATTGCTTCTTTAAAAGTTCAAATAGCAAATCAAGCAAGGCAAATCGAGAAAGTAACCAAGGAAATACATGCTATCAGAGTAGGATGTGAACTATGCCAAGGTCCCCATCTTACTAGAGATTGTGATCAAAGTACAATGGAAGAGCAAGCAAATTTCTTAGGTTACTTACGAAAAGGTGAAATGAACTTCAGTGATTTTCCAGCTATAGAAGCAAACAACCGAAAATATCCTCCTATAAACAGCTATCAAATAGGAGGACCTTCAGGATCAAATAATAATAACTATCAAAATAATAATAACTATCAAGGAGGAAATCCAGGTTACCAAAATAACCGGAATTTCCCAAATCAAAATCAAAGAAATCCGCCACCAGGTTATAATAACCGAAATCAACCTCAACGAAATTATCAAAATAATTTCCAACACAATCAACCACAACCACTAGCATTTAATCAACCACAACCATTAGCAATTATGCAACCTCAACCTGAGAGGAAATCTGGTTTAGAAGATCTCTTAAGAGATTTTATGGTTAAGCACCAGCAAAATGCAGAGCTCCAAACTCAGCAAATCCGAAATCAACAAGCCACAATACAAAACTTAGAAAGGGATGTTGGAAGGATATCACAGTTACTATCAGAGAGACCACCAGGTACTCTCCCCTCAAATACTCAAGTGAATCCCAACAACCCCCAAACAAGGAACGAGCATGTAAATGCTATAACTACTAGAAGTGGTTTAACTACTAAACCGGAGACTCTTAAGTCCCCGGAAGTTCCTTTATCTCCTTCTGTTTTACAAATACTGGTTGATGAAAATGAGCAAGTTGATAAAGAACAAGAGAAAGATGATCCACCTGAGGTCATACCAAAGAAAAGTGAAGAACCACCAGTAAAGGTGCATAAGGAACCTATTCCTTACCCGAAAGCATTAAAGAAAGACAGACTCGCAAGGCGGTATGAGAAATTTGCGGACATGATTAAGCAAATTAGCATTAACATGCCACTCGCGGAGGTTCTTAGGGATATGCCCAATTACGGGAAGTTTTTAAAGGATCTCATATCCTCGAAGGGTAAATACCACGACGTTTCTGCCACATTCCTCCATGAGGAATGTTCGGCCATCTTAAAGAAACAAAATGTACCTCCAAAATTAGGAGACCCTGGTAGTTTTATCATACCATGTATGATGGGTGATTCGGTAGTGTACGATGCACTAGCCGACCTAGGTGCAAGTGTTAACTTAATGCCTTACTCGTTATATTTAAAACTTGACTTAGGAGACTTAAAACCAACCCGGATGGGTATTCGATTAGCAAACTAATCATTTGATACTCCCATAGGTATAGCCGAGGATATACTTGTAAAAGTTGGCTCACTTATCTTTCCCGTCGACTTTGTTATTCTAGAAATGCAAGAGGACACAAAAGTTCCTATCATTTTAGGACGTCCTTTCCTAAACACTGCAGATGCTATCATTAATGTCCAAAAAGAACAATTGAGTCTAGGTGTGGGAAACGAGAGAATAATTTGTCACATTGACAAAGCCATGAAAAGACCCACTTCTACCGATGACTCTTGTTTTCAAATTGATGTTATAGATCTTTGTGTCGAGAATGAATTGAAGGAGCTACTTGAAATTGATATCCCGGGGTTAGCCCCGGTAAGTGAGAATGAATACTTCAATATTGATAAAGATTTTGATGAGTTGATGAAGGTGGTCACGGATAACGAGACCATAATAGAAGAAATTCCCATGGAAGAGGAATCGTTTGAGGAAATCAAAAATGAAGATAGATTTCGTATAAAAAATTCCTTAGAAGAACCACCCGTACTAGAGCTTAAAGAGCTACCCAAACACTTGGAGTATGCTTATCTCGAAGGTACATCTAAATTACCAGTAATTATTGCTTCACATCTTTCAGATAATGAGAAGGATAAGCTAATTTCTGTATTAAAAACCCATAAAAAGGCTATAGCCTGGAAAACAACCGACATTCCGGGAATAAACCCGTCTTATTGTACACATAAAATTCTCCTTGAGAATGACTACAAACCCGTAGTACAAAGACAACGCAGGCTAAATCCCAACATGAAAGAGGTTGTTAAAAAGGAGGTCGTCAAGCTTCTTGACACCGGGTTAATCTACCCCATCTCCGATAGTCCATGGGTTAGTCCAGTACAAGTAGTACCCAAAAAGGGGGGTACAACCGTTATATTAAATGAAAAGGACGAACTCGTCCCAACTAGAACAGTTACCAGCTGGAGAGTCTGTATTGATTACAGACGTCTAAATGATGCCACTAGAAAGGATCATTTCCCGTTACCTTTTATTGATCAAATGCTTGAACGATTAGCGGGAAAAGAATATTATTGCTTTTTAGACGGTTTGTCCGGTTACTTCCAAATTCCAATTGATCCCAACGACCAAGAAAAGACCACATTCACTTGTCCTTTCGGTACCTTTGCCTATCGCCGCATGCCGTTTGGTTTATGCAATGCACCCGGAACCTTTCAAAGGTGCATGATGGCAATCTTTGATGACATGGTAGAGGATTGTATGGAAGTCTTCATGGATGACTTTTCCGTATTTGGAGACTCCTTTGAATCGTGTCTTTTCAACCTTGAACGTATGCTTATCCGATGTGAGAAAGCAAACTTGGTCCTAAATTGGGAAAAATGCCTCTTCATGGTGAAAAAGGGCATTGTACTTGGTCACAAAATATCTCGTGCGGGAATAGAGGTAGATAAAGCTAAAATTGAAGTTATCTCTAAGCTACCTAAACCATCAAATGTTAAAGCAATTAGAAGCTTTCTTGGTCACGCAGGATTCTATAGGCGATTTATCAAAGATTTTTCTAAAATCGCCCGCCCATTGACCAAGCTTCTTGAAAAGGATGCTCCATTTGACTTTGACACTAATTGCGAGAATGCATTCTCGATTCTTAAGTAAAAACTCACACAAGCTCCCATTATGGTATCTCCAGATTGGAGTATGCCATTTGAGCTAATGTGTGACGCAAGCGACTATGCTTTAGGTGCTGTTTTAGGACAACGTCCCGATAATCATTTTCTTCCGATTTATTATGCAAGTAAAACTCTAACGGGAGCCCAAATTAATTATACCACCACGGAAAAAGAACTCCTAGCGGTTGTTTATGCATTTGATAAATTTCGGTCATATTTGATGTTGTCCAAAACCATTGTTTACACGGACCATTCGGCACTTAGGTATTTATTCTCGAAACTAGATGCAAAACATCGTCTCATACGTTGGGTTCTTTTACTTCAAGAATTTGACATTGAGATACGTGATAAGAAAGGAGCCGAGAATCTAGCTGCCGATCATTTATCCCGACTTGAAAACCCCGAATTAGATAAACTTGATGATACAATCATCAAAGATACATTTCCTGACGAATCTCTAATGAGGGTTGAAAAAGAATCTGAAATCCCATGGTTTGCCCATTTTGCAAACTATCTTGCTTCAGGCATTCTACAAAAAGGACTTACTTATCAGCAAAAGAAGAAATTCTTTGCGGATTTAAAGTCTTATTTCTGGGAATACCCAGACCTATTTCGTGTTGGTGCAGATCAAATAATTCGCCGTTGTGTATACGGACAAGAAGCTCAACAAATTCTTGAGCATTGCCATCAAGGGCCAACCGGCAGTCATTTCGGACCAAAACACACTGCAAGAAAAATCCTTGAATCGGGCTTTTATTGGCCCACGATCTTTAAAGATGCCCATGATTTCGTTCGGACTTGTAACGCATGCCAACGAATGGGTAACATCACGAAAAAGGATGAGATGCCTCAAACCGGCATCCAAGTTTGTGAAATCTTTGACATTTGGGGAATCGATTTCATGGGACCCTTTCCAAGTTCACATAAGTGCAAGTACATACTAGTAGCCGTTGACTATGTATCCAAGTGGGCTGAAGCAAAAGCTTTGCCTACAAATGATGCTAGGGTGGTGGTAAACTTCTTGAAAAATCTCTTCTCACGCTTTGGAATCCCAAAAGCACTCATATCCGACCGAGGAACACATTTACCAACAACCTTCTTGAAAAGATGTTGAAGAAGTATGGCGTAACTCATCGTTTCTCTACTCCGTACCACCCGCAAACAAGTGGTCAAGTGGAGAACACGAATCGTGCCTTAAAACGCATACTTGAGAAGACGGTTAATAACAACCCTAAAATCTGGCAACGCAAGTTAGATGACGCGTTGTGGGCTTTTAGGACTGTGTATAAAACACCAATAGGTACCACACCATTTAGACTTGTATATGGTAAAGCGTGTCATCTACCTGTTGAAGTTGAACACAAGGCATACTGGGCTATGAGAGAATGTAATACTGACCTTGTACAAGCCGGAGAAAATAGGTTATCACAACTTAACGAACTAGATGAATTAAGATTACAAGCCTACGAAAATTCTAAAACATATAAAGAAAAAACTAAAGTATGGCACGATGCACGATTAAAAAAGAAAGAATTTGAACAAGGGATAAAGTATTGGTATTCCAATCACGTTTCAAGTTTTCACCTGGTAAACTTAGATCCCGATGGAATGGGCCATATATAATAAAACAGGTTTTTCCATCTGGATATGCAGAGTTGCATGGTAAAGACGGTGGAACTTTCAAAGTGAACGGATACAGACTCAAGTTATACTTTGAAGAAATCAATACTACGGAAAGAGACGAAACCACCTTCTACCCTAAGGACAAATAAATTCAGGGTAACTCTAAGGTTTTAAACTCCATTCTCGATTTTTATTCTTATCTTTAAGAGTGGGGTTAGATTGGTCTTTCCCTAGCAGACCCTAAAGAACTAGTCTTCTCCCTCCATTCTACCTTTTTAATTTCTTTTTGTTTTTATTGTGTAATTTCAAGATGCGCAGTCAGTATATCTACAACCATTTCATTTTAAAGTGCGATAAGATTTTACCGAGGGATGTGGTGTTAGATATTAAGAAAAGATGCGATAAGGCGAGGAAAGAAGAAAGACAGAAACTAAATGAGACAAACTATGCAAGAGGAAAATCTAAATCAGCTAAAAGGCGTAGAGCACGTCATTTGGGTAAATGTGTGAAATGTGGAAAACCGACTCACTCCGGAGATTGCCCAAAGAACCAAACGGACTCTAATTACGAGTACGTAACCTTATGCCGAGAAGGGCCTTTAAAATGTGCAGAAGAAAACCTCTTAAACCAGCGAGGTTACGCCTACGAAGCAATGGGGAGCGAAATAATGCGACTCCACTACGAAGCGAGCCAACGAGGCTTCACTCTTTAAATCTTTTTCTCGCCAATTGTGTGTTTGTTCATTTTTGTGTGTAATGTTTTGGTGTGTTTGGTTTGTTTTTGTTTGTTGTATGTTCTATTAAAACGGTCTACCATTTAAAAGTGATGAACCTTGAGTTCAATATGTTTTCATTAAAAACGATAAATGTTAAGTGTTACAACTGAATTATCGTTTTCCAAATTGCACGAAATTTCTTGTTGGATTCATAAGATATCTGTTAAATAGTAAACCACGAAAACAAAATAAAAAATTTTAAAAAAAAAAAAAAATCCTTTCTACTAAATTGAAGGTGAAACGCCTTGAGTTTAACTTGTTTCTTTGAAAATGAAAATGTTTAGGTGTCACAACTGAATTTTCATTATTCAAATTGCACAAAAATTTATTGTTAAATTCTAAAAATCTACAGTAGATTGCAAAATATACCTTTTTATCAATAACCGTAAAAATATATAACTTGTAAATCTTTGTCGTGGATAATGATAGGTTTGACGACCGAATTTATCTCTACCTAATCGATAGGAAACAAAGTTTTAAGTTTGAAAATTAGTTGATCTAGGGGTATACAAAAAAAAAAAAAATAGAGTGTATTTTAATTTGTGTAATTTTTATTTTTCATGTACTTGTTTTAAAATTAAAAATGTTAATAATTTTAACACAAAAATAGAGTGTTTTTATTTTATTTTAAATTTGTTTTCGAAAAACATTAAAAACTTTAACTTTTAATGGATTGAATTTTATAAATTGAAATTATTAAAACATGTATTGAAATTAAAAATTTATAAACGGATTAAGATCAGGTCTAACAACCGAATTTCCGTTACAAATATAAATTTATAAAAGATATTTTTAAATTCAATTGATTTTAAGTTATATAAAAAAAAAAAAAAATACAGACAAAGCATACGCGAATCGTGTAGACCTACACGAAACGCGTGGAATACAAAGCTTACGCGAATCGCGTAGACCTACGCGAAACGCGTAAGGTCAAAAATAGCTGAACATAACAGACGAGCAGTAGTCTGTTCTTTACACACTCTTTTCATTATTTAGGCTGCTGTAAACGAGAGGAAACCCCAAAAACCCGAAAATCACACCCAAAAACTTAAATTAACACTTCCAATCTTCTCCAAATCTTCAATCTTTCAACATGCCTAGATTGGTAAGGGTCCTAAACCCATTTTACTTAGTGTTCTTCAAGTTTTTCATTATTTTTCTTTATAGCTTTAATCCGATTTATATGCATGTTTTTGTTGAATTTTGCTTGATTAATGCTATATCTATGTTGTTAGTAGGATAATAAACCCGATTAGCATAAAAAAATGATGTTTAATTGGTTATTGAAAATTAGGGTTTATACAAAATTGGGGAAAATTAGGAAATTGATACTGAGGTGTGTTATTTTGGTTGTAATTAGTTGTTTTTGAGTGTTTTGTTAGTAGTTAGAACTTTTGAACATGATTTTGATTGTTTGACTTTGTGATTTTTAATTTTAGCCTAAATTTGTTAATTTTTTGCAAGTTCATTTTAATGAATCAAGTATGAACTTTAATGCTATTAAGGATTGTTTAGAAGTTGAAATACACGCAATGTGATTGAGTTGAATTAGATACACTTAGATAAATTGCGTGTTTTCACTTGTGAATTAAACTTTGCATATGAAACTTGATTTTTGATTTATGATTTTTGGTTTGTTTCTGCTTTGTTTTGAATTATAGAACTAAATCTTCCAAAGTTGTTGAAATAAATTGATTCATGTGGTGATGAAACAAGTTTGTAAGTTGAATTTAGACTCTTTGCTAACATTAACACATCCTATTGGGATGATTTCCTTGTTTTTAAAATTTTATGCAGGGACCATTTAGAATGAGGGCATTTAACCAACAACAAGCACAATATCAAGTTACCCCCGAAATGGATCAACAACTCTTGAACCTACACCCGATCCTGCAATTTCCTAACGAATTACATCAAAGGGTGCAAAAAGTTAAGGATTTACTCATTCTGGTAAATCGAACCATCTCTCCAGTTTACGTTGTTGATTGGGATCCCCTAGGAGACCTAGTCAATTTAGATACACCGATAAGGGAAATTTTAACCCAAAGTTTCACGAATGAATTTGGGGAAATTAGGTATTATAATGACTTTGAGAGATTGTTTAGGTTAAATTCTCCTGTATATAGAGAATGGTGTTTAGAATTTTATTCTACCGTTAGGATGAATATACACCCGGAAAATATCGAAGATACTAGTTTCCTACAATTTAGATTGGGTGGTGTAGATAGAGTAATGTCCCTAGGCGACATGACTATGGCTTTAGGGATTTACGATGGTAATGAGATGAATGCTCCAGGTTTTTGGGAATATATTTTTACAGGAGCTAGGTATACAGGAGATTATGATTCTTTGAGTGTCTGGCGCTCTTTTTCCCAAAAGAATACTTATGTAGCAGGCCAAGAATCATACCTTAAGATCACTGATGTTCGCTATCGAATAATTCATAAATTTATAGCGAACACAATTAACCAAAGGGCATTCCTTAATACAGATAAGATTAATTATGTTGACCTTTGGTATTTGGATGCAATTAGAGATAGGGATACATTTATTAGTATACCCTATGGAGTGGCCTACTTTTTAGCCCATTTTGGTAAGGGTGCTCGAGGATCCAGTGACATGTCGGGGGGTCACTATGTCACGTGTTTGGCAGCCTGGTTCGGTCTCGACCCGAACGAATTTGACCCTCCAATCCAACCAATAGATCAACCGGTTCGTAATTTGGGATTAGAGGTGTATAGGACAGCTAAGGCTATACGTGTAAGGGGTGGGGTACGTAGTTTAAGGCAACAGGAAGTTGCTGCTCACGCACCTATGGAGGAGGATGATGAACCCGCGAGGGAAGCTAGGAGGAGACGCAGAGAGACAGATCAGGCTAGCTCGTCTCATACAGGTACTTCTGATTTCGATATGCTCCAAAACTCGTTTAACGCATTGAGTTTAGATGTACGTAATTCATATCAAAACTGGGGAGCGAGATCAGAAGATCAGTACACTGCTTTATCTCGGCAATTAGTGGATATTAGGCATACCCAACTAGATCAGTATAATTTTCTGTCTAACATCCGATACGATCAGAGGGGTCAGGGGGCACAATTAGAGTGGGCGCATCATCAGGCATATTTATACGCGTCTAACCCGCAGAATTACGCACCCTCAGCCTATCCATCATACCCCCAATGGCAGACACCCAATGACCCTCTACCTCCACCCTATGACCATAACGCCGCCATAGCCGCGAGTCAGGATGCATATAGGCGTTTCTACGAGGAACAACGCCTAAACGAGCAACGGCAGCGACAGCAACAGGAGGAGGGCGAACGAGGAGGACCATTTTGGAGCCCATTTGACTAGTTCTATTGTTTTAATCATTTTTATTTTTATGGTGTGTAATAACATAATTGTATGGTGTGTATTGATACTTTTTATACTTCTTATGTTTTATTATATATTAGTAAGAAATTAGTGTGGGGTAATATTGTTTTGTATGATTGAAGTACAACCCCATGTTTGTATGTTTTTAACATGGTTTTGACAGGTACAGAAGAAAATGCAATTAGACGAAACGAAATATCGAATTACATTGTGATACAAACGTTGGATAAAATCATAGGTAAAACAATTTGAAAATCCAAATGGGTTAACAAAGGAAGTTCCAAATACTTCACACTATTTGTCCTCTCAAATTTATACATTATTATCTGATTTTTATGTAATGAGGGCATTACATAATCTTAAGTGTGGGGTGGGAATATATAAATTCTCGAGAACTTATAATTTGGTGATTTTTATCTAGATTTATAAAAATTTTAAACAAATATATCAAATGAATTTTTAAGGTAACTACGAGCGATTAAAGCATAGGTGTCAAAAACCGAAATTATCGTCTCAATACATTAAAAACGCATAAGTTTATTTGTTTAAAACCTATAAAAGGAAACCAAGTATAATAAGAATTTATAAAACCTTATGTTGAGAACCATATATCACATGTTTCTATGAAGTTATTGCAGATATCATTGCTTTGGAACGTATAAACCTGAATATTCCACTATTACGAGTAATAGAGGATGAATCAAGTCCATCCCGTAAGGAAGTAAAGTCTTCCAAATTGACACACTTGCTAACTTATGTTAGAAGATGTAGTCCAGAACAGCTGTAGGTTGACAAAAAATCTTGAAAAGTCATCCCTAAAATCGGCTGGAAATCCACCTAACCTCAGCATCAAACAGGGTTTTTGGTGGTCAGACTTATCCTAACCATGAGAAGGATATGTTTCGTACAATGGGGGGCACAATGCAAATTAGCTTTTAAGACTAATGAATCTAATCCCCAGATGGATGATCTCCGTAAAGATCAACTGCATCTATGTTTGACCGCGGTCAACATACATATGCCATAACAAATTGAGGTGTGCAAACTCATGGTTCACCGATGATATTTGGACACGATATAATTTTGTTCTAAAACTTATGCTATTTTATGAATTATATTTGTGTAAAACCATTTTTTTTGGACATTCGGCTTCAAGTTCCATGATACTACAATCATGGGGGCGAATAGCTTGCTAATCACCGACTGAGACTTCGGTTTTCAGTTACCCTCAATCGGAATTTGAGGTTAAAACCGGAAAACGTGTCTAGTGTAAAAACTAGCATGACATTTTATAAAATCATAAAACGTTTCCACAAGGTCCAATTTTCCCTAAGGATCCAAATTTTTAAACCCTAATCACGAGTTTCATGTTTGTTTCTGTTGTTAGAATTTCGTTTCGTGTGCGTGTGATCCAATAAATACTGTGTTGTGTAATATATTTCATATAGCGTGTGTTTCATTTCGTGTAGTGTGTGTTGTGTGATCTTAATGTTCAATAAGGAAAAATATATAGTGTTCTAATTCTGTTCAAAGATGTAATTGCTTGAGGACAAGCAACATTCTAGTGTGGGGTATTTTGATATTGCTCTAAACATATATATTATTCTACGCAATATCACTTATATTTCATAGGTTTTTACCATCTACAAAGACATTCAATGCGCATTTCACGAGAAAAACGACAAAAGTAGACAAGAGCTTGCTATTTGAAGATTCGATGATAAAACGATGAGTTTAAATCAAATATATATCAAAATAAAAACGTTTATCCGAATTCAAGAACAAAGAAGACTGAAGAAAAAGGTTACACAAGTCGTCCAAAATGGTATATATCAATAAGGGATCAACAAAGAATAAACAAAAAGGAAAAAATGAAGAAAACTGTCAATTGGTCTTACACGAATCGTGTAACACTACACGAAACGTGTAGCCTTTTGGTCATACGCGAATCGTGTATCCATACACGAAACGCGTAATGTTAGGCCAGATTACTGTTCCAGTTTCCAGAAGGGGGCGGCTAGTTTTATGTTTTTAAAACAATTCTTTTGTCTAAGTGCTACAACAAGTGGAGCTTTTTGACTCAACTACTACTTCAAGTTCAATGATAAATACGGAGTACTATCAACACAAAAGAGAAGGAGAATACAACACAAGTTTACACATATCAATTACTATACATAATTACTACTGTCATTTTATTACTCTGTAAAATTAGTTTCAAATATTTAGGGGGTATTGTTCGTGATTAAGGGTGTTATTGTACGCGTGAAAGGGGTGTTATTATTGTAATTTTCCTACCGTTTGAAGTTAATGAAAGTGAAGATATTTTAGTAAGTTTATTCTGTTAAAATTAGCGTTGTTATTATGTTTGCATATCTATATTTTTATGTTTATCCTAGTGTAATGAATAGCTAAATTTCCCTAGTGTTTGCTTAAATGTAGAGCCCCTAGTGAAATGGATTGTTACCATCTGTAAAAGTTAAAAATGTAACTTTAGTATTTTTAATATTGAGCCTAGTTAAAAGAACCATTTTTATGTAATTAGGTATTTAACCCTTGCCACTTAATTTATTAAATTTAAATAACGAAAGTTGTTTTTATTTACATAAATTAAGCTTCAACATTAAAAATGATCTAGACGAATTTATGGATAAGTTATTAACACCAATTTAGAAATAAACTTCGGTGGTTTGGGTAATATCAATAATTATATGATAGTGAAATTGTAAAAAGAGAAACCGTTACGATTTGGGTATTGGCGAAAGTCAAAACTAGGCTAGGTCTCAATTTAAATACTTGGGGAATAGTAGCTTTCTAAATAAAATCCGATGAAAATTAGATTTGATTTAGTTAGTCGTAACCTTATATTTTTTCGAAAGAAAAATGTAAAGTTTATTACTAAAACATTTTAATAGGGCTTAAATTCAAAACAATCCATGGACCTAGAGGTGACACATTTAAGTAAACACTCCCTTTTATCCCATTACTATTTCTTGTAAACATCTTATTATCATTATTTACGAATTATTATTTTAAAATATAAAAAACAATACATAAAAACATTTAAATCTGTAACAGACTGTTTGTCACAGTTTATATATCATACGCGAATCGTGTATGTTATACGCGAAACGCGTATGCCTGTAATTCAAACTGTACGACCAGATTCACACAATTCGCGTAGGTTTTAAATTATACGCGATACGCGTATAAATACGCGAAACGCGTATGTACAAGACACGGCTACAGTACCAGTAGGGTTAAAATTAGGGTTTTAATTATTTAATTAGTTTAAAATTAGGGTTTTAGTTATTTTACTATTATATTTAGGTTATTACTTATATTAGTTCTTATAAAATACTTTAATACATGTTAAATCCTAATAATTAGTGTTAATTATAATACTTTATAATTAGAAATTAGTTTACAATTAGTTAATCATTTTAATTCCTTTTAATTTGTATTAATCTTTTTAAACATGTCATTTAGTTAATTTAAATAAGTTTATATTATAATTTCTCAAAACAAAATTCTAAACATATAGTTTTATTAAAAGTTACTATTTTACTAATTGCTATTTAGTAATATAATTGTCGCAGCATAATCAGTATATTTTCATTTAGTTCCTTTTTAAGTTAATTATTGTAATCTTGTAATTTTATTTAGTAAATTAGTTTAATTTATTTTCTTTTACTGTTATATTATAAATTCCTAATCCAAAACCCCCTTTAATTAAGTTTGACATCAAAGACTATTAAAAACCATTAAACACTCCATCTCCCTGTGGAATGAATCGGATTTACCGACAAACTAAACTACACGGATATGACTAGTTGCCTATATATGTGTGAAATCAACCTGAATTCAATAAAATACCACATATACAATAAATCAATTCGTGTAACAAAACAACTCAAATCCGTTCATAAATAAAGGTTACGATTCGCAACATCAGTTACGATTTGATATATATAGGTTAAACCTATAACTCACCAACGTTTTTGTTGACGTTTAAAGCATGTTTATTCTCAGGTGAATACTAAGAGCTTCCGCTGTTGCATACTTAAATAATGACAAGATTTGGAGTCCATGTTTGTATGATATTGTGTAAAAACTGCATTCAAGAAACTTATTTTTGATGTAATATATTCTTATTGTAAACCATTATGTAATGGTCGTGTGTAAACGGTATATTTTAGATTATCATTATTTGATAATCTACGTAATGCTTTTTAAACCTTTATCGATAAAATAAAGGTTACGGTTGTTTTAAAAATGAATATAGTCTTTGAAAAATGTCTCATATAGAGGTCAAAACCTCGCGACGAAATCAATTAATATGGAACGTTTATAATCAATATGAACGGGATATTTCAGTTGGTATCCGAGCGTTGGTCTTAGAGAACCAGAAAATTTGCATTAGTGTGTCTTATCGAGTTTGTTAGGATGCATTAGTGAGTCTGGACTTCGACCATGTTTTCTTTAAAAATGATTGCTTAACATTTTTGTTGGAAACTATATATTATTAACATGTAAATATTATGTGATATATTAATCTCTTAACATGTTTGATATTGTGTGATAGATGCCTACCTCTAGCACAAATCCCATTGACTCACCTAATAATAACGAAGAGTCGAATATATATTGGCAAGATTCACAAGTTCCCGAAGAACCGGAAGAAGAGGAAACGAAACCGGAAGAAGAGGAACCGGAAGAAGAGGAACCAGAAGAAGAGGAACCGGAAGAAGAAGAAGAGGTTCCGGAGGGGGGAATAGTAGGAACCACGAAAAACCGGTCAAATAAAAGAAAATCCTCAACCAATGGACCAAAGTTAATAATGGTCAATGGTGTTTCCGCTAATGAAGCAAAATATTGGGAAAATTACCAATTTTCCGATGAATCGGATCCTGATGAGGATTCCGATGAGGTTATAGAAATTACCCCGACCCAATTTAATAAGGCAAAAGAAAATAATAAGGGAAAAGGCATCAAAATAGAGAAATCTGATTCCGACCCCGATGAACTTTATATGTACCGTCAACACCCGTATTTTCAATATCGTGACAATAACCCGGGAACCTCTAAACCACCAGGTTTTTCTAAACCAATGTGGAAAATGACGACTCGTATTAGAGGAACATCATATATCCCTAGAAGATTAGGAAAAAGAACCAAGTCCGAAGAAGAAGAAACCAGTAATTCAGATTAGAGGGGTGTGAGCATGTTGTGTAATAAATGTATTGTAGTGTGCTTGTACTTTTATGTTCTATGTAAAAATTGCTTGTATTGTTTGTTATTACGAATCTAATCCTTGTCTATTTTACAGTATAAAAACAAAATGGACGTTAAGGGTAGACAACCGAATATTTTAGAAGACCTACCAGAGGATATGATTGAGGAAATCTTGTCTAGAGTCGGTCAGAATTCATCAGCATATTTAGTTATGGCGAAATTAACTTGTCAAACATTTGTAAGACTTTCCAGAAATGTCTTAGTTTATAAAAGGCTTTCCTTTGATAGGTGGGGTATATCACATTGGGGAGACTTTAAGTTACGCCGTGTTTTCTTTAAAGCGTTAAATGCGGGGAACCCAAATGCAATTTTAGGCTAAGGGTTAAGAACCTATTTTGACTCAACATATCCCAACATAGGATTTCGTGAATTAGAAAGAGCTTCTAACATGCAACATAAAGAAGCATGTTATGCTTACGGGTTAGTGATGTTCGCTTCTTACTAAAGTGAGAAAAAGAACATCGGATTGCAGCTTTTAAATAAAACTTTCCCACAAGTGACGGATTCAGTAGTTGGGATGAGAAACAAGGTTTTTAGATTATTACGGGGCTGTTGGACATTACGAAACCCTCGTCCTTTTGACGACATTACAACATGATGCCTAGCTAATGGTTATAACGGTTATTTTCCACAAGACCAAGGATGGGAAGTCGTCTTAGTAAAACCAGAATGCTTGACTTGTTTCTGGACTTATGAATTACGTGTCTTTATTTTCTTTGCTGAACAACTTGCGTATTAACTAGATTTATCTTCAAAACTGTCCTTTATCATAGTGTACTATATTTCATGTTATATGTAATATAGCGAAGTTGTAAGTTTGAAGAATATTTGTATATGATATATTATTATAATCAGTTTTTCATATGGAATTGTAGTAGCTGAATTGTATATTAGCTACTAAGTATGAACTTAACGGGTAGGTAGTACCCGAATTTAAACTTATAAAACGCTAATATGAAGAAAAAGCTTTTATAAATGAGTTCATATTATGCTACGAGATACTATTGACTACTCTTAATATTCTGTATGATTAAATTGTTTCATTTGACTATTTTGAAGGAAATGGCACCGACTACTCGACACACCTTGAATATGAGCGAAGAGGAATTTCGTTTCTTTCTTGCTTCAAACATAGCCACAGTACAGGCCGCGCTACATACCAACAATAACTCTGAATCTAGCAATACAGCTAACGGTGCAAGAAATCATGTAGGATGCTCCTACAAAGAATTCACTGCCTGCAAACCTTCAGAATTTGATGGGACCGAAGGACCAATCGGATTGAAACGGTGGACCAAGAAAGTTGAATCGGTGTTTGCCATAAGTAAGTGTGCTGAAGGAGACAAAGTGAAGTACGCTACGCATACCTTCACAGGTATTACGTTAACATGGTGGAATACCTATCTGGAGCAAGTGGGACAAGATGCTGCTTACGCGCTACCGTGGTCAGCATTCAAGCACTTGATGAACGAGAAGTACCATCCCAGAACCTAGGTCAATAAGCTCAAGTCAGAACTTAGAGGGTTACGAACACAGGGATACGATATTACTTGGTAAGAAAGACGATTCACAGAATTGTGCCTATTGTGTCCGAGAGCATTCGAAGATGAGGAAGAGAAGATCGACGCATTTGTGAAAGGGTTACCGGAGAGAATCCAAGAAGATATAAGTTTACACGAGCCTGCCTCCATACAAAAGGCATGTAGAATGGCTCACAAACTAGTGAACCAGATTGAGGGAAGAATTAAAGAACATGCGGCCGAAGAGGCCAACATGAAGCTAGTCAAAAGAAAGTGGGAGGAAAACGGTGATAAGAGTCACCAAAACAACAACAACTATCCCAACAATCGCAACTACAACAAACGGCACAACAACAACAACAACTACAACAATCATCCCAATAACAATAACAACTGCAACAACAACAACAATCAGAAGCAGCTATGCCAAAGGTGTGAAAAGTATCACTCAGGGTTCTGCACCAAATTTTGCAACAAGTGTCAAAGAAATGGTCATAACGCGGCGAAGTGTGAGGTTTACGGACCAGGGGTTAACAGAACGAAAGGAAAAAATGGTGTCAGAACGAGTAATGGTGGAACAAGTAGTGTCGGAGCAAGTTATGCCAATGTAGTTTGTTATAAATGTGGAAAACCGGGCCACATTATTAGAAATTGCCCGAACTAGGAGAACACGAATGGACAAGGCCGCGGAAGAGTTTTCAATATTAATGCGGCAGAGGCATAGGAAGACTCGGAGCTTGTTATGGGTATGTTTCTTATTGACAATAAATCTGCTTATGTTTTATTTGATTCGGGTGCGGATAGAAGCTATATGAGTAGAGATTTTTGTGCTAAATTAAGTTTTCCATTGACGCCGTTGGATAGTAAATTTTTACTCGAATTAGCAAACGGTAAATTAATTTCAGCAGATTATATATGCTGGAATCGAGAAATTAAACTGGGTAGCGAAATATTTAAGATTAATTTGATACCAGTAGAGTTAGGGAGTTTTGATGTAATAGTTGGCATGGACTGGCTGAAGGAGATGAAAGCAGAGATCGTATGTTACAAAAATGCAATTCGCATTGTACGAGAAGAAGGAGAACCCTTAATGGTGTACGGAGAAAAGGGCAACACGAAGCTACATCTTATTAGTAATTTGAAGGCACAAAAACTAATAAGAAAAGGTTGCTATGCTGTTCTAGCACACGTCGAGAAAGTACAAACTGAAGAAAAGAGCATCAATGATGTTCCCGTTGCAAAAGAATTTCCCGATGTATTTCTGAAAGAATTACCGGGACTACCTCCACATCGATCTATTGAATTTCAAATAGATCTTGTACCAGGAGCTGCACCAATAGCTAGTGCTTCTTACAGACTCGCACCCAGCGAGATGAAAGAACTGCAAAGCCAACTGCAAGAACTATTAGAATGTGGTTTCATTCGACCAAGCACATCACCATGGGAAGCTCCTGTTTTGTTTGTCAAGAAGAAGGATGGTACATTTAGGTTATGTATTGACTACAGAGAGTTGAATAAACTTACCATCAAAAACCGTTATCCACTTCCGAGAATTGACGACTTATTTGATCAACTACAAGGCTCGTCGATTTATTCTTACGTTCTGGATATCATCAAATGCGAGTAAAGGAGGATGTTATTCCAAAAACTGCTTGTAGGACGCGTTATGGTCATTACGAGTTTATGGTTATGCCGTTTGGATTGACTAACGCACCAGCTGTGTTCATGGACCTTATAAACCGAGTGTGTGGGCCATATCTTCACAAGTTTGTCATTGTTTTCATCGATGACATACTTATTTACTCAAGGAATGATCAAGAGCACGAAGAATATTTGAGAAAAGTGCTAGAAGTATTGAGGAAAGAAAAACTGTACGCTAAGTTTTCAAAGTGTGCATTTTAGTTGGAAGAAGTTCAATTCCTCGGTCACATAGTGAACAAAGAATGTATCCAGGTGGACCCGGCAAAGATCGAAATCGTTGAAAAGTGGGAAACCCCAAAAACTCCGAAGCATATACGTCAATTTTTAGGATTGGCTGGTTACTACAGAAGATTCATCCAAGATTTCTCCAAAATAGCAAAACCCTTGACTGCATTAACGCATAAAGGGAAGAAATTTGAATGGAAGGATGAACAAGAGAAGGCGTTTCAATTGTTGAAGAAAAAGTTAACTACGGCACCTATATTGTCATTACCTGAAGGGAATGATGATTTTGTGATATATTGTGATGACTCAAAGCAAGGTCTCGGTTGTGTATTAATGCAACGAACGAAGGTAATTGCTTATGCGTCTAGACAATTGAATATTCCCGAGCAAAATTATACGACGCATGATTTGGAATTAGGCGCGGTTGTTTTTTCATTAAAGACTTGGAGGCACTACTTATATGGGGTCAAAAGTATTATATATACCGACCACAAAAGTTTTCAACACATATTTAATCAGAAACAACTGAACATGAGGCAGCGTAGGTGGATTGAATTATTGAATGATTACGACTTTGAGATTCGTTACCACCCGGGGAAGGCGAATGTGGTAGCCGATGCTTTGAGTAGAAAGGACAGAGAACCTATACAGGTAAAAGCTACGAATATAATTATTCGTACTAACCTTACTACTCAAATAAAGGAGGCGCAACAGGGAGTTGTAAAATAAGGAAAGTTGAAGAATGAGATACCCAAAGGATCAGAGAAACATCTTAATATTCGGGAAGACGGAACCCGATATAGGGCTGAAAGGATTTGGGTACCAAAATTTGGAGATATGAGAGAAATGGTACTTAGAGAAGCTCATAAAACCATATACTCAATACATCCTGGAACGGGGAAGATGTACAAGGATCTCAAGAAACATTTTTGGTGGCCGGATATGAAAGTCGATGTTGCTAAATATGTAGGAGAATGTTTGAGGTGTTCTAAGGTCAAAGCTGAGCATCAGAAATCATCAGGTCTACTACAACAACCTAAAATCCCGGAATGGAAATGGGAAAACATTACCATGGATTTCATTACTAAATTGCCAAGGACTGCAAGTGGTTATGATACTATTTGGGTAATAGTTGATCGTCTCACCAAGTCAGCACACTTCCTGCCAATGAGAGAAGATGACAAAATGGAGAAGTTGGCTCGATTGTATTTGAAGGAGGTTGTCTCCATACATGGAATACCCGTCTCTATTATCTCTGATAGGGATGGTAGATTTGTTTCAAGGTTCTGGCAGACGTTGCAACAAGTATTGGGGACTCGTCTAGACATGAGGACTGCCTATCATCCACAAACTGATGGCCAGAGTGAAAGGATGATACAAACGCTTGAAGACATGCTACGAGCATGTGTTATTGATTTCAGAAACAGTTGGGATCGACACCTACCGTTAGCAGAATTTTCCTACAACAATAGTTATCATTCTAGTATTGAGATGGCACCATTTGAGGCACTTTATGGTAGAAAGTGCAGGTCTCCGATTTGTTGGAATGAAGTGGGGGATAGACAGATTACGGGTCTGGAGATAATACAAGAAACTACCGAGAAAATCATCCAAATTGAACAACGATTGAAAACCGACCAGAGTCGACAAAAGAGCTACACGGACAGTAAAAGAAAAGATATAGAGTTTGAAATTGGAGAAATGGTCATGCTTAAGGTTTCACCTTGGAAAGGCGTTGTTCGATTTGGTAAACGGGGGAAACTAAATCCAAGGTACATTGGACCATTCAAGATTATAGATCGTGTCGGACCAGTAGCTTACCAACTGGAGCTACCTCAACAACTCGCGGCTGTACATAACACTTTCCACGTCTCGAATTTGAAAAAATGTTTTGCTAAAGAAGATCTCACTATTCCGTTGGACGAAATCCAAATCAATGAAAAACTTCAATTCATTGAAGAACCCGTCGAAATAATGGATCGTGAGGTTAAGAGACTTAAGCAAAACAAGATACCGATTGTTAAGGTTCGATGGAATACTCATAGAGGACCCGAGTTCACCTGGGAGCATGAAGATCAGATGAAGAAGAAATACTCGCATCTATTTCCAGAAGATTTGTCAACACCTTCAACAGCTTAAAATTTCGGGACGAAATTTATTTAACGGGTAGGTACTGTAGTGACCCGATCTTTTCCATGTTTAAATATATTAATTGAGATTGATATTTACATGATTAAGTGTTTCCAACATATTAAGCAATCAAACTTGTTAAGACTTGATTAATTGAAATAGGTTTCATATAGACAATTGACCACCCAAGTTGACCAGTGATTCACGAACGTTAAAACTTGTAAAAACTATATGATGACATATATATATATGATTATATATATATTTAACATGATATTATGATAAGTAAGTATCTCATTAGGTATTTTAACTATGAGTTATATACATAAAATTGAGTTTATTGATTTAAGAAACTCGAAATGATATATATAACGATTATCGTTATGATAACGTCTACTAATTACATATGTATGATATTAAGATATTGATACACTATATTTAACATGATAAAATGATATTTAAATATATCATTAAGTGTGTTAACAATGAACTACATATGTAAAAACAAGACTACTAACTCAAGAATTACGAAACGAGACTTATATGTAACGATTATTGTTGTAACGATATTTTAATGTATGTATCATATTAAGAGATATTCATACATCATAATATCATGATAATATAATAATTTAATATCTCATTTGATATAATAAACATTGGGTTAACAACATTAATTGAGATCGTTAACTTAAAGGTTTCAAAACAACACTTACATGTAACGACTAACGAAGACTTAACGAATCCATTAGAATGTATATACATGTTGTGTTTTGATATGTATTCTTACACTTTTGAAAGACTTTAAGACACATATCAAAGTACTTCTACTTAACAAAAATGCTTACAATTACATCCTCGTTCAGTTTCATCAACAATTCTACTCGTATGCACCCGTATTCGTACTCGTACAATACACAGCTTTTAGATGTATGTACTATTGATATATACACTCTAATGATCAGCTCTTAGCAGCCCATGTGAGTCACCTAACACATGTGGGAACCATCATTTGGCAACTAGCATGAAATATCTCATAAAATTACAAAAATATTAGTAATCATTCATGACTTATTTACATGAAAACAAAATTACATATCCTTTATATCTAATCCATATACCAACGACCAAAAACACCTACAAACACTTTCATTCTTCAATTTTCTTCATCTAATTGATCTCTCTCAAGTTCCATCTTCAATTTCTAAGTGTTCTTCATAAATTCCATAAGTATAGTTTCATAAAAATCAAGAATACTTCCAAGTTTGCAAGTCTACTTCCAAGCTTTCTAATCCATTCTAAGTAATCATCTAAGATCAAGGAACCTTTGTTATTTACAGTAGGTTATCTTTTTAATTGAAGGTAATATTCATATTCAAACTTTGATTCAATTTCTACAACTATAACAATCTTATTTCGAGTGAAAATCTTACTTGAACTGTTTTAGTGTCATGATTCTGCTTCAAGAACTTTCAAGCCATCCAAGGATCCTTTGAAGCTAGATCTATTTTTCTCATTTCCAGTAGTTTTATCCAGAAAACTTGAGGTAGTAATGATGTTCATAACATCATTCGATTCATACATATAAAGTTATCTTATTCGAAGGTTTAAACTTGTAATCACTAGAACATAGTTTAGTTAATTCTAAACTTGTTCGCAAATAAAAGTTAATCCTTCTAACTTGACTTTTAAAATCAACTAAACACATGTTCTATATCTATATGATATGCTAACTTAATGATTTAAAACCAGAAAACACGAAAAACACCGTAAAACCGGATATACGCCGTCGTAGTAACACCGCGGGCTGTTTTGGGTTAGTTAATTAAAAACTATGATAAAATTTGATTTAAAAGTTGTTCTTCTGGGAAAATGATTTTTCTTATGAACATGAAACTATATCCAAAAATCATGGTTAAACTCAAAGTGGAAGTATGTTTTTCAAAATGGTCATCAAGACGTCGTTCTTTTGACTGAAATGACTACCTCTTACAAAAACGACTTGTAACTTATATTTCTGACTATAAACCTATACTTTTTCTATTTATATTCATAAAATAGATTTCAATATGAAACCATAGCAATTTGATTCACTCAAATCGAATTTAAAACGAAGATGTTATGGGTAAAACAAGATTGGATTTTTTTTTATTGTTGTAGCTACGGGAAATATTGTAACAATTCTATACAAATCATATCCTAGCTAACTTATATTGTATTATACATGTATTCTAATGTAATCTTGGGATACCATAGACACATATGCAAATGTTTTGACATATCATATCGACCCATGTATATATATTATTTGGAACAACCATAGACACTCTATATGCAGTAATATTGGAGTTAGCTATACAGGGTTGAGGTTGATTCCAAAAATATATACTTTGAGTTGTGATCTAGCCTGAGATGTGTATACACTGGGTCGTGGATTGATTCAAGATAATATATATCGATTTATTTCTGTTCATCTAATTGTGGACAACTAGTTTTAGGTTACTAACGAGGACAGCTGACTTAATAAACTTAAAACAGTAAAACGTATTAAAAATGTTGTAAATTGATAATGCTAAAAACGAACATATATTTCATAGCATTATTCTTCAAGAAAGACAAGCTTTTAGTTGCAATTGTTCTATTTACAAGTGATATTCGTTTAAATAATAAAAGGTGAAGACAAAAGACAGATTCGAAGAATTGAAGACGCAAACGACCAAAAAGCTCAAAAGTACAAAATACAATCAAAGAGGTTCCAATTATTGATGAGAAACGTCTCAAAATTACAAAGAGTACAAGATTCAAAACGCAAAGTACAAGATATTAAATTATACGCAAGGACGTTCGAAAATCCGAAACCGGGACCAGAGTCAACTCTCAACGCTCGACGCAACGGACTAAAAATTACAAGTCAATGGAGTACAAGAATATAATATAATATATATATAATTAATTTAATTATATATATTATATTATATAATAAATAAATAAGCAGCCCGCGTTTTTGTAGACTTTTGAGCCTCTCCAGCTGGCCATGCGATCGCATGAACCTGAAGGGCAAAGCTCATGCGATCGCATGAGCACCTTTTCCAGCCCACATGCCCTATAAAAACGAGTGTTTGGTTCATCAATATGAGATATCAATCTCTCTATCTATATGTAAACGTATATATATATATATATATATATATATATATATATATATATATATATATATATATATTATAATTTTAATTTCCAATAATAAGGGTATGTTAGCGAATGTTGTAAGGGTGTAAGTCGAAATTCTGTCCGTGTAACGCTACGCTATTTTTAATCATTGTAAGTTATGTTCAACCTTTTTAATTTAATGTCTCGTAGCTAAGTTATTATTATGCTTATTTAACGAAGTAATCATGATGTTAGACTAAAAATATTAAAATTGGGTAATTGGGCTTTGTACCATAATTGGGGTTTGGACAAAAGAACGACACTTGTGGAAATTACACTATGGGCTATTAATGGGCTTTATATTTGTTTAACTAAATGATAGTTTGTTAATTTTAATATAAAGATTTACAATTGGACGTACCTATAAATAACCATATACACTCGATCGGACACGATGGGCGGGGTATTTATATGTACGAATAATCGTTCATTTAACCGGACACGGGAATGAATTAATAGTCTATGGAATTATTAAAACAGGGGTGAAATTATGTACAAGGACACTTGGCGTAATTGTTAACAAAGTATTAAAACATTGGGTTACACGCAGTCGATATCCTGGTGTAATTATTAAATAAAGTATTAAAACCTTGTTACAGTTTAAGTCCCCAATTAGTTGGAATATTTAACTTCGGGTATAAGGATAATTTGACGAGGACACTCGCACTTTATATTTATGACTGATGGACTGTTATGGACAAAAACCAGACGGACATATTAAATAATCCAGGACAAAGGACAATTAACCCATGGGCATAAAACTAAAATCAACACGTCAAACATCATGATTACGGAAGTTTAAATAAGCATAATTCTTTTATTTCATATTTAATTTCCTTTATTTTACATTTAATTGCACTTCTAATTATCGCACTTTTATTTTTTGTCATTGTATTTAATTGCACTTTTAATTATCGTACTTTTTAATTATTGCAATTTTATTTTATCGCACTTTTATTTATTGCAATTTCCTTATCGTTATTTACTTTACGCTTTAAATTAAGTTTTATTTATTTAATATTTTATATTAGGTTTTAACTACAACTAAAGTTTTAAAATCGACAAACCGGTCATTAAACGGTAAAAACCCCCCTTTTATAATAATAATATTACTTATTTATATATTTGTATTTTTATAAATTAAAACTAATATAGCGTTAAGCTTTGGTTAAAGATTTTTCCCTGTGGAACGAACCGGACTTACTAAAAACTACACTACCTATAAGTGTTGTAGCAAGGTTTAAGTATATCCATTCTTTAAATAAATAAATATCTTGTGTAAAATTGTATCGTATTTAATAGTATTTCCTTGTAAAATTTAATAGTATTTTATACCCCTTAGCTTTAACATCAAGTATTTTTGGTACCGCTGCCGGGGACAAAATCTAGCTTAAAAGCCGGAAGCGCAACGCTAATATAAAAAAAAAAAGATTTTTATTTTTAGTTTACTTTTATTAAAATACGCTTTTGTAAAAATACGTTTTAAAAATTCAAAAATATAAAAAGAAAACAAAAATATAAATATTTTTAAGATTTTGTTAAATATATAAGTTTTATAAAGTTTCTTTATTTTTATTTTAGTTTGTAAAAATATAAATTTTATTTAAATATTTTGTAATTATATTATATAAATATTTAAAACAGAAAAAAATAATAAATACTCGAGCCCGGTACTGTTGCAGCCCGTAAACTGGCCCAAAATCCAAGCTCATGCGATCGCATGTGCCCGAAGGCATAAACTCATGCGATCGCATGAGGTCTTCTGACAGGCCACATACAACCCTAATTCAGTAATCATTACGGAGTATTATTATTAATTATACTTAAACCTTAATTAGGGTTTAGTATTTTATTAGTTAATTTAGTTTTGTTATTTAATTTGTATTTAAAGTTTTAATTAGTTTTATAAATATATAAAAATTAATACTTTTATAAAATAAATAATATAAAAATAATATTTTTATAAAAATTGTACTTTTTACAACTTTTAGTATATTTTTATATTTTGTCCCTTTTTAATTGTTTTAGCATAATTTTTATATTTTTCGTTCGTATTTAGTTTTAAGAATTAGTTTTTGCCATAGTTATTTTTATTTCTAGATTTTTAGGCTTTGCCGTAAAATCCCTTAAGTGCTTTCTCTTTAGACTAAGATTTAGGTACTTTAGAATTTTGCGACGCCATTTTATATTTTAGTGCCTTTTTAAGTTATTGCCATTTGGGATATAGTTTTACTTGTAAGCTTTAATATTTTTAGACGCAACTTTTAATTCTTAGTTTTTAGTTCCTTTTTAAGTTTCAACGCGCTACTTTCTTATTTTTATTTTTCGACGCCTATTACCTATGTATCAATTATCACTCCAATTAGTAATCTCAATTTGTAATTTTAATTTTAAGTTAGTGATAGTAATAAGGTTGGGTTAGTCGAGTGTTTTAAAGTTTTATAAGTCACTCTTTTTCTTTCTTATTTTTCGACGCCTTTTATTTTTCAACCCTTTTCTTTTTCGACCTATTTCGACGCGCTCTTTCTTTTTCTTTCTTATTTCTCGCCATTCTAGTTTTTAGGAAATAGAATTTTCTACTTCTTCTCTAAATTTCTTAAAATTACGAAAATTTATTTTAAGTGGTTAAATTGATAGACATCAAAATTTTCTGGTTCGTAGTAATAGTTGGATTTGTACGTGGACCGGGTTATTGGAGCCAAACAGTACTCAATTATATTGAGACCAAACGAATCCTGCCCCTCTGCTGCATCTTTTGGCTATTTGAAACGTGGGCAAAATCAGAAAAGTCTATTAATTGGATAACTTATATAATTTTTCTTTCCTTTTAAAAACTAATAGGATATTCAGTGAATGCACCGAGCAAGACGTTCACCACCTTTTGTACGTTCACCACCTGTAACCAGATCAAGACATCTAGTAAATATTGTCGCCGTTGATTTTTCTTTAGAATCGTCATCCAGTCGACCAAGTACTCCAATTCAAATTTCCGATAATCTATTTTTGAACCCGACCTCACAATTGAGAATCCGGAGAATATTCAGGGACAATTCATAGATCCTGAACATTAATCTTTCCTCCGGAACCACCAATCATTCAAACAGAGATTGTTGAGGAACGAACCATTAAATCAAAATCCTCTAGTGATTCAGATTCAACAAATTCAATCATAGAGAATCCTCTAAGTATGGAAGACCGAATGCGAGCTAAACGCACTGGCCAAGGTCACGCAATTACTCATCCTGACATTAATGCGCCAGATTATGAAATCAAAGGACAAATTCTACATATGGTGACTAATCAATGCCAATTTAGTGGTGCGCCGAAGGAAGATCCAAATGAACATCTTCGTACCTTTAATAGGATCTGCACACTATTTAAAATAAGAGAAGTTGAGGATGAACAGATATATCTCATGTTATTTCCCTGGACTTTAAAGGGAGAAGCCAAAGATTGGTTAGAATCGCTACCTGAAGGGGCGATTGATACATGGGATGTTTTAGTTGAAAAATTTCTTAAACAATTCTTTTCGGCATCTAAAGCCGTAAGACTTCAAGGAGAAATTGTTATGTTCACACAGAAACCGAATGAAACTCTATATGAGGCATGGACAAGATTTGGAAAGTTATTGAGAGGATGTCCGCAACATGGTTTAGACACTTGTCAAATAGTACAAATATTCTACCAAGGATGCGACATCACTACAAGAAAAGACATAGATATAGCAGCTGGTGGTTCTATTATGAAGAAAACCGAAACTGATGCTTACAAAATTATTGATAACACTGCTTCCCACTCACATGAGTGGCACCAAGAAAAAGATATCGTTAGATCATCTAAAGCAGCTAGAGCCGATTCTAGCCATGACTTAGATTCCATTTCAGCAAAGATAGATGCTGTCGAGAGACGAATGGAAAAGATGACTAAGGATATACACTCAATACGAATTAGTTGTGAGCAGTGTGGAGGACCACATTTGACAAAAGATTGTCTCAGTATTGAACTAACAATGGAACAAAGAGATAATATTTCATACATAAACCAAAGGCCTGGAAATAATTATCAGAATAATTATCAACCGCCAAGACCAATTTACAATCAAAACCAGAATTATAACCGAAATATTCCATACAACAACCAACAAGGTCCTAGTAATCAACAAGTATCCAATAATACTTACAACCAGCAAAGACCTAATTTTCAAAACAAACCACCACAAACCGATGATAAAAATCCAAATTTAGAAGATATGATGACGAAGCTAGTTGAAACTCAAACGCAGTTTTTCACATCTCAAAAACAAACTAATGAACAAAATGCTCAAGCATTTAGAAATCAACAAGCTTCTATTCAAAATTTGGAACAAGAAGTAAGTAACCTAGAAAGGTTGATAGGTGAAAGAAAACCGGGAAGTCTACCTAGTGATACAAATGCAAACCCCCGGAATGAAACAGCTAAAGCCATTACCACAAGAAGTGGTACAACACTTAAACCACCTGAAATACCTGTAATTTCTGATGAAGCTATTCCTACTCCACAAGAACCACAACCTGAACAAGATAAGGAAAAAAAACCGGTAGTTGAAAAGGTTAATGAAGATAACACAGTTAAGGCTAAACCTTATGTTAAACCATACCAACCACCACTTCCTTACCCGAGTAAAATGAAGAAAGAGAAACTTGAAGCCGAGCAATCCAAATTCTTGGATATGTTTAAACAGATAAATGTAAATCTTCCTTTCATTGATGTAATTTCAGGAATGCCTAGATATGCTAAATTTCTGAAAGATCTAATCTCGAATAGAAAGAAAATGGAAGAACTCTCGACCATTACTATGAATGCTAATTGTTCAGCAGTGCTATTGAATAAGATACCAGAAAAATTATCTGATCCAGGAAGTTTTACAATTCCATGTTTTCTGGGTAGTCTTAGCTCAATAGAAGCATTGGCTGACTTAGGTGCTAGTATAAATTTAATGCCGTATTCACTATACGCTAAACTAGACCTTGGAGAATTGAAACCAATAAGAATAAGCATACAACTAGCCGATCGATCAATAAAATATCCTAGAGGGATAATGGAGAACATGCTAGTTAAAATTGGTACTTTAGTATTTCCAGTAGATTTTGTTGTTCTAGACATGGAAGAAGATTCTCAAGTTCCTCTCATATTAGGAAGACCATTCTTAAACACGGCTAAAGCAATGATAGACGTGTTTGGTAAGAAACTGACCCTAAGTATAGAGGACGAGAGTGTTACCTTTTTTGTTGATAGAGCTATGCAACAACCGCAATCTGCAGATGATACATGTTATTATATTCAAACTATAGAATCACATGCAGAATTATTAGAAGAATTTCCAGAATTACAAGGAACGGGAGAATGTTTTTTAGGAGAAGGAACTGAACCAATTGATGAACCCGAAATGTTAGCTACACTAATAGCTAATGGATATGAACCAACAACAGAAGAAATTCAAATGCTAAATGAAGAAGACAGATATCGATATAAATCATCGATAGAAGAACCTCCGACATTAGAGTTAAAGCCACTTCCAAACCATTTGGAATATGCTTATTTACATGGTGAATCTGAATTACCTGTAATAATATCGTCTTCTCTTACTGAAAATGAAAAATCTCAACTCATTTCTGTGTTGAAAGCTCATAAACCAGCCATTGCATGGAAGATTCATGATATAAAAGGAATAAGTCCTTCGTATTGCACACATAAAATCCTTATGGAAGAAGGTCATAAAACGTATGTGCAACGCCAACGAAGACTAAATCCTAATATGCAAGATGTTGTTAAGAAAGAAATTATTAAACTGCTAGATGCAGGTTTAATTTATCCAATCTCTGATAGTCCATGGGTAAGCCCAGTTCAATGCGTGCCTAAGAAGGCTGGCATGACTGTCATTACAAATGAGAAAAATGAGCTTATTCCTACTAGGACTGTAACAGGATGGCGTGTGTGTATTGATTATAGAAAATTAAATGACGCCACCAGAAAAGATCACTTTTCCTTACCTTTTATTGATCAAATGTTGGAAAGATTAGCCGGAAATAGTTACTATTGTTTTCTTGATGGATTTTCCGGATATTTTCAAATTCCAATAGCACCCGAAGATCAAGAGAAAACCACGTTCATGTGCCCTTATGGTACTTTTGCTTACAAACGCATGCCATTTGGACTTTGCAACGCCCCTGCAACCTTTCAAAGGTGCATGATGGCAATTTTTCACGACATGATAGAAGAATGCATGGAAGTTTTCATGGATGACTTTTCAGTCTTCGGTGATACATTTGAAACATGTCTAGTTAATCTGGAACGAATGCTTATTAGATGCGAACAATCAAATCTAGTACTTAATTGGGAGAAATGTCATTTCATGGTTAAAGAAGGCATCGTTCTTGGTCATAAAATTTCAAAGGAAGGAATTGAAGTGGATAGAGCTAAAGTAGATGTAATTGCTAAACTTCCACATCCCACCAATATTAGAGGAGTTAGGAGTTTTCTAGGGCATGCCGGTTTTTACCGACGTTTCATAAAAGATTTTTCTAAAATTGCCACTCCTATGAATAAACTCCTAGAAAAGGATGCTCCATTCATCTTTTCAGATGAATGTATCAAATCTTTTAATATACTTAAAGAAAAACTCACTAATGCGCCGATCATGATAACACCAAATTGGAATCTACCGTTTGAAATTACGTGCGATGCAAGTGATTTTGCAATGGGAGCCGTTTTAGGACAAAGGATTGAAAAACGATTTCAACCTATATATTATGCTAGTAAGACGTTACAAGGAGCACAAACAAATTACACAACTACTGAAAAAGAACTCCTTGCTATTGTCTTTGCTTTTGACAAATTTCGTTCATATCTCGTTCTAGCTAAAATGGTGGTCTATATCGACCATTCTGCTCTTAGATACCTATTTTCAAAACAAGATGCCAAACCAAGATTAATCCGTTGGATCTTACTCTTACAAGAGTTCGATATTGAAATCCGAGATAAAAAGGGAGCAGAAAATCTCGCCGCTGATCATCTTTCTCGTCTTGAAAATCCCGAATTAGAAGTTCTAAATGAATCGGCCATAAAAGACAACTTTCCTGATGAATATCTATTGAAGATAGATTATAATGAAATTCCATGGTTTGCAGACTATGCAAACTATTTAGTATGTGGATTCCTTGAAAAAAGATTATCGTACCAAAAACGAAAGAAATTCTTCAGTGATATAAAACACTATTTCTGGGAAGATCCACATTTGTTTAAAAGTTATCCAGATGGAATAATACGCCGATGTGTATTCGTAGATGAAGCCAATCAAATCTTAAACCATTGTCACACAGGACCAACATGAGGGCATTATGGGCCTCAACTAACAGCAAGAAAAGTTTATGATGCTGGATTCTATTGACCAACAATTTACAAAGACGCACACCTTCTTTGCAAATCCTGTGATGCTTGACAAAGGGCCGGAAAAATAAGTCAACGTGATGAAATGCCACAAAATGTCATTCAAGTACGTGAAATATTTGACATTTGGGGTATTGACTTTATGGGTCCATTTCCAAAATCTCATAATAATCTATATATTCTCGTAGCCATTGATTATGTATCTAAATGGGCGGAAGCACAAGCTCTCCCAACTAACGATGCACGAGTTGTAGTCAACTTTTTAAAACGTCTTTTTGCAAGGTTTGGAACACCGAAAGCTTTAATAAGTGATCGGGGTACTCATTTCTGTAACAATCAACTTGAGAAAGTTCTTAAAAGATATGGAGTAACTCATAAAATCTCCACTGCATATCATCCACAAACAAGTGGACAAGTTGAAAATACCAACCGAGCTTTAAAACGTATTCTAGAGAAAACCATAGGATCAAATTCGAAGGAATGGTCCATAAAATTGGAGGATGCACTCTGGGCTTTTAGAACAGCCTACAAAACTCCGAATGGAACCACACCTTTTAAACTCGTTTATGGAAAAGCATGTCATCTTCCAGTAGAAATTGAACACAAAGCATTTTGGGCTTTGGAGACATGTAATCTTGATTTACATGAAGCTGGATGTCTACGATTAAGTCAATTAAACGAATTAGAAGAATTAAGACAAGAAGCATACGAAAATTCGTTAATCTATAAGGAAAGAACGAAGAAATGGCATGATAAAAGAATCAGAAGTTCAAAAGAATTTAAAGAAGGAAACAGAGTTCTTCTTTTCAATTCACGATTCAAGCTATTTCCTGGAAAATTGAAATCAAGATGGTCTGGACCATTCATAGTCAAAAGAGTTTTTCCATACGGAACGATAGAATTAATAAATTCAAATGGGATTGAATTTAAAGTTAATGGTCACAGAGTTAAACACTACATAGATAGTCCGATGGAAGTTGACAACGAAGTTAATCACAATTTCGACACCACAGCTAACTAAGTGTGGGGAGAATCAAGTCTTTAAAGGATAATATGTATTTATGTTAGAGTTAGATTTTCTGTTTTCATGTAGTTCTCGAAAATGGAACCCGAATGGTCTTTCCCTAGCAGACCCTAAAGAACTAGTCTTCTCCCCCCATTCTGAATTTTTATTTTTTTTAGGTTTTTCGAAATGAAGACTTCCTGTGAATTAAACCATGGTCTAATGCTACACGCTTTGATCACTAAATGTAATAATGACACACTTCCAAGTGAAATCGTATCATTAATCAGAGGTAAATTGGACGGAGTAAGAAAAGAATCCAGATGCGAAGATAATAAGTTACAATTTGGTAAAGGAAAATCAAAATCCGCAGCGAAAAGAAGAGCACGACACCTTAAAAAATGTCACAAATGCGGAAAATGGTCACACGAAGGTAAATGTTCAAATAATCAAACCTATTCAAATACAGAATTTGTTACTTTATGCAGAGACGGACCGTTCATATGTTTAGAAGAAAAAACGTTAAATGCTCGAGGTTACGCCTATGTAGCCATGGAAAACCAATTAGTCCGACTATCTTATGAGTGGGCTAGAGCATATCACTAAGAAATCTATTTCACAGGTAAGTTTGTACAGTTTTCATTTTTTATTTTTATTTTTAACCTTTTGATAATAAACGCTAATTTGTTCGCTATAAAGTATTAAATTGGTATTCAATAAAATTAGGTCTTGCGACCGAAATTATTGATATCATACAAAAATTTATTACATCACTGCGAAATTTAACGTTTATTCTTAAGGTATAAATATCTTTAATCAATCAAACCAAAATATTTAAAAAATTCGTCATGAGTTAAATTAGGTTATGAAACCGAAATTACTTTACCGAAAAGAGGGGCGTATGTTTTTTTGATAATATTTGATTGATTAAAGTGGGATAAAAAAAGCCAAAAAGATTTTTAATTTTATTTTTACTTTGTTTTTAAATTTAATATATAAATATTAAAATACTATTGTAAACTTTTAAATCAATATATTTAAAATTGTAAATATTTGAAAAATTAATATTTTTAATATAAGTTTGTATGTATAAAAACAAAAATATAATATAAATTTGGTGTGAATTTTTAAATTTTAATAATATGAATT
Source organism: Rutidosis leptorrhynchoides (assembly GCF_046630445.1). Taxonomy (NCBI): domain Eukaryota; kingdom Viridiplantae; phylum Streptophyta; class Magnoliopsida; order Asterales; family Asteraceae; genus Rutidosis; species Rutidosis leptorrhynchoides. The sequence continues at coordinate 338,413,130 of NC_092334.1, forward strand.
TTTAATTTTCTGCATTTTAAATTTAAGTTTGGTGTGAATTTAAAAACAAAAATTTACTTTATTTCACTAAGTTAAAAATATGATTTTTAAAATTCGTCGTGAGTTGAAGACTAGGTCTTTGAACCGAAATTGCTCTACCCAAGGGAGGGACGAGAACTTTTATTATCATTATTTTTAATCTTATTTAAATTAAAGTATGTCAAAAACATTAAAAAAAAACCCCGAAAATCTTTACTTTTAAAATCACGATTTAAATTGACAAATTTTAAAATTTTGTCGAGGGACGAACTTGGACAATGATCCGAAACGCCCTCATCCTAAAAAGAAACAAATTTTTAAAATTTTATTAATTTTATGTTTTATTAAGTATAAGGTTTTATTATTAAAAAAAAACCTGAAAGTACTATAGCCGGACACCCATGCGATCGCATGGGATTCTCACTATACCTCCATGCGATCGCATGGAGGCAAAAATCTGGCCTGATACAAAACAGACAGCGAGTCTGTCTTCCTCACCACAACACACACACATATACGAAACTCTCTCAAAATCTCACCAAATTTCATCATTTTTCCACCGTAATTCGTCATTTTCTTGCTTTAATCATGCCTAGATTCTCATTCTTCGGCAAAAAGGTAAAAATTACACCCCTAAACTCATAAATTTGTTAGTTTTTGTGATAATTACCAATATTTTACCTAATGCAATTTTGTTAATTTCTAGTGTAACTAGTGTTAAATTGTTAGTATTTTATGCATGTATAACCTAGATTAATGCTATTTAACATGATTTGAAGCCAAAAACTTTAAAAATTTTAGGAATCTAGGGTTTGTGTTCTTGAGCAATTTGGGGCTTTTTAATATAAATAGGTTATGGCTGATTTTTGTCATGAATTATTGCTAAATTGAGTAATGTAACATGTTTAGGTAGTTAAATGATCCAAACATTGATCCTAAACATGATTTTTGGAGATTAAAGTGGACTTTTTAGTCCAAAATTCATGAACTTGATTAATTTGATATAATTGCCAATTGAGACTTGTTTAATTGTTAGTAATGACTATTTTGACATGTTATTTGAGTTAAATGCTTATGAACTTTGTCTACGTTTTCATATGTGCTTATTTGGAAAAGTGTAGAATTGTGAAAAATTGTGAAAAATTGTGAAAATGTGTATAAGTTTAATTTTGATTTAACATGTTATTGTGATTATTTTAAATTGTTATTTTGCTAATACTAATGCATACTTGGATGTACAAACTTTGTGTTTAATGTGTTTTGCAGAAAGCCGATACTGGAAGTTCAGGAGCATCATCATCTAGACAGCCTACTCCAGCTCCAGAACCAGAACCAGAAATGCAATATGAACCTGAACAACAACCACAACAGGAACCACAATCAACTTGAACAGCACGTACCTTATTATGATCCGCTACAGTTACCTAATGAATTGACAGTATTTCCGCCGCATCCGCCTGTCGAATACCCAACAATTCCGGAACACACGTTACATCCTAATTTGAGATTCGATATACGATGGAGAGATTACCCATCATATCAAAGTAATAAGTTCAAATTAGTAACAAAAGAGGTAGAGGTGCCAAGGGTAATTGATTGGAATCCTTTGGAAACGGTCCATCTAGCTGACCGTGTTAGACAGCATTTGGTACAAAGGTATGGCAGTTCTTCTTTTACAGATTGGATACGTCTTTTCACCATTCGCAGACCTGTATATAAGGAATGGTGTGTTGAGTTGATGAGTGCTATAGCGTTAAATGTAGATGTAGATAGGTTAGATGATAGAAGTTTTCTTAGATTTATCCTTGGCGGTAGGTTGTACAGAATGTCCATGATGGACATGGCCAGGGCATTACAGATTTACACTCCTAGTGAATTGCTACTACCCGATTGTATGAGTTTGATTTATCGTGGGGAAAGGGTAGATAGGAATTTTGACGCTGACGCCGTTTGGAGGCGTATGTCAAACTATAATGTTTTTACACTAGGAGGAAAACACTCCTACTTACATATTAACAAAGCCGAGCTTCGTGTGATTCAACACAGAGAGGTCACAATAAGGAGAAACTGACCTTACATGATTTATTCTACCTAAAGTGTATTCGGGACCCGAGAAGCTTTGTTAATATCCCTTACTGTGTTGGTTTTTATTTATCTAAAATGGTCGAAGGAATGCAGGAAGGAAGTATAATAGGAGGAGGTATTTTTGTTACTCTCATTGGAGAGTATTTAGGTGTTGATAGGAACCGAGGGGGTCCATTACAGCTTTGTAGAGAACAGGATGAGACCATAGGATTACGGGTTTATGTAGGTGCTAAGGTATTGAAGAGTAAACGCAACCAGGCACTTCCCTATGAAGGTAATCATCCACAGGTAGAAAGGGGTTCAGACGAAGAAATGAAGGAAGCGGAAGACATTAGGGATGTCTTTCGAGATGCTATTCTTGACGTCCACGTTCGTATAGATGAGGAAGCAATGACGAACGCGGCCAGACATAGTATGTACGAGCAGTGGAACTCCGAGCGAGTATACGAGGATTATAGGCGACGCCAACACGATAGCTGGTTAGTTCATCATTACAAAATCATGAGCCAGCTATCATATCAGGTACCAAATAATTACGTGCCTACTCGACCTTCTCATTTTCCGCCACACAGCCCCGACATCCGACCACCCTTTAACCGGTATGACTATAACCAAGCCTATCAGGACACCTATAACCAACAATGGAACCCACCTGACGAGATGAACTGGAACCCCTATCCAGACTGATTTAGTTCCATTTGATTATTTTTATGATTTTTATATTTTTATCTTTTTAATTATTCATGTTTAAACTTATGTTATTGGATATATTTATGTAATTTTTATCATTTTTATTATTATTGTGTACTAATATTTTACCTTTAGGATTTGAAAGTGGGATATTAAGTCCCATTTCAAATTGCCATGCATGTTTATATTTGTATGTATGTATATTGTCGATTGTACAAAACAGGGTAAAACAGCGCATTTTCAAAGACTGGCATTAAGTTCAGCAAAAGCTACTAATTTTGACGACAAGATGAAAAATAAATGTGATGTAACAACAAGACGGAATGAACAAATGATGTGCACCATTTATCATTCAGCAAACAAACGCCAATATGTTTGGAAACTTTGGTAAAATTTAATCATTTTTCTACGCTAATCACCCTCAATAATTTAAATTATTACTGATTTCTTGCAAATGAGGGCATTGCAAGATCTTAAGTGTGGGAAGGGGTTAAATTCTTTCGGATTTTTAAAATTTTTAACTTATACACTTGGTTACCATTAAAAATACTAGTAACGCAGTAGTTGTATTAGAATCTAGTGCTCTCTGATAATAAAGAACAGCCCTAGTCTTATATACTGACTACCCAATTCTAGTAAAAATTTTCAAAATTTTCAATTAAATGAACTCAAAATCATGTTTATACATATTTATGAACGATAAAACTAGGTGTTAACACCAAAATTATTGTTACCTCGGAAAGGACATAAATTGAGAAACAAACCAAAATGTTAGAATTCATTTAAAATGGAATAGAGGACAATAAAAAGGCAAATAAAAGAAAATAAAAGTCAAGTGTGGGAAAATTTACCAAGTTATTTTAAACATATGTCACATATTTCTGTAACAAATAATTGAAGATACTTTTGTTTTGAACTAAACTAAACAGTTTTACCCGAGTTACTGTAAGAAAGATGGATCTACAAGATGAATCAATTCCATCATTAAAAGGAAGTAAAGTCTTCTGAAAAAGAAACGCGCTTCTTGATTTAGGTCATGAAGTTGTCGTCCAGACCAGCTGTAGGTTGACGAAAAATCTAGAAAAGTCATCTCTAAAATCAGCAGGAAATCCACGGACCTCAGCATCAAACAGGCTCGCCAAGTGGTCAGACTTATCCTAACCATGAGAGGATCTGTCTCGTACAATGGGGGGCACCGTGCAAATTAGCTTGATAAGACTAATGAATCAGATCCCCGGAAAGGATAATCTCCTTAAAGATCAAAAATCAGCTTTTAAGACTGATATTACTCAATCCTAGAGATTGACCTTAAAGATTGAGAATTACGAACTCATGGAATTCAATGATATCTAAACTCGAGCTTGAACGAGAAAATATTTTGATCAAAATTTGAAACCGATTTGTTTTCTGAAAATCTATTTTCAATGCGTTCATTACCATTGAACGTAAAATCCTAGGAATTCAACTGAAATTCATTAGGTCACCTGAACCAAATCGGGTGTCAACCGTAAGAATGGTGGTTGCATAGCATGGTCAAAGACAGGACCTTGTGCCAGACCGAAAAATTATAAGGGTGAGCTTTACTATTGCTCCTACAAAGGATAGTCATTGCATCAGATATGTTATAGACCATAATTAAAAGAATGTCAGGGGACATTGCCTTAACAGTTGCTTGTTCAACGCTTTCCTTTACAACCAGACGGTAGTTTACCGAAAGGTAATATACGGAGCAAGTATACTGGACGTGTTGCTTTCCCAATACAAGGTTAGCAAGTGAGTGACACAAAACCGCAAGTTTTGAGCTAAAATTTTCAAATCTGAAATCCACTAAACCCACAAAAACAATTTGCAAACACCGGTGAAGGGTTATTCCGGAAAACTTATCTAGGGTAAAAAAAACTAGATTTAATTTTCAAAAGATCAAATGTTTTCATAAAGATCCAATTTCCTTAAAGGATCTAAATTTTATAGTCATGTGGGACTGTAAACCACATCGTTACTACCATTGTTTATACCGCCGTAAAGAAATCACTGATGTACAAAGTGTGAAGAATAAAGAAGTGATTCTAGTATTTCAAGACTATATTGCTTGAGGACAAGCAAAGCTCAAGTGTGGAAATATTTGATAATGCTAAAAACGAACATATATTTCATAGCATTATTCCTCAAGAAAGACAAGCTTTTAGTTGCAATTGTTCTATTTACAAGTGATATTCGTTTAAATAATAAAAGGTGAAGACAAAAGACAGATTCGACGAATTGAAGACGCAAACGACCAAAAAGCTCAAAAGTACAAAATACAATCAAAGAGGTTCCAATTATTGATGAGAAACGTCTCAAAATTACAAAGAGTACAAGATTCAAAAAGCAAAGTACAAGATATTAAATTATACGCAAGGACGTTCAAAAATCCGGAACCGGGACCAGAGTCAACTCTCAACGCTCGACGCAACGGACTAAAAATTACAAGTCAAAGGAGTACAAGAATATAATATAATATATATATATAATTAATTTAATTATATATATTATATTATATAATAAATAAATAAGCAGCCCACGTTTTTGTAGACTTTTGAGCCTCCCCAGCTGGCCATGCGATCGCATGAGCCTGAAGGGCAAAGCTCATGCGATCGCATGAGCACCTTTTCCAGCCCACATGCCCTATAAAAACGAGTGTTTGGTTCATCAATATGAGATATCAATCTCTCTATCTATATGTAAACGTGTATATATATATATATATATATATATATATATATATATATATATATATATATATATATATATATATATATTATAATTTTAATTTTAATTTCCAATAATAAGGGTATGTTAGCGAATGTTATAAGGGTGTAAGTCGAAATTCTGTCCGTGTAACACTACGCTATTTTTAATCATTGTAAGTTATGTTCAACCTTTTTAATTTAATGTCTCGTAGCTAAGTTATTATTATGCTTATTTAAATCAAAGTAATCATGATGTTGGGCTAAAAATACTAAAATGGGTAATTGGGCTTTGTACCATAATTGGGGTTTGGACAAAAGAACGACACTTGTGGAAATTAGACTATGGGCTATTAATGGGCTTTATATTTGTTTAACTAAATGATAATTTGTTAATTTTAATATAAAAATTTACAATTGGACGTACCTATAAATAACCATATATACTCGATCGGACACGATGGGCGGGGTATTTATATGTACGAATAATCGTTCATTTAACCGGACACGGGAATGAATTAATAGTCTATGGAATTATTAAAACAGGGGTGAAATTATGTACAAGGACACTTGGCGTAATTGTTAACAAAGTATTAAAACCTTGGGTTACACGCAGTCGATATCCTGGTGTAATTATTAAATAAAGTATTAAAACCTTGTTACAGTTTAAGTCCCCAATTAGTTAGAATATTTAACTTCGGGTATAAGGATAATTTGACGAGGACACTCGCACTTTATATTTATGACTGATGGACTGTTATGGACAAAAACCAGACAGACATATTAAATAATTCAGGACAAAGGACAATTAACCCATGGGCATAAAACTAAAATCAACACGTCAAACATCATGATTACGGAAGTTTAAATAAGCATAATTCTTTTATTTCATATTTAATTTCCTTTATTTTACATTTAATTGCACTTCTAATTATCGCACTTTTATTTATTGTCATTGTATTTAATTGCACTTTTAATTATCGTACTTTTTAATTATCGCAATTTTATTTTATCGCAATTTTATTTTATCGCATTTTTATTTATCGCAATTTCCTTATCGTTATTTACTTTACGCTTTAAATTAAGTTTTATTTATTTAATATTTTATATTAGGTTTTAACTGTGACTAAAGTTTTAAAATCGACAAATCGGTCATTAAACGGTAAAAACCCCCCTTTTATAATAATAATATTACTTATTTATATATTTATATTTTTATAAATTAAAACTAATATAGCGTTAAGCTTTGGTTAAAGATTTTTCCCTGTGGAACGAACCGGACTTACTAAAAACTACACTACTGTACGATTAGGTACACTGCCTATAAGTGTTGTAGCAAGGTTTAAGTATATCCATTCTTTAAATAAATAAATATCTTGTGTAAAATTGTATCGTATTTAATAGTATTTCCTTGTAAAATTTAATAGTATTTTATACCCCTTAGCTTTAACATCATAAATATATTTTGAACATACTTTGATATATATGTACATATTTGTTATAGGTTCGTGAATCGACCAGTGGCCAAGTCTTACTTCCCGACGAAGTAAAAATCTGTGAAAATGAGTTATAGTCCCACTTTTAAAATCTAATATTTTTGGGATGAGAATACATGCAGGTTTTATAAATGATTTACAAAATAGACACAAGTACGTGAAACTACATTCTATGGTTGAATTATCAAAATCGAATATGCCCCTTTTTATTAAGTCTGGTAATCTAAGAATTAGGGAACAGACACCCTAATTGACGTGAATCCTAAAGATAGATCTATTGGGCCTAACAAACCCCATCCAAAGTACCAGATGCTTTAGTACTTCGAAATTTATATCATATCCGAAGGGTGTCCCGAAATGATGGGGATATTCTTATATATGCATCTTGTTAATGTCGGTTACCAGGTGTTCACCATATGAATGATTTTTATCTCTATGTATGGGATGTGTATTGAAATATGAAATCTTGTGGTCTATTTTTATGATTTGATATATATAGGTTAAACCTGTAACTCACCAACATTTTTGTTGACGTTTAAAGCATGTTTATTCTCAGGTGAATACTAAGAGCTTCCGCTGTTGCATACTAAAATAAGGACAAGATTTGGAGTCCATGTTTCTATGATATTGTGTAAAAACTGCATTCAAGAAACTTATTTTTGATGTAATATATTCTTATTGTAAACCATTATGTAATGGTCGTGTGTAAATGGTATATTTTAGATTATCATTATTTAATAATCTACGTAATGCTTTTTAAACCTTTATCGATAAAATAAAGGTTACGGTTGTTTTAAAAATGAATACAGTCTTTGAAAAATGTCTCATATAGAGGTTAAAACCTCGCGACGAAATCAATTAATATGGAACATTTATAATCAATATGAACGGGACATTTCAGTATTAAAGAAATCTTCCGCTGTGCATTAGCTCATTTTAAAGATATTACTTGGAATCATTCATGGCATATTTCAAAAGATGTTGCATTCAAGTCATTGAGTTCAGTAAAGATTATGATTAAGTAAATGATAGATTAGATCATTTATAGATGGATATTACGAAATGGTATGCATGCCTATCAACTTTCGATGTAATGAAAGTTTGTCTTTTAAAAGGAATGCAATGTTTGTAAAATGTACCATATAGAGGTCAAATACCTCGCAATGTAATCATATGTTATTGTATTCGTTCTTATGGATTAGGACGGGTCTTTACATGTGGTATCAGAGCGGTGGTCTTAGCGAACCAGGTCTTCATTAGTGTGTCTAACTGATAAGTCGTTAGGATGCATTAGTGAGTCTGGACTTCGACCGTGTCTGCATGTCAAAAGTTTTTATTATCATTTCTAGTCAGAAATCATCTGCTTATCATCCTTAGGAAATTACCTGCTTATCATTATTAGTCTAGACATGTCTTGCTACATTAATTGCATGAGTAGTGTATAGACAAGATTCATATCTTAGCGTATCTGCTGAATCATATTTTATCGTATCTGTTACTTTAAACTTTGCCTGACATATCCCGCAAATTCCTCCGTAATCAACGAAATCTTTTGATCTATATATATAGATATCCTATGTAAATAGAATACCACCCGATAGCCGAAAAATCATTTTATATCGAAAAATCCTTTATCCAATCGTACGAAATGGAATTTGTCATCAGTTCAAGTCACTCGGATTCTGAAATAGAATCCCACTCAAGCTCCGAAACCAAGACCGGAATGGATCAACCAATCAGTCATCATCTATTCTGGATGAATTGGGGATGGGTTCGTAGCCTCCTCAATCATTGGAGACAAGAAGAAGGAGATCCCTTCCATCCACCACATTGCCCTCTTGACGAGGAACCTGAAGCACTTACCGGTGAACCTGTCCGAAATACCATTTTCTCTCTCATTTCCAGAGTATCTCGTCACGATTATATACTACATCAAATTCTAGATTTTATTTATCCGCTCGTCCGAACCGACAATCACCCCGGTGTAATAGAAGAAGTCAACGAGCTTCGCGCTCGGGTAGTGGCTTTGGAGAATATGGTGCAAAGGTTACAAACACCAGCAGCAGCACCAACAGCATAACCAGTACCACTATCATCAACGACAGCAGTACCAATACCACCTCCAACCACAACCGTGTCGTAAACCTCAACTTTACAAACTGTCCCACGAGCACCAATGTCATACGCTCTGTGAATACCAAGGAAAATCAACAACAATAAACGATGAAGTGTTGATTCATAACTTCATTGGAGAAACATTCTGCGGCGATTATGTAGTCTCTAAAGTCTTAGAGATTATCTATTCTAGTCCTAACCATAAATCTTGTGTAAACCAAAATGATAGAAGGGAGAGTAGAAACCCTGACAAGAATGGTGTGTGATTTACAAGTTAGACTTGTTTTACCAACAGCATCAACAGTACTGTAGCATCACCAGCATAGTTAGTGTCTTCGGCATCGTCAAAATCAGCAACACCTACAATATCGCAAGCTTCGCCAGTTCAAGATTTACCGTGGACATCATTACTAATCAATAACGCGAATATTGTATCAATGAGTTATGAAGTATTAACTCATTCCTTCTGAAGAAATTATATGTATATTTTATATATATATATAAATTTTGAAATTAAAATAAATCTTTCTGTACTAAGCTATTATGTATGGATCTTAACTACTCGGTTAATTCATATTACTAATATGCTATGATGTACATTTTTCGTCAGCAACTTAACCATCATTAACTACAATCTTTGTTTTAATTCAATGAATTCCAATTCATAATAAATCAAATGTATTATTCAAATATATGTTTGATTTTACACTTTCATCATCGATGTACTCGAAATTTTTCCGATAACATCATTCGTACCTTTCTAAATTCACAAGAGTTCCACGAACACCAATATCATGCAAAGTATTGATTCATAATTTCAATTACATTGAAGAAATACTAAATTGGTAAGGATTATTCAATTCTAGTTTCAACCGTAAATCAAATGAGTTTAATATTAACTCATTACATCTATGTTACATCTGAAGAAAATATACATATATATATTTTCGAAAAGACTGTAATAAAATTCTCTTGTACAAAATATTAATTGTGAAAAAAAAATTTAACGGGTAGGTAATACCTGAGAAATATATAAATTCACAATTAATATGTTACATTCTTCGAATCTGATTCAGCAATCATCAACTATACACATCCAAATTTGATTACATTTTCCGATTTTGATAAATCAAAATCCAAATCAAGATTTAACAGAAGACATAACTCTTAAATTCCTACAGCTATCAAAGCTATACTTTGAATTCAAAACTGTGACAGAACATCTTTTATTTCGTAACACTCAGAAGAATATTAGAATCGTTCGAGATTCATGACGATTTCATCATTTGAATATTAACAATGACAATCTGCATTTAAAACTCTCCGAAATTCCCGAAGTCACTTCAAATAATGAAAAATTAAGATGATGATCCAACCACATGTTACCCACAGTCATGCCCTCAAAACCAAAGTCATAGTTCAACACGTACCCGCATCAGATCCTTTAGCATTTATTAGCAAAAATAACCTTGCCATTTCTTTTCAAAATAGCAAATTTTGTCACAGCTCCAACAAGTCAACTTCGACTTTTCAGTCAGACTAACCTTATTATAACCTTGAGATATACACCATCGTTACTGGGGAACCTTTCATATTCCAGCGCATTAGTAATAAACTTATCGATAACTTCAATGATCTTTGACTTTCCGAAAAATTATTATAATTATCAAAACCCCATCATTTACTCATCTGCATCTTGTAACGAGAACTGCCATACGAATCATCAGGAGTTAGCAATCAGTATTTTGAAATCTCACAGCATGTCTATGCCAACAGTTATATGTGAACGTACAATGTCCATCTCCTAAGCTTACATATTTCGAATGTGAAGTTTCTGAAAAACATCTCAGCCTACAAATGAGTACTATGAAGTTTTGAAAAAAGCTGATGAAGTGGTAAGAACTGTAGACAGCAGTTACGGTCAGAAGTTTGATAATAAAGAATAGTAGATTGGGAAAGCTCAAAAGAAGAATTTGATAATGAAAAACGGATTGAGCAAAGTATGAAGGAAGCCGTGGACAAATCACAAGGACGAAACCTACCTTCAAAGAATCTAAATGATTCAGTATCTGCTGAAGTCGTTAGCGAATACCTTGCTCCTGACTCTAAACCCTTGCGGACAATATTCTTCATCATCCTCTGATATTATAAATTCTAAGATATCATCGTATCTTTCATTATAAATCTTTCATTATAAATATCCTCCATATTTCTGAAGATATTTCCATAATTATTCTTATTTGAAATCATTTACCTCTTCGCGCCATCTGTATTATATCATAAAAGAAACTATTTTAGTTTCTAAATTCTGAAACATTCGAGTTTAAAATAGAAATATTTTTGAAGTGGTGTTGGGAGCTGAAGCATGAGTTAGTATAATATAATGACACTTGATCAACGTGATTATATTACAGTAATTCATGCTGAGTTTCTAAAATGGAACGTGATGATGCACAGATCATAACGTCATCATGTGCCATGTTACACAACTCATGTATTCTATTTAACCTCTAAAATATCAAGAAAATATTTCTTGATGATTCGGTCTTTTTAAGGGTATTCTGGTAATTTAACAAATCAAAATCGCACCATTACAATTTCCTTCTTAGAACATTAACAATGTTCATTCTGAAATTTATATCTGCAAATTCTGAACCATTACAAGCGATGCTTAATCACAAGAAGAAGAAACGAAAGGATAAAGCTCCGAAATAGAAATTTGGGGTATAAATCGCAATAAAAAAAGAGAGCATTAACTATGGATGACAATTATTATAGAAGACAGAAGCAGGAACTTTAAAATATAAGGGAGAATATAAAGGCCGATAACAACACATAAATTACAAACCGTGTATATCAATGTTTATCGCAACGTAAAGACACAGGAGAATTAAAAACACTATAACCCCAAGGGAGAAGTAGAAGAAAACATATTCCTTCGGCAAAAGTTAGAAAAGGAGGATTGTTGATGCATTTTATGCAAGTCCCTAGACATCTACCCACGTCCATTGCAGGTACAAGAGTTTATAGGCCACCATGATCGCTTGTTATTATCCTATCTGTGTTTGTATGTGGTTACAGGAACTGCAGGAATGAGATTTGGATGTTTGACTATGTTAGACTTAGTCAGACGTAGGAGTGAAGCCTCACTCATACGGCTGACAGGCTCATACGCACGGTTGATGCTGAGCTAAGTCACAATTACAACCTAAATGAGAAGACACGAGTGAGTGATCACCCGTACAGCTGACGAAGCCAACTCGTACGTGTGATGGATGACGCGTACGGGTGAGTTAATAGTAGGGGTATATAAAGTCTTATGTTCTTCATTTTAGGTTAAGCCTCTCATTTGTTACACACACTCAGATCTGGTGAGCTCCTCCGATTCTCTATCAACCCAAATCACCCAGGTGGTGAATAATAGCTCTAGGTGTTGATCTAATCACACTTGATTTAGTTTTGGTTTGACTAAATTAATTCCAAAAAGCTTAACCTATTCACTAGAGGGTTTGATTCACTTATTCCGCCATTATGTGAGTTAAATCTGTTAATTTCTAAGTTCCTAGTCATGTTTCATCATTGGTATCAGAGCGTTGGTTGTGATTTTAACATCATCCTAGTGATTTTTGGTGATTAAAGAGTTTATTTTTTGGGTTTTTGAGTTAAAAGTGATTTTAATCAAAAAGGAATCATTTTTACGTGTGTAATTGTTTTTAGAGAGTGTGTTTATGTTAGTTTAGTGCTAATCCAGTTTGTGAACGAAGAAATTGAGGTTTAGCTTTAATTTCTAGGGTTTTTGAGTGATTTGAGCTGAACAGCAGTTCACACGAGTGGGTCAAGATTTTTGATCACACGTGCGGTTGACCACACGGTTGACTGTCACTCGTGAACTCACACGCACGGGTAAGCATAACCTTTTAGGTTAAGAAACTACAAGTTTGATCACATGAGTGATCAAGCGGTTGACTGTGACACGTACGAGTAATCACACGAGTGATCCTTACTCGCACGTTTGATGCTTAGTGTTTGGTACTTTGGTTTGAGTAGTGACACGTACGTTTGAGTTGTGACACGTACTAGTGAGACTGTCACACGTACGCTTGACATCCTGAACCGCACGGTTGATAACTTGAACCGCATGGTTTACCAGTTTTGGTAATTTCTCAAGATGTTTAATTCAAATGACTATGTGTTAGCTGCACCGTTAGTTTAGAGCATTACGAATATGACTCAACGATTACTTCTTGCTGAAAATGAATCCGGAAGTGGTACGAAATGTCCAAGATTAATGAATATGGATAACTATTCCACTTGGAAATTGAGGTTTAAGATTTGGTCTGATGGTCAGGACACGAAACTTTAGAAGTATATTGAAACCGAATTTCAATGGCCACGTTCACCTGTGACAAATGAACTGTATACGTTACATAATATGCCTTCGGATGAACGTGATGAGTATAACTTGGAAAAGAAGATGTACTGTAACTTGACAAGTGCTCTTGATGGTCCAATTTTCCATCAATTTCTGTGTCATGATAACTCATTCAAGATATGGGAAGCACTTTGTACCTTCAATGAAGGGAATTCATCTTACAGAACAAGAAAAGGGTTAGAACTGAAAGCTGAATTTGATCGTTTTCACTGGCAAGTTGGAGAGTCTATTACAGAATTGGTTGAAAGATATCGTCATTTCCTAGCTGAATTACACAAGCATGATGTAACCATTGAAGAGAAAGATAAAGTTACTTGTCTAGCTGGAGCATTACCTTTGGAATGGAATGGTTTCATTTTAACTATGAAAACCAGTGGAGAACTTGCTACTGCTACAGTGAACTGGTTTATTGCAAGACTTCAAGAAGAAGAGTTAGAAATGTTAAACAAAGTCAAGAGTTCTAAACAAGTTCAAGACACGAAAATGTATTGTCCAAATGGTTATACACCGCCTAAGTCGGCTCATGCACCATTTCAAATAGATTTTGCTACGAACAATCAGAATATGTATGGTTTGAATGTCAGCAGTACACCTATTTAACAAACTTCGTATCCACCACAAGTTTCACCATGTTCTCTCAATACTCAATCACAGCCTACTACCAATACTACAGCGTCATCTACACCGACTGCATCAGATGTTCTTTCTGCTCTTAAGATTGAGAACTTGAGGAAAGCTGGAAAAGAAAAGATTAGTGAAGATATAGCTTTGTTGTCAAGCCTTGTTAATTCTTATGACAGTTATCTTAATGGTCGTGTGGGTAACATTCATCTAACAATAGAAGATAATCATCAGCTTGATAAAGATGAAGCAGAAAAGATGGATATTATGTGGGGTATGGCAAATCTTGTGAGACGAGCTAGAGATTATGAAGAGCGAACTGGAAAACCAATCAGTCTGACCAAAGATACAAAACTGGGTTTTGATATGAATTCTGTTACTTATTACAACTGTGGAGAATTAGGTCATTTTTCAAGACAGTGCACAAAACAGAAGAAGCAGGGTAATCGTAATCCGTTCAAGAATCAGAACTACAGTTCTCAGAGTTAATCTACAAAGCATGAGATTTACATTACTGATAAAGTAAATGAAGCTGATATAGCTGAGAGTCCAAACAAAGCTTTAGTGGTCATTCATGGAGATGATGATGATTGGTCTATCAAATTGAATGTTGATGATCAACAACCTAAAGCTAACATGGCCAAGATTTCTGAAGAAAAAGAAAACTGTGTTATCGGTTAAAGTATAATTGAGAAGCTGACTGCTCGTGCTGAAAGAGCTTAAAAGTTATCACGAATCATTCGGAAAGAGAAGATTCAAAAGATGGTTAAAGATAAATTCAAGAAGGCACGTGATTCAGTTCCTCGTACACCTGAATCTGGAAGTATTTCACCAACATCGTCAGAGGACTACTACTTCAACAGTTGGAAGGTTAACTATGGTGATACCTCTGTGTTTGAAGAAAGTCTAGAGGCTGATCAGAGTGAAGAGACATTGGTTGATTCGGATACAAAACTAGACAAATGGGGTAAAATATTTGCTGCTGAATTGGAAATGTTAGTTCTTATGGGTGAAGGTTTAGATCTTGAGAGTGTAAGTTCAGATGTTGATGATTCGGACAAGACGTCAGAATCAGAGGTTGAAGATAAAGCTGATCATACTAGAGCAGATCAATCTGAGTTTGAAGCATTGAATAAGCAAGCAGTAGATTTACTGAAGATGTGCTTATCAGAAAGTGATCTTGAAAAGGTTTCAGGTTTGACAAGAGCTAAGGATATATGGGACAGACTTGAGCAGATTCATTTGGGTAAAGATGCTAATACATCAGAGTTTCTTACAGACTCGTCAGAATCAGATGATGAGCTCAATGATGGGAAGAAGACATATTTCTTTGCATTTATGGCTGAGACTTCCTCATCAAATAACGCTCAACAGGTATCTTCTAATCCATCTACTGTTATTGAATGTGTTAAATGTGCTGAATCTAAGGTAACAATAGATAATTTAACAAAGGCATATGCGGAGATGAAAGAAAAATGGCATGCTGACCACGTGACCACTAAGGTTGAAAATGAATTGAAAGAGCAAATCAAAGTTTATAAAAAACAACTTCACGATCTTAAATGTTATAACTTTGACATAAATCAAGCTTTAATTAAACGTGTTGACGCAATTAATGAACTAAAGAAAGAAAATGAATGCGTTAAAGCTGATTTAGAGGCAATTTCAATCAAAATGAAATGTTGGGCAAGTGCATCACAATGGAATGCATTAATGGTGGAACTTAATGACACCAAGGGAAAGGGTATAGGATATAGTTCTGCATCTCCTCCTTTTCAGAACACATTTATTAATACTAACGTAGTTGACAGTCGACCAGAAGTTTGTATCCCTCCTAGTTATGAAGATTATGTTGAAAAGAATAAACAATGTAATTCAACTAAGAATACAACTTCTGATGATACTGCTGAAGGTGCTCTAGATCATGAGGAAGATAGGAAAACTGGGTTAGGAGATAACTCTAAGACAAGTAGAGTTAGAACACCAAAAGGTCCTGTTAAGATTTTGAAAAATCCTAGCTTTGCTAACATACATGTTCCTCGTGTTACCCCTAGGCCTGTTTAGAAAGAGAGATCAAATGATTCTCCTGTGTTAGTAAGAACACAAGACCCCTCATCTTCAAATTCTAATAATGTGTATCAATTAAGAGGACATAGGGAGTTTAGACAATGTTTTAATTGTGCTGTTTTTGGACACATTGCTGCTTATTGTCCTAGAAGATTCCAATCCCCGAGACATAAAGTTGACTTATTACACGATGATTCTAGATCATCTCATGTTCATCGAACAGGTTTCCCTGTAAATGATGAACTTCATGATAAAAGATCTAAGACAAATGTTGTTTTGGAGACTCCAAAAGGAAGTACTTCAATAGATCTGTTTCTCCTGTGAAAGGAAAAATTCCTAAAAGAAATTTTGAGGCAAATGTTGTCAGTGCTAGTGAGCAAGGTAGACCTTTTGAACCAAAGATGAGGTCTCCATCTTAAAGAGCTAGTCGCAGAAAGTATTTTTCAAGAACTAGACCACGGATGAATCATTCTGATTCAGAGAGGAATGTCAAACGCCAAGAGCGTGACACCTCTCCTTCCAAATTTTCTAAGTTTAAGGTTTCTAATGATAAGATTCCTCCGGACTCAAACGGGAAATGGATGGAAGTTCAAGCTATGGGTGTTAATGGATAACCTACTGTCGTCCGGGCATGGGTTCCCATTATCAATTAATTTCTTAATGTGATATGCAGGGAACCAGGCTACCTGCAAACAACACCTGGATTGTGGATAGCGGCGCTTTCGCATGTACACCCAATTAAGGGAGGTTATGTTGCATTTGCTGGAGATAAGGGTGGTCATATTTCAGCTCAGGATTTAATGAAAAATGATAAAGTCAGTTTTGATAAAGTGAACTATTGTCAAGAGCTTGCAAATAATTTGTTATCAGTTTCACAAATCTGTGAAAAATCTTTCAAATTAGCATTTGATGACGAATTCAGCTACATCTTGAAACCAGAGTTTGTAATTTCTCCTAAAATGATTTTGATGAAGGCTCCTCGACAAGCTGATTTATACATGCTAGATATGAATGTTGCTACTTCAACTTCTGAACATCATCAAGCTTTTGTTTCTAAAGCGACTGAACAAGATTCTATTACATGGCACAAACGCATGGGTCATTTAAGTTTTCGGAAGATGAACCATCTGGTTCACAACAATCTCGTAGAATGTGATGACCCGGGAATTTCTGACCAAATTTAAACTTTAATCTTTATATGTTTCCGACACGATAAGCAAAATCTGTAATGTTGAGTCTCGAAAGTTTTGAAATCTATATTCGTGTGTTCAATTACCTTCGATCAGTTTCGACGATTCACGAACAATTTGTTTGTAATTAAATACGTAATTAAACATATATATTTATATAAGTGTAAATGATAATTAAAAATAATAAAATATGGATTAATCAATTGAAGTTAAAAATGCAAATTTATTTAAGTTGTCAGTAAAAGAATCTATATATATAGATATATGATTTTTGGTACCTAATTAGTATCTTATGTATATTGATATATATAAATGATATAGATATTACATGATGGAAATGATAATAATTAATTCCATGATGAAGTAACATAATATTTTAAATAATGATATATATATACCTATAAACATAAAACAATTATATTTTTTATGACATAATTAATATTCAAACTCATATTATATAATGATATATATTAAATGTAAATATTCGTTATAGGTTAATTGTAATATTAATATTATGATAATATATAATGAATAGATATGAAAGACAAGATATATAACTTGTATTATCTTAATTGTTATTTGGATTATTTAGATATTGTTATTACCTTTATTATTAAAAATTATTATTTTTGTAATCACTAATATTATTATTATCATTTATAATATTATTGTCATTATTAGTAATTAAAATTTTCATTTTTGGTATTAATATTATCATACTAATATTTGTCATTTATTAATATTAGTCTTTATTAATAATATTATTATTAACATTATTATTAGTATTGTGAATAATATTAATAAGTATTAGAATAATTATATTAGTTAATTAACAAAAATAGAAAATTTATATATATATGTACAGGTGTATATAAAAACAGATACACTTATTTATATATACTAAATTAAATAAAACAGATATAAACAAACGCATCTGTCCTCTCATTATCAAATCTGTGTTAATTTTTTTTTCTTTTCTCTGTCGACTCCAAAAAGATTCAGTGTAACATCGCAATCAACCTTAAGTCAATTTTTTTGTTGTCTGTAAACTGGTTACAAAGCGAATTCCATCACAGGTACAATCCAAAGTCTGTTAGGGGTCGTTGTCCCTTTTTATTTTTTATTTTTTTCCTCTGTACCTGATTTAAATAAATTGTCGACCCTCAATTGCAATAAGACTTGATTATATTCTGTGTATGTAAGGAAAAATGACTTTACATTACCAATTATTACTTTCAAATACCCTTCTCAGTTCCCATTTAATCGAAGTTAAACTGAAATACGAAGAACACCTCTGTTAATGTAACTTTTCAGCAAAACCTTGAATCCGAATCAAATTTCAAAAAGTATAAATGCTAAGTGGTTAGGAATCTTTCAATAAAACTATCTGCAAAGTCTCATGGCTCAATTCTTTATATCGATTACAATTTTCTGAGTCAAAGTTTTATTTTACAAAAGTCAAACGTTTCGTTTTTAATGAAATTCGAATTTCAGTCGATGTTTTAGAATCAATTAAAGGATCATAAAGTTTCTAATAAATGTTTGAAATATATTTCATGTTGAGGCTGTGGTCTAAAACACCCTAGATTTCGAAATTGAGTATTGAGTTATCGTGTTCTTCATAAAATCTGTTACAACAATTTTTTTTATTTTGTTGATTTTAATTAATTTCAAACACAGACACATGTTTTCTGTTTCGGTTTTGTGATTTAAAAACAATACGTTAGTTAATATTAGATTTGGGTGATGGTTTTGGTCGATGTACTTGATGAAGAAGAAGAAGAAGAAGAAAAGTAATTAGAATAATAGGCGAGTTATATTTAATCAGTTATAGATATAGACAGATAAACAGACGGCAGATGGATGGTTTGGGTATTGTGTCGGGTAATAAGAGGTCGGAGGTTCGAGTCACGCATGGGCTGTTCTTTTTTTTGTGGGATTCATTTCTTGAGGTAGTCTTTATTTATTATTGTTATTTTTACTACTCATTAATATTAATTATTATTACTAATAGTATTATTATTAATATGATTATTATTGTTGTGATTGTTATTATTATTATTGTTATGATTATAAATGTTAAAATTATTATTATTTTCATTATTCAATTAATGTTATTATTACAAGTATAACAACTATAATTAGAATTAAAATTGTTATAACTAACATCATTACCATTATGGATATTATTATCATTATTATTATTATACAAGTGTTATTATTATTATTATTAGAAATAATATTATCATTATCATTAATATTAATATTAATATTATCATTATCATTATTAATATTATTATTAGTATTATCATTACTATCAATTTTTATCATTAAAACTATTAGTATCATTATTATTAGTAATATCAATATCATTACCCAAAGTATTATAATTATAAAAAAATAAAAGTTTTAAAAAATAGTATATATGTATTAACTATATTAACAATTTGTATAGTATTAAGATGATAAATATGTATTAACTATATTAACAATTTGTATATATGTATATAACAATTTAGATATCTTAATATAATACTAATTAAATATATATTTTAATATAACTATATAAATATTAATCATTGGGAATGTATACACAAATTAAATAAATATGTTATCAATATAACAATGATATAACTAATAAAATTTATATACATATTTGTTCGATTACAATTATGTGTATTAATATATATATAAACAATATAGGTTCGTGAATCCGAGGCCAACCCTGCATTGTTCAGTTGTTCAATATAGTCATATGTATTTTTACTACAAAATACATTAGGTGAGTTTCATTATTCCCTTTTTATATATATTTTTGGGCTGAGAATACATGCAAATGCTTATTTAACTGTTTTACAATATTTATATGCGTGAGTTTCATTTGCTCCCTTTTTAATTGCTTTTGCAATATATATTTTTGGGCTGAGAATACATGCACTGCTTTTATAAATGTTTACGAAATAGACATAAGTACTTAAAAATACATTCTACGTTGATTTGTACCGCTGGCATACTTCCCTGTAGCTTGGTAACTACTATTTACATAGGTATTGTAAACGCGAATCCTGTTGATAGATCTATCGGGCCCAACAAGCCCCATCCAAAGTACCGGATGCTTTAGTACTTCGAAATTTATATCATGTCCGAAGGAGGATCCCGGAATGATGGGGATATTCTTATATGCATATTGTGAATGTCGGTTACCAGGTGTTCAATCCATACGAATGATATTTTGTCTCTATGCATGGGACGTATGTTTATGAGAAATGAAAATATGAAATCTTGTGGTCTATTAAAATTATGAAATGATTATTTATGTTAAACTAATGAACTCACCAACCTTTTGGTTGACACTTTAAAACATGTTTATTCTTAGGTATGAAAGAAATCTTCCGCTGTGCATTTGCTCATCTTAGAGATATTACTTGGAGTCATTCATGACATATTTCAAAAGACGTTGCATTCGAGTGGTTGAGTTCATCAAGATTATTATTAAGTCAATTATAGTAAGATATATTACGAAATGGTATTCATGTTGTCAACTTTTGATGTAATTAAAGATTGTCTTTTCAAAAACGAATGCAATGTTTGTAAAATGTATCATATAGAGGTCAAGTATCTCGCGATGTAATCAACTGTTGTGAATCATTTATAATCGATATGGACTTCGTCCGGATGGATTAGGACGGGTCATCACAGTTGGTATCAGAGCAGAGGTCTTAGCGAACCAGGTCTGCATTAGTGTGTCTAACTGATAAGTCGTTAGGAGGCATTAGTGAGTCTGAACTTTGACCGTGTCTGCATGGCATAAGTTTTGCTTATCATTTCTAGTCGAAAATCATTTGCTTATCATCCTTAGTAAATTACCTGCTCATTATTCTTAGTCTAGACACATCTTATTGCATTGACTGCATGAAAAGTGTATAGACAAAATTCATATCTTAGCGTATCTGCTAATTCATATCGTAGTGTATCTGTTATTGTTATCTTTGCCTGACAGCTTCCGTAGATTCCTCCGTAACTTATGAGATTTTAGTATTATATATGTATATGTAAATTATGTATTGCAGGATACTAATCTACATTCTATAATCTATTTCTTATTGAAAATCTTTCATCTAATCGTACGAGATGAATCCCTCAACTAGATCGAGTCCCTCGAATTCCGACAGCTATTCCGATAGTTATCCCGACAGTTATTCAGAATGGATAGTCATCTAAGCTCCGGAAGCAACGACACCAGAATGAATCAACCAATCATCCATCCCCAATTCATCTGATGGATTCATAGTCGACTTAATCAATGGAGACGCACAGAAGGCGATCCCATCCACTAACCGAATTCACCTTTTTGCAAAGAACCTGAAGCACTTACCGGCGAACCTGTTCGTAACACCATTTCACCCTCATTTCCCAAATATCTCGCCACGGCTATATCATAACTCAGATTCTAAACCTTATTCATCCACTCGTTTTGACTGACAATTATCCCGAAATAATAGAAGAACTTCGCGAACTTCGCGCTCAAGTAAACAATTGGGAGTATATGGTGCAAAATTTACCAGCTTCAACAACATCACCGGCACCAACAGTACCCCAACATCAATACCAGTACCACCAACAACCCAAGTTCAACATCACACACACTCAACATCTCATTATGTACCTCGAGCATAATCATCAATATGCGATTCGTTCTACATCATTTATCTTCGTTTGACATGGCAATTATGTAATCTCTAATGTTTTAGAGATTATATATTCTTGTTCTAATGGTAAATCAAATGATTTTAATATCATATTGACTCATTAAATCCATGATTACATCTGAAGGAAATATACATGTATATATGTTTTCATAAAGATTGTAATTAAAAATTCTTTCGTACAAAACTGTTAATGATGAAAATATTTTAACGGGTAGGTAATACCCAAGGAATATTTAGATTTCACATTAATAAGTTACATTGTATATTCTTCGAATCTGATTCAATAGTCATTTACTATCATACTTACAACCACAGATATACGTATCCGTTCACCACAGAATAACCATATTCATCCAATTTCATATTTGGATTTTGATTTATCAGAATTCAACAAGTGGCATAATGAAGAAAACATTTGACAAAAATAAAATTTGTTAGAAACAAACAAATTAACTATGAGGAAATTTGTTAAGAATCCACGCTAACTGTTCCTAGCTAACTGTTCCTAGCTAACTGATTACATTTTATTTTATCGCAATTTATCTATCACAATTTAATTATCGCAATTTATTTATCGCAGTTTATTTATCGCAATTTCTATTCTCGCAATTTTATTTTTCGTCATTTAATTTCTGTTATTTATTTTATGCACTTTAAATATCGGGACACGTATACAACGTTTTAACATATCATATCGACCCATCTATATATATTATTTGGAATAACCATAGACACTCTATATGTAGTAATGCGGGAGTTAGCTATACAGGGTTGAGGTTGCTATAATAATATATATACTTTGAGTTGTGATCGAGTCTGAGATGTATACGGGTCACGATACGTATTAAATAATTCGAATATTATATATTAAACTATATATGAATTATTAAATTGCTAACTGTGGACTATCAACACTGTGGACTACCAACATTGGACAATTAAAATGAATTAAAATATTGACTATAACATATGAAACTAAACAATTCTTCAAGTTTGCCACTTGATTTCATCTTAAACCTCATTCGTATCTTGACGATTACAATCTGCGTTCAAAACCTTTCATGACTCTTGAAAACACCTCAATTGAGAGGATGGACCAACCGCACTTCATCTACGAAAGGAAGAACTTATGCATATAGTTATGCATCTGAAAACACTAGAAACCTGAGTAAACATTTAACACATATTTGTGCTAGCTCCTTTGGCGTTGTTATTACCAAAAATAATTTTGCAATCCCTTTCCAAATTAGCAAATTTTGTCACAGCTCCAACAAGTCAACTTCGACTTTTCATTTGGATTAACCTTATTATAACTTTGATGTATATGCGTGCTCTTTTATTGTTACCGGGGAACCTTTTATAATCTATCATATTACCAGCAGACGTACCAGCAACCTCGTTGCTCCTTGGCTTAAATCTCTCCGACAAATCACTATATTTATCTATTGAAGTCTCATCATGTACTCATCCGCATCTTGTAACAAGAACTGCCATACCAATTACCGGGAATCAACAATCAGTACTTTGAAAACTCACAGCATATCTACATCAACAGTTATATGTATAATGTTTATCTCTTAGAATTATGATTTTTCATTATGAAATTCTGAAAAGCACTCAGTCTACAAATCAATATTCTGAATGTTGAAAAAGCTGGATGAAGCAGCAGAAACCGTAGACTACCGTAAACGACCTTAATCATCGAAAGTTTGATTATAAAGAATGGTATGTTGGAAAAGCTCAGAAAAAAAAAATTGGAACTGGAAAACGGATTGAGCTAATCACGAAGGAGACCAAGGACAAATACAAGGACCATACCCTATATTCAAAGAATCCAAGTAATTCTAAATCCGATGAAACCTTCAACGAATATCTTGCTCCGAATTCATATTAAAATCTTGCGAAAAAAATTTCTTCATCAACCATCGAATCTAGAAATTCCAAAATATCATCATAAATATCTTCGATATTTCTGAAGATATTTTCATAACTATTCTTATCTGAAACCATTTATCTCTTCGTGCTATCAGTGTTACATCACATAGAAACTGTTAGTTTCTATATCCTGTAAACTTTTGAGCTTAAAATATGAATGTTATTGAAGTAATGTTGGGAACTGATGCATGAGTTAGTATAATATAATGACACTTGATCAACGTGATTATATTACAGTAAGTCATGCTAAGTTTCTAAATGGGACATGATGATTCACAGATTATAACGTCATCATATGCCATGTTACACGACTCTTACATTTTATCTAATATATAAACATATCAAGAACATATTTTCTTGATAGTTCTATCTTTTTTTGGGATATTCTGGTAATTTACCAAATCAAGATCGTACCATTACGATTTCCTTCTTAGAACATTAACTATGTTCATTTCAAAATTCATACATACGAATTTTGGACCATTACTCGCTTTACTAAAGATCGAGAGGAGAATAAAAAGGCAAGGAGATTCGAAATATAAGGGAAGATATAAAACCCAACAACAACCCAGAAATTTCAAACCATGTATATCAATACGTATTGCTACGTAAAGGCACGGGAAAAATTAAAAAAACACTATAACCCCAAAGAAATAGTAGAAGTAAATAAAATCCTCCGGTGGTAGATGAAAGAGAAGAATGACATATATGAAAGTTAGAAGTATATCAAGGATCAGAACGGGATGGAGCATATTGACGAATGCTTTAAAGTATGAATTAAGGAGAAAGAATAGAAGGTGTGAGTTGTAAGGAAACGACGGGGGTGGATTTATAGTGAAATATCTGACAGAGCAATAAAAACAGATGATCACATTTAAAGCGGATCTTAATTCCCTTGATTACCGAAGAATCAAATCCTATTACGAAGATTTTCTCCAAATCTTTTGAACTCGAAAATCAATCCTATCTACGTCAAAAGATATGACAAATCTACACTTACTCATTTCGCTCTTTTGTGATGAATTCGCTCGTACTCTTCACAAAAATCAAATTGTTTTATCTATATTACTTAATAATGATAAAACTCTATTTATCAACTCATATTCGTCATAAAAACATTTTTATTATTAGCTATGACGACCTCACTTAAATTTCGGGACGAAATTTCTTTAACGGGTAGGTACTGTGATGACCCGGGAATTTCCAACCAAATTTAAACTTTAATCTTTATATGTTTCCGACACGATAAGCAAAATCTGTAATGTTGAGTCTCGAAAGTTTTGAAATCTATATTCGTTTGTTCAATTACCTTCGACCAGTTTCGACGATTCACGAACAATTTGTTTGTAATTAAATAGGTAATTAAACATATATATTTATATAAGTGTAAATGATAATTAAAAATAATAAAATATGGATTAATCAATTGAAGTTAAAAATGCAAATTTATTTAAGTTGTCAGTAAAAGAATCTATATATATAGATATATGATTTTTGGTACCTAAATAGTATCTTATGTATATTGATATATATAAATGATATAGATACTACATGATGGAAATGATAATAATTAATTCCATGATGAAGTAACATAATATTTTAAATAATGATATATATATATACCTATAAACATAAAACAATTATATTTTTTATGATATAATTAATATTCAAACTCATATTATATAACGATATATATTAAATGTAAATATTCGTTATAGGTTAATTGTAATATTAATATTATGATAATATATAATGAATAGTTATGAAAGACAAGATATATAACTTGTATTATCTTAATTGTTATTTGGATTATTTAGATATTGTTATTACCTTTATTATTAAAAATTATTATTTTTGTCATCACTAATATTATTATTATCATTTATAATATTATTGTCATTATTAGTAATTAAAATTTTCATTTTTGGTATTAATATTATCATACTAATATTTGTCATTTATTAATATTAGTCTTTATTAATAATATTATTATTAACATTATTATTAGTATTGTGAATAATATTAATAAGTATTAGAATAATTATATTAGTTAATTAACAAAAATAGAAAATTTATATATATATATGTACAGGTGTATATAAAAATAGATACACTTATTTATATATACCGAATTAAATAAAACAGATATAAACAAACGCATCTGTCCTCTCATTATCAAATCTATGTTAATTTTTTTTTTCTTTTCTCTGTCGACTCCAAAAAGATTCAGTGTAACATCGCAATCAACCTTAAGTCAATTTTGTTGTTGTCTGTAAACTGGTTACAAAGCGAATTCCATCACAGGTACAATCCAAAGTCTGTTAGGGGTCGTTGTCCCTTTTTATTTTTTATTTTTTTTCCTCTGTACCTGATTTAAATAAATTGTCGACTCTCAATTGCAATAAGACTTGATTATATTCTGTGTATGTAAGGAAAAACGACTTTACATTACGAATTATTACTTTCAAATACCCTTCTCAGTTCCCATTTAATCGAAGTTAAACTGAAATACGAAGAACACCTCTATTAATGTAACTTTTCAGCAAAACCTTGAATCCGGATCAAATTTCAAAAAGTATAAATGCTAAGTGGTTAGGAATCTTTCAATAAAACTATCTGCAAAGTCTCATGGCTCAATTCTTTATATCGATTACAAATTTCTGAGTCAAAGTTTTATTTTACAAAAGTCAAACGTTTCGTTTTTAATGAAATTCGAATTTCAGTCGATGTTTTAGAATAAATTAAAGGATCAGAAAGTTTCTAATAAATGTTTGAAATATATTTCATGTTGAGGCTGTGGTCTAAAACACCCTAGATTTCGAAATTGAGTATTGAGTTATCGTGTTCTTCATAAAATCTGTTACAGCAATTTTTTTTATTTTGTTGATTTTAATTAATTTCAAACACAGACACATGTTATCTGTTTCGGTTTTGTGATTTAAAAACAATACGTTAGTTAATATTAGATTTGGGTGATGTTTTTGGTCGATGTACTTGATGAAGAAGAAGAAGAAAAGTAATTAGAATAATAAGCGAGTTATATTTAATCAGTTATAGATATAGAAAGATAAACAGACGGCAGATGGATGGTTTGGGTATTATGTCGGGTAACGAGAGGTCGGAGGTTCGAGTCACGCATGGGCTGTTCTTTTTTTTGTGGCATTCATTTCTTGAGGTAGTCTTTATTTATTATTGTTATTTTTACTACTCATTAATATTAATTATTATTACTAATAGTATTATTATTAATATGATTATTATTGTTGTGATTGTTATTATTATTATTGTTATGATTATAAATGTTAAAATTATTATTATTTTCATTATTCAATTATTGTTATTATTACAAGTATAACAACTATAATTAGAATTAAAATTGTTATAACTAACATCATTACCATTATGGATATTATTATCATTATTATTATTATACAAGTATTATTATTATTATTAGAAATAATATTATCATTATCATTAATATTAATATTAATATTATCATTATCATTATTAATATTATTATTAGTATTATCATTACTATCAATTTTTATCATTAAAACTATTAGTATCATTATTATTAGTAATATCAATATCATTACTCAAAGTATTATAATTATAAAAAAATAAAAGTTTTAAAAATAATACTATTATTAAGATTATAAATATGTATTAACTATATTAACAATTTGTATAGTATTAAGATTATAAATATGTATTAACTATATTAACAAAATACATTAGGTGAGTTTCATTATTCCCTTTTTATATATATTTTTGGGCTGAGAATACATGCAAATGCTTATTTAACTGTTTTACAATATTTATATGCGTGAGTTTCATTTGCTCCCTTTTTAATTGCTTTTGCAATATATATTTTTAGGCTGAGAATACATGCACTACTTTTATAAATGTTTACGAAATAGACACAAGTACTTAAAAATACATTCTACGTTGATTTGTACCACTGGCATACTTCCCTGTAGCTTGGTAACTACTATTTATATGGGTATTGTAAACGCGAATCCTGTTGATTGATCTATCGGGCCCAACAAGCTCCATCCAAAGTACCGGATGCTTTATCTGATGACCCGGGAATTTCCAACCAAATTTAAACTTAATCTTTATATGTTTCCGACACGATGAGCAAAGTCTGTTAGGTTGAGTCTCAAAAATTTTGAACTGTTTTAGATATTCAATTGACCTTCGACTGTTCTCAACGATTCACGAACCACTATTTGTAAATAGATACATATATATTTAAATATATGAATTTGAAATATAAATTGAAAATTATATGACGTAATTGTTATAATTAATAATGTAAAATAAAATAATGTATAATAACTATTATTTAAAATATATCTATATATGTAAATGAAGTATAATGAATATATATATATATATATATATATATATATATATATATATATATATATATATATATATATATATATATATATATATATATATATATATATATATATATATATATATATATATATATATATATATATATATATATATATATATATATATTGGTTTTGAATTCATTTAGTAAACGATAGTAGCACTCGTTCCTCATTCGGTGGTTATTTAAGCAAGTTAAATTCAAACTTATATGATTTTAAAATAAACGGTGATTCAAAAATGAGTTCTATAAATTTTAGGCTTACTAAAAATGTATTTAGGATCTAGTTATTTAATTTTAACACTTTTTATATTTTACCCATAAATGAGAGGGACAGTTGATGTAATTTTCATTTATTAAATTAAAGACTAAATTTTATACCATAATGACAGAAATAAATAAATTTATTTACTGTAAAATTTTGGGATTTTTCTGAGATATTTTAATCCGCCACTGATTAACAACGGGGCACGAAATAATACTCTTAATATTTGGTGTCGGTAGGAAGATTTCAATCCTCTGGCTGCTATACTATTACTTCTATAATTCATCTTACTTTTATAATATTATTATAATATTTTGTGTACTGCACTAATTGAATGATTGAATGAATATGTGTATGTTATATGCATATTTATATTTGTAGTTAATATTCAACCGAGACTAGGTACCTTACACCATCACCACTTCCATCGTGAGCTCAGCCATCAACCAAGACCACCACTCGAAACCCATCAACCACTACTTCACCTCCACGACATCATCAAACCCTCACCATAAAACCCCATGAACTCATCCTACAGCTGAGATTTGATTCTGTCTCTATTCGATATAAACCAACACCAAACCTTCACTGCTGTGTTTTCTATTCTGTTTTGGATTATGCAACACAAACCCTCAAAAATCATTACAACTACCACGAATCACCATCTTGCTGCTATACTGTTTCCTTCGAACAAGAACCAAACAGAATCAAGATTTATGTGAACTATTACTGCTACTACTGTTCGAAGGATGCAAGCTACTATAATGTATACATATATATATATATTTTTTCTTTTCTTTCTTTCTTTTCTTTTTCGGTTCACTTCAAATCACCACCATAGACATCGTGTATAACCACTGCAACTTTTGCTGTTTACAGCCGTCACTATTGCAGGTGTACTGCTACTATATTTTTTTTTCTTTTCCCTCACCACCACCACAGAACCGAATTTCCTTTTTGCTTTAAGCTATGGACTGGTACAAACTTGGGCCGAGAGCTTTCTTTTTATTGGTGAACCTTGAGTCCAAGAAGATAGTAGCTGGGCCGTAAATTGAGTAGGCCTGATGGGCTGTGTGTGTTATTATGTTGGGCCTCCAACGAAAATCCTTATGATAATAACAATGAACAAGTGGTATGAATGAAGGTGACGTTAATGGCTGTAAAGATGATGATAAAATGTGATGATGATTGTGATGTTATGCTCATTGACGGTTATGATAATATAGGACGATACTCGTACGAGATGTATGATGAAGAAAGATGTTAAAGATAAAGGTGATGAACGAATGATTAAGATTATGATGATGAGCAGTTATATATTCATGATGATGATAGTTAATAATACGTTTATGATGGAAGTTTATGATGTATAAGTGATGATGATTCAGTTTGTAAGAGAAAAAGAAAAAAAATGCAATTCATGGTTAAAGGAGATTAATATGTGAATTAATTCAGAAAAAATAACATAGCTTAGATGGTTGGTATGTGTTGGTTTGAACAAGAGGTCGCAAGTTCAATCCCTACCTGCAGCAATTTTTTTTTAGTTGAACTTGGGCTTGTGAAATCGTAATTGCTCGATGGGCCTAATTATATCTTTGTTGCTGTTGGGCCAAATTACATTATGCTATTGGGCTGTTACGATCATGATTATTGGGTAGAGATTTGAATTAGATAGATGGGTTTATTTAATTGTCTTGTTGTTGGGCCATGATTAATTTAGGACGAGTCAGATAATAAGTAATTATTAGGGTTACGAATCTTAACAGAAAAGTGAAGATGGTGGAATGGTTTAAGGGATGTATTGGTTAGCGAGAGGTCTCGGGTTCGAATCCGGGCATGGGTGTTTATTTTAGAGGCTTCTAAAGGTAGTTTTTCTTTTAAAAAAATAATAATTATTATTATTCTTATTATTCTTATTATTATTATTATTATTATTATTATTATTATTATTATTATTATTATTATTATTATTATTATTATTATTATTATTATTATTATTATTATTATTATTATTATTATTATTATTATTATTGTTATTATGATTATTATTATACTGTTACTGTTATTGCTATTATTACTAATTACAATTGTTATTATACATACTAAGATTAATAATATAATTAGTATTATTATTAATATCATTATCATTATCATTACTAGATTTATCGCAAAATATTATTAGTATCATCATTAATATTAGTATTAGTTTAAGTATGATTTATATAATTATTACTACTAATTTTATCATTTTAAGTATCATTATTAATATTACGAATAATTACTATTATTTTTAATATTTTTAGTATTATAGTTATTAGTAATAATATCATATTTAAATTTATATGTATTAGACGTGTTATTAACATTAGTATTATTAAGATTATTATAAACTGTATTATTTAAGTATTATTATTTTTAGTATTATCAGTAATATTAACATTAAGATTTTATTGAAAATAAAAGTTAAAGATATTAGTAAGATTATAAATATGTATTAATCGTATAACGAATTGTATATAAATATTCATAAATGACAAATTAGGTATTTTCAAAATAATACTAATATGAGATCCTTTCAAAAATACTAATATGAGATAAATATAACTACATATATATTAAACATTTTGGATAGATACATAAACTAAATAAGTATAATATATAATTTAAGATATAATATATAAATTGTTCGATTACGATTGTTATATATATATTAATGAATACACAAATGATATAGGTTCGTGAATCCGAGGTCAACCCTACACTTGTTAAATGATGTCATATGTATTTTTACTACAAGATACAGTATGGTGAGTTTCATTTGCTCCCTTTTACTCTTTACATTTTTGGGCTGAGAATACATGCAAATGCTTTATTAACTGTTTTACAATATTTATATGCGTGAGTTTCATTATTCCCTTTTTAAATGCTTTTTCAATATATATTTTTGGGACTGAGAATACATGCGTTGTTTTTATAACTGTTTTACGAAATAGACACAAGTAATCGAAACTACATTATATGGTTGAATTATCGATATCGAATATGCCCCTTTTTATTTAGTCTGGTAATCTAAGAATTAGGGAACAGACACCCTAATTGACGCGAATCCTAAAGATAGATCTATCGGGCCCAACAAGCCCCATCCAAAGTACCGGATGCTTTAGTACTTCGAAATTTATATCATGTCTGAAGGAGGATCCCGGAATGATTGGGATATTCTTATATACAAATTGTGAATGTCGGTTACCAGGTGTTCAATCCATATGAATGATATTTTTTGTCTCTATGCATGGGACGTATGTTTATGAGAAATGGAAATATGAAATCTTGTGGTCTATTAAAATGATGGAAATGATTATTTATGTTAAACTAATGAACTCACCAACCTTTTGGTTGACACTTGAAAGCATGTTTATTCTCAGGTACGAAAGAAATCTTCCGCTGTGCATTTGCTCATTTTAGAAATATTACTTGGAGTCATTCTGTAGTGACCCGAAATTTTCCATGTTTATATATATTAATTGAGATTGATATTTACATGATTAAATGTTTCCAACATGTTAAGCAATCAAACTTGTTAAGACTTGATTAATTGAAATAGGTTTCATATAGACAATTGACCACCCAAGTTGACCGGTGATTCACGAACGTTAAAACTTGTAAAAACTATATGATGACATATATATGGTTATATATATAGTTAACATGATATTATGATAAGTAAACATATCATTAAGTATATTAATAATGAACTACATATGTAAAAACAAGACTACTAACTTAATGATTTTGAAACGAGACATATATGTAACGATTATCGTTGTAACGACATTTAATGTATATATATATCATATTAAGAGATATTCGTACATCATAATATCATGATAATATAATAATTTAAAATCTCTTTTGATATTATAAACATTGGGTTAACAACATTTAACAAGATCGTTAACCTAAAGGTTTCAAAACAACATTTACATGTAACGACTAACGATGACTTAACGACTTAGTTAAAATGTATATACATGTAGTGTTTTAATATGTATTTATACACTTTTGAAAGACTTCAATACACTTATCAAAATACTTCTACTTAACAAAAATGCTTATAATTACATCCTCGTTCAGTTTCATCAACAATTCTACTCGTATGCACCCGTATTCGTACTCGTACAATACACAGCTTTTAGATGTATGTACTATTGGTATATACACTCCAATGATCAGCTCTTAGCAGCCCATGTGAGTCACCTAACACATGTGGGAACCATTATTTGGCAACTAGCATGAAATATCTCATAAAATTACAAAAATATGAGTAATCATTCATGACTTATTTACATGAAAACAAAATTACATATCCTTTATATCTAATCCATACACCAACGACCAAAAACACCTACAAACACTTTCATTCTTCAATTTTATTCATCTAATTGATCTCTCTCAAGTTCTATCTTCAAGTTCTAAGTGTTCTTCATAAATTCCAAAAGTTCTAGTTTCATAAAATCAAGAATACTTGCAAGTTTGCTAGCTCACTTCCAATCTTGTAAGGTGATCATCCAACCTCAAGAAATCTTTGTTTCTTACAGTAGGTTATCATTATAATACAAGGTAATAATCATATTCAAACTTTGGTTCAATTTCTATAACTATAACAATCTTATTTCAAGTGATGATCTTACTTGAACTTGTTTTCGTGTCATGATTCTGCTTCAAGAACTTCGAGCCATCCAAGGATCCGTTGAAGCTAGATCCATTTTTTTTTCTTTTCCAGTAGGTTTATCCAAGGAACTTAAGGTAGTAATGATGTTCATAACATCATTCGATTCATACATATAAAGCTATCTTATTCGAAGGTTTAAACTTGTAATCACTAGAACATAGTTTAGTTAATTCTAAACTTGTTCGCAAACAAAAGTTAATCCTTCTAACTTGACTTTTAAAATCAACTAAACACATGTTCTATATCTATATGATATGCTAACTTAATGATTTAAAACCTGGAAACACGAAAAACACCGTAAAATCGGATTTACGCCGTCGTAGTAACACCGCGGGCTGTTTTGGGTTAGTTAATTAAAAACTATGATAAACTTTGATTTAAAAGTTGTTATTCTGAGAAAATAATTTTTATTATGAACATGAAACTATATCCAAAAATTATGGTTAAACTCAAAGTGGAAGTATGTTTTCTAAAATGGTCATCTAGACGTCGTTCTTTCGACTGAAATGACTACCTTTACAAAAACGACTTGTAACTTATTTTTCCGACTATAAACCTATACTTTTCTGTTTAGATTCATAAAATAGAGTTTAATATGAAACCATAGCAATTTGATTCACTCAAAACGGATTTAAAATGAAGAAGTTATGGGTAAAACAAGATTGGATAATTTTTCTCATTTTAGCTACGTGAAAATTGGTAACAAATCTATTCCAACCATAACTTAATCAACTTGTATTGTATATTATGTAATCTTGAGATACCATAGACACGTATACAATGTTTCGACCTATCATGTCGACACATCTATATATATTTCGGAACAACCATAGACACTCTATATGTGAATGTTGGAGTTAGCTATACAGGGTTGAGGTTGATTCCAAAATATATATAGTTTGAGTTGTGATCAATACTGAGATACGTATACACTGGGTCGTGGATTGATTCAAGATAATATTTATCGATTTATTTCTGTACATCTAACTGTGGACAACTAGTTGTAGGTTACTAACGAGGACAGCTGACTTAATAAACTTAAAACATCAAAATATATTAAAAGTGTTGTAAATATATTTTGAACATACTTTGATATATATGTATATATTGTTATAGGTTCGTGAATCAACCAGTGGCCAAGTCTTACTTCCCGACGAAGTAAAAATCTGTGAAAGTGAGTTATAGTCCCACTTTTAAAATCTAATATTTTTGGGATGAGAATACATGCAGGTTTTATAAATGATTTACAAAATAGACACAAGTACGTGAAACTACATTCTATGGTTGAATTATCGAAATCGAATATGCCCCTTTTTATTAAGTCGGGTAATCTAAGAATTAGGGAACAGACACCCCAATTGACGCGAATCCTAAAGATAGATCTATCGGGCCCAACAAGCCCCATCCAAAGTACCGGATGCTTTAGTACTTCGAAATTTATATCATATCCGAAGGGTGTCCCGGAATGATGGGGATATTCTTATATATGCATCTTGTTAATGTCGGTTACCAGGTGTTCACCATATGAATGCTTTTTATCTCTATGTATGGGATGTGTATTGAAATATGAAATCTTGTGGTCTATTATTATGATTTGATATATATAGGTTAAACCTATAACTCACCAACATTTTTGTTGAAGTTTTAAGCATGTTTATTCTCAGGTGATTATTAAGAGCTTCCGCTGTCGCATACTTAAATAAGGACGAGATTTGGAGTCCATGCTTGTATGATATTGTGTAAAAACTGCATTCAAGAAACTTATTTTGTTGTAACATATTTGTATTGTAAACCATTATGTAATGGTCGTGTGTAAACAAGATATTTTAGATTATCATTATTTGATAATCTACGTAAAGCTTTTAAACCTCTATTGATGAAATAAAGGTTATGGTTTGTTTTAAAATGAATGCAGTCTTTGAAAAACGTCTCATATAGAGGTCAAAACCTCGCAACGAAATCAATTAATATGGAACGTTTTTAATCAATAAGAACGGGACATTTCAGTTGGTATCCAAGCGTTGGTCTTAGAGAACCAGAATTTTGCATTAGTGTGTCTTATCGAGTTTGTTAGGATGCATTAGTGAGTCTGGACTTCGACCGTGTTTACTTGAAAAATGATTGCTTAACAAATTTTGTTGGAAACTATATATTTTTAACATATGAATATTATGTGATATATTAATCTCTTAACGCGTTTGATATTATGTGATAGATGTCTACCTCTAGAACAAGTCCCATTGACTCACCTAATAATAATGAAGAGTCAAATGTAAATTGGAATGATTCGTGGACAGATTCACAAGTTCCCGAAGAGGAACCGGAAGAAGAGTCGGAACCGGAAGAAGAATCGGAACCGGAAGAAGAATCGGAACCGGATGAAGAAATAGAACCGGTGGGGGAAATAATAAAACGGTTAAGTAAAAGAAAATCCTCAACCAACCGACCAAGGTTAATTATGGTCAATGGTGTTTCCGCCAAGGAAGCAAAATATTGGGAGGATTACCAATTCTCCGATGAATCGGATTCCGACGAGAATTCCGATGATGTTATAGAAATTACCCCAACTGAATTTAAAAAGGCAAAAGAAAATAATAAGGGAAAGGGCATAAAAATAGAGAAATCTAATTCCAACCCTGATGAACTTTATATGTATCGTCAACCCCCGAAGTCCTTAAGTTGTAACAATGACCTGGGAACCTCTAAACCACCAGGTTTTTCTAAACCAATGTGGAAAATTACGGCTCGTATTAGGGGAACATCATATATCCCTAGAAACTTGGCAAAACGAACCAAAACCGAAGAAGAAGAAACAAGCGAGTCGGAATAAGATAGTTGTATTCGTGTGGTGTAATATATATAATATAGTGTGCTTATGCTTTATGATATATGTAAAAATTGCTTGTATTAAATAAGTATTTTTTTTTTTATGAAGCTAACTCTTGTCTATTTTACAGTATAAAAACACAAAATGGATAGACAACCCAATATTTTAAGAGACCTACCCGGAGACATGATTGATGAAATCTTGTCTAGAGTCGGTCAGAATTCTTCGGCACAACTATTTAAGGCGAGATCAGTTTGTAAGACATTCGAAGAACGTTTCAAGAATGCCTTGGTTTATAAAAGGCTTTCGTTCGAAAGATGGGGGATATCACATTGGGAAATCCATAAGTTACGGTGTGTTTACTTTGACGCATATATTGCGGGGAACCCAAATGCTATTTTACGCAATGGGTTAAGAAATTATTTTGACTCAATATATCCGAATATTGGACTTCGTGATTTAGAAAAAGCGGCTAACATGCAACATAAAGAAGCATGTTATGCTTACGGATTAGTAATGTTCGCTTCTCACCAAAGTGAGAACAAGAACATCGGCCTACAACTATTAAACAAAACGTTCCCACAAGTGACGGAGTCGGTAATTGGGGTAAGAAATGAGGTTTTTAGATTGTTACGGGACTGTTGGACATTACGTAACCCTCGTCCCTTTGACGACGTTACAACACGCTGTTTTATCAACGGCCATAACGGTTATGTTCCACAAGACCAAGGATGGGAAGTAATCCTAGTAAAACCAGAATGCATGACTTGTTTCTGGACGTATGAATTACGTGTCTTTATTGCCTTTGCTGAACGACTTGTGTACTAGCTAGAATTATCTTCACAACCATCTTGTATCAAATTTATTGTGTGCTATATTTCATGCTATATGTAAAATAAGCGGTATTGTAAGTTTGTAAAATATTGTGTAAAAGTTTGAACGCGAAATATTATTATAATCAGTTTTTCATATAGAATTGTAGTAGTTGAATTGTATATTAGCTACTAAGTATGAACTTAACGGGTAGGTACTACCCGAATTTAAACTTATAAAACGCTAATATGAAGAAAAAGCTTTTATAAATGAGTTCATATTATGCTACGAAATACTATTAACTACTCTTAATATTCTGTATGATTAACTTGTTCCATTTGACTATTTTGAAAGAAATGGCACCAACTACTCGACACACCGTGAATATGAATGAAGAGGAATTCCGTACTTTTCTAGCTTCAAACATAGCCGCAGTACAGGCTGCGCTACATACCAACAATAACCTTGGATCTGGCAGTACAGGAAATCGTGTAGGATGCACCTACAAAGAATTCACTGCCTGCAAACCTTTGGAATTTGATGGAACCGAAGGACCGATCGGATTGAAACGGTGGACCGAGAAGGTCGAATCGGTGTTTGCCATAAGTAAGTGTACTGAAGAGGACAAAGTGAAGTACGCTACGCATACCTTCACAGGTTCTGCGTTAACATGGTAGAATACCTATCTAGAGCAAGTGGGACAAGATGATGCTTACGCACTACCGTGGTCAGCATTCAAGCACTTGATGAACGAGAAGTACCGTCCCAGAACCGAGGTCAATAAGCTCAAGACAGAACTTAGAGGGTTACGAACCCAAGGATTTGATATTACCACGTACGAAAGACGATTCACAGAATTGTGCCTATTGTGTCCGGGAGCATTCGAAGATGAGGAAGAGAAGATCGACGCGTTTGTGAAAGGATTACCGGAAAGAATCCAAGAAGATATAAGTTCACACGAGCCCGCCTCCATACAACAGGCATGTAGAATGGCTCACAAACTAGTGAACCAAATTGAAGAAAGAATTAAAGAACAGACTGCTGAAGAGGCCAATGTGAAGCAAGTCAAAAGAAAGTGGGAGGAAAACGGTGATAAGAATCACCAATACAACAACAACAGTAATTACAACAATAATCGCAACAATTATCCCAACAATCGCAACATCAATCGCAACTACAACAAACGGCCCAACAACAACAACAATAACAGCAACTACAACAATCATCCCAATAACAATAATAACCGCAACAACAACAACAATCAGAAGCAGCTATGCCAAAGGTGTGAAAAGTATCACTCGGGGTTCTGCACCAAATTTTGCAACAAGTGTAAAAGAAATGGTCATAGCGCGGTGAAGTGTGAGGTCTACGGACCAGGGGTTAATAGAACGAAAGGAACAAATGGTGTCGGAACGAGTAATGGCGGAGCAAGTAGTGTCGGAGCAAGTTATGCCAATGTAGTTTGTTATAAATGTGGAAAACTGGGCCACATTATTAGA
This sequence comes from Rutidosis leptorrhynchoides, assembly GCF_046630445.1. Taxonomy (NCBI): domain Eukaryota; kingdom Viridiplantae; phylum Streptophyta; class Magnoliopsida; order Asterales; family Asteraceae; genus Rutidosis; species Rutidosis leptorrhynchoides. The sequence goes on from NC_092334.1 coordinate 338,451,752, forward strand.
AATTGCCCGAACCAGGAGAACACGAATGGACAAGGCCGCGGAAGAGTTTTCAATATTAATGCGGAAGAGGCACAGGAAGACCCGGAGCTTGTTACGGGTACGTTTCTTATTGACAATAAATCTGCTTACGTTTTATTTGATTCGGGTGCGGATAGAAGCTATATGAGTAGAGATTTTTGTGCTAAATTAAGTTGTCCATTGACGCCTTTGGATAGTAAATTTTTACTCGAATTAGCAAATGGTAAATTAATTTCAGCAGATAATATATGTCGGAATCGAGAAATTAAACTGGTTAGTGAAACATTTAAGATTGACTTGATACCAGTAGAGTTAGGGAGTTTTGATGTGATAATCGGTATGGACTGGTTGAAATAAGTGAAAGCAGAGATCGTTTGTTACAAAAATGCAATTCGCATTATACGAGAAAAAGGAAAACCCTTAATGGTGTACGGAGAAAAGGGCAACACGAAGCTACATCTTATTAGTAATTTGAAGGCACAAAAACTAATAAGAAAAGGTTGCTATGCTGTTCTATCACACGTCGAGAAAGTACAAACTGAAGAAAAGAGCATCAATGATGTTCCCGTCGCAAAAGAATTTCCCGATGTATTTCCGAAAGAATTACCGGGATTACCCCCACATCGATCCGTTGAATTTCAAATAGATCTTGTACCAGGAGCTGCACCAATAGCTCGTGCTCCTTACAGACTCGCACCCAACGAGATGAAAGAACTGCAAAGCCAATTACAAGAACTTTTAGAGCGTGCTTTCATTCGACCAAGCACATCACCGTGGGGAGCTCCTGTTTTGTTTGTCAAGAAGAAAGATGGTACATTCAGGTTGTGTATCGACTACCGAGAGTTGAACAAACTTACCATCAAGAACCGCTACCCACTACCGAGAATCGACGACTTATTTGATCAACTACAAGGCTCGTCTGTTTATTCAAAGATTGACTTACGTTCCGGGTATCATCAAATGCGGGTGAAAGAAGATGATATTCCAAAGACTGCTTTCAGAACACGTTACGGTCATTACGAGTTTATGGTCATGCCATTTGGTTTAACTAATGCACCAGCTGTGTTCATGGACCTTATGAACCGAGTGTGTGGACCATACCTTGACAAGTTTGTCATTGTTTTCATTGATGACATACTTATTTACTCAAAGAATGACCAAGAACACGGTGAACATTTGAGAAAGGTGTTAGAAGTATTGAGGAAGGAAGAATTGTACGCTAAATTTTCAAAGTGTGCATTTTGGTTGGAAGAAGTTCAATTCCTCGGTCACATAGTGAACAAAGAAGGTATTAAGGTGGATCCGGCAAAGATAGAAACTGTTGAAAAGTGGGAAACCCCGAAAACTCCGAAACACATACGCCAGTTTTTAGGACTAGCTGGTTACTACAGAAGGTTCATCCAAGACTTTTCCAGAATAGCAAAACCCTTGACTGCATTAACGCATAAAGGGAAGAAATTTGAATGGAATGATGAACAAGAGAAAGCGTTTCAGTTATTGAAGAAAAAGCTAACTACGGCACCTATATTGTCATTTCCTGAAGGGAATGATGATTTTGTGATTTATTGTGATGCATCAAAGCAAGGTCTCGGTTGTGTATTAATGCAACGAATGAAGGTGATTGCTTATGCGTCTAGACAATTGAAGATTCACGAACAAAATTATACGACGCATGATTTGGAATTAGGCGCGGTTGTTTTTGCATTAAAGACTTGGAGGCACTACTTATATGGGGTCAAAAGTATTATATATACCGACCACAAAAGTCTTCAACACATATTTAATCAGAAACAACTGAATATGAGGCAGCGTAGGTGGATTGAATTATTGAATGATTACGACTTTGAGATTCGTTACCACCCGGGGAAGGCAACTGTGGTAGCCGATGCCTTGAGCAGGAAGGACAGAGAACCCATTCGAGTAAAATCTATGAATATAATGATTCATAATAACCTTACTACTCAAATAAAGGAGGCGCAACAAGGAGTTTTAAAAGAGGGAAATTTAAAGGATGAAATACCCAAAGGATCGGAGAAACATCTTAATATTCGGGAAGACGGAACCCGGTATAGGGCTGAAAGGATTTGGGTACCAAAATTTGGAGATATGAGAGAAATGGTACTTAGAGAAGCTCATAAAACCAGATACTCAATACATCCTGGAACGGGGAAGATGTACAAGGATCTCAAGAAACATTTTTGGTGGCCGGGTATGAAAGCCGATGTTGCTAAATACGTAGGAGAATGTTTGACGTGTTCTAAGGTCAAAGCTGAGCATCAGAAACCATCAGGTCTACTTCAACAACCCGAAATCCCGGAATGGAAATGGGAAAATATTACCATGGATTTCATCACTAAATTGCCAAGGACTGCAAGTGGTTTTGATACTATTTGGGTAATAGTTGATCGTCTCACCAAATCAGCACACTTCTTGCCAATAAGAGAAGATGACAAGATGGAGAAGTTAGCACGACTGTATTTGAAGGAAGTCATCTCCAGACATGGAATACCAATCTCTATTATCTCTGATAGGGATGGCAGATTTATTTCAAGATTCTGGCAGACATTACAGCAAGCATTAGGAACTCGTCTAGACATGAGTACTGCCTATCATCCACAAACTGATGGGCAGAGCGAAAGGACGATACAAACGCTTGAAGACATGCTACGAGCATGTGTTATTGATTTCGGAAACAGTTGGGATCGACATCTACCATTAGCAGAATTTTCCTACAACAACAGCTACCATTCAAGCATTGAGATGGCGCCGTTTGAAGCACTTTATGGTAGAAAGTGCAGGTCTCCGATTAGTTGGAGTGAAGTGGGGGATAGACAGATTACGGGTCCGGAGATTATACAAGAAACTACCGAGAAGATCATCCAAATTCAACAACGGTTGAAAACCGCCCAAAGTCGACAAAAGAGCTACGCTGACATTAAAAGAAAAGATATAGAATTTGAAATTGGAGAGATGGTGATGCTTAAAGTTGCACCTTGGAAAGGCGTTGTTCGATTTGGTAAACGAGGGAAATTAAATCCAAGGTATATTGGACCATTCAAGATTATTGATCGTGTCGGACCAGTAGCTTACCGATTTGAGTTACCTCAATAACTCGCGGCTGTACATAACACTTTCCACGTCTCGAATTTGAAGAAATGTTTTGCTAAAGAAGATCTCACTATTTCGTTAGATGAAATCCAATTCAACAAAAAACTTCAATTCATCGAAGAACCCGTCGAAATAATGGATCGTGAGGTTAAAAGACTTAAGCAAAACAAGATACCAATTGTTAAGGTTCGATGGAATGCTCGTAGAGGACCTGAGTTCACCTGGGAGCGTGAAGATCAGATGAAGAAGAAATACCCGCATCTATTTTCAGAAGATTCGTCAACACCTTCAACAGCTTAAAATTTCGGGACGAAATTTATTTAACGGGTAGGTACTGTAGTGACCCGAAATTTTCCATGTTTATATATATTAATTGAGATTGATATTTACATGATTAAATGTTTCCAACATGTTAAGCAATCAAACTTGTTAAGACTTGATTAATTGAAATAGGTTTCATATAGACAATTGACAACCCAAGTTGACCGGTGATTCACGAACGTTAAAACTTGTAAAAACTATATGATGACATATATATGGTTATATATATAGTTAACATGATATTATGATAAGTAAACATATCATTAAGTATATTAATAATGAACTACATATGTAAAAACAAGACTACTAACTTAATGATTTTGAAACGAGACATATATGTAACGATTATCGTTGTAACGACATTTAATGTATATATATCATATTAAGAGATATTCGTACATCATAATATCATGATAATATAATAATTTAAAATCTCTTTTGATATTATAAACATTGGGTTAACAACATTTAACAAGATCGTTAACCTAAAGGTTTCAAAACAACATTTACATGTAACGACTAACGATGACTTAACGACTCAGTTAAAATGTATATACATGTAGTGTTTTAATATGTATTTATACACTTTTGAAAGACTTCAATACACTTATCAAAATACTTCTACTTAATAAAAATGCTTATAATTACATCCTCGTTCAGTTTCATCAACAATTCTACTCGTATGCACCCGTATTCGTACTCGTACAATACACAGCTTTTAGATGTATGTAATATTGGTATATACACTCCAATGATCAGCTCTTAGCAGCCCATGTGAGTCACCTAACACATGTGGGAACCATCATTTGGCAACTAGCATGAAATATCTCATAAAATTACAAAAATATGAGTAATCATTCATGACTTATTTACATGAAAACAAAATTACATATCCTTTATATCTAATACATACACCAACGACCAAAAACACCTACAAACACTTTCATTCTTCAATTTTATTCATCTAATTGATCTCTCTCAAGTTCTATCTTCAAGTTCTAAGTGTTCTTCATAAATTCCAAAAGTTCTAGTTTCATAAAATCAAGAATACTTGCAAGTTTGCTAGCTCACTTCCAATCTTGTAAGGTGATCATCCAACCTCAAGAAATCTTTGTTTCTTACAGTAGGTTATCATTCTAATACAAGGTAATAATCATATTCAAACTTTGGTTCAATTTCTATAACTATAACAATCTTATTTCAAGTGATGATCTTACTTGAACTTGTTTTCGTGTCATGATTCTGCTTCAAGAACTTCGAGCCATCCAAGGATCCGTTGAAGCTAGATCCATTTTTTTTTCTTTTCCAGTAGGTTTATCCAAGGAACTTAAGGTAGTAATGATGTTCATAACATCATTCGATTCATACATATAAAGCTATCTTATTCGAAGGTTTAAACTTGTAATCACTAGAACATAGTTTAGTTAATTCTAAACTTGTTCGCAAACAAAAGTTAATCCTTCTAACTTGAATTTTAAAATCAACTAAACACATGTTCTATATCTATATGATATGCTAACTTAATGATTTAAAACCTGGAAACACGAAAAACACCGTAAAACCGGATTTACGCCGTCGTAGTAACACCGCGGGCTGTTTTGGGTTAGTTAATTAAAAACTATGATAAACTTTGATTTAAAAGTTGTTATTCTGAGAAAATAATTTTTATTATGAACATGAAACTATATCCAAAAATTATGGTTAAACTCAAAGTGGAAGTATGTTTTCTAAAATGGTCATCTAGACGTCGTTCTTTCGACTGAAATGACTACCTTTACAAAAATGACTTGTAACTTATTTTTCCGACTATAAACCTATACTTTTATGTTTAGATTCATAAAATAGAGTTTAATATGAAACCATAGCAATTTTATTCACTCAAAACGGATTTAAAATGAAGAAGTTATGGGTAAAACAAGATTGGATAATTTTTCTCATTTTAGCTACGTGAAAATTGGTAACAAATCTATTCCAACCATAACTTAATCAACTTGTATTGTATATTATGTAATCTTGAGATACCATAGACACGTATACAATGTTTCGACCTATCATGTCGACACATCTATATATATTTCGGAACAACCATAGACACTCTATATGTGAATGTTGGAGTTAGCTATACAGGGTTGAGGTTGATTCCAAAATATATATAGTTTCAGTTGTGATCAATACTGAGATACGTATACACTGGGTCGTGGATTGATTCAAGATAATATTTATCTATTTATTTCTGTATATCTAACTGTGGACAACTAGTTGTAGATTACTAACGAGGACAGCTGACTTAATAAACTTAAAACATCAAAATATATTAAAAGTGTTGTAAATATATTTTGAACATACTTTGATATATATGTATATATTGTTATAGGTTCGTGAATCAACCAGTGGCCAAGTCTTACTTCCCGACGAAGTAAAAATCTGTGAAAGTGAGTTATAGTCCCACTTTTAAAATCTAATATTTTTGGGATGAGAATACATGCAGGTTTTATAAATGATTTACAAAATAGACACAAGTACGTGAAACTACATTCTATGGTTGAATTATCGAAATCGAATATGCCCCTTTTTATTAAGTCTGGTAATCTAAGAATTAGGGGACAGACACCCTAATTGACGTGAATCCTAAAGATAGATCTATCGGGCCCAACAAGCCCCATCCAAAGTATCGGATGCTTTAGTACTTCAAAATTTATATCATATCCGAAGGGTGTCCCGGAATGATGGGGATATTCTTATATATGCATCTTGTTAATGTCGGTTACCAGGTGTTCACCATATGAATGCTTTTTATCTCTATGTATGGGATGTGTATTGAAATATGAAATCTTGTGGTCTATTATTATGATTTGATATATATAGGTTAAACCTATAACTCACCAACATTTTTGTTGAAGTTTTAAGCATGTTTATTCTCAGGTGATTATTAAGAGCTTCCGCTGTCGCATACTTAAATAAGGACGAGATTTGGAGTCCATGCTTGTATGATATTGTGTAAAAACTGCATTCAAGAAACTTATTTTGTTGTAACATATTTGTATTGTAAACCATTATGTAATGGTCGTTTGTAAACAAGATATTTTAGATTATCATTATTTGATAATCTACGTAAAGCTTTTAAACCTCTATTGATGAAATAAAGGTTATGGTTTGTTTTAAAATGAATGCAGTCTTTGAAAAACGTCTCATATAGAGGTCAAAACCTCGCAACGAAATCAATTAATATGGAACATTTTTAATCAATAAGAACGGGACATTTCACATTCATGGCATATTTCAAAAGACGTTGCATTCGAGTCGTTGAGTTCATCAAGATTATTATTAAGTCAATTATGGTTGGATATATTATGAAATGGTTTGTATGCCGTCAACTTTTATTGTAAAGAAAGATTGTCTTTTAAAATTGAATGCAATGTTTGTAAAATGTATCATATAGAGGTCATGTACCTCGCGATGTAATCAACGGTTGTGAATCGTTTATAATCGATATGGACTTCGTCCGGATGGATTAGGAGGGGTCTTCACAGTTGGTATCAGAGCGGTGGTCTTAGGGAACCATGTCTGCATTAGTATGTCTAACTGATAAGTCGTTAGGATGCATTAGTGAGTCTGGACTTCGACCGTGTCTGCATGTCAAAAGTTTTGCTTACCATTTCGTGTCGAAACTTACATGCTTATCATCTTTAGGAAATTACCTGCTTATCATTCTTAGTCTAGATACATCTCACTGCAATGATTGCATGAATAGTGTATAGACAAAATTCATATCTTAGCATATCTACTAATCCATATCTTAGCATATCTGTCACTGTAGACTTTATCTGACACGTTTCCTTAATTTTCTCCGTAATTCACGGGATCTTTGGATGTATGTATAGATATTCTATATATAATTAGAATATCATTCGATATTCGAAAATCATTTCATATCAAAACCCTTTAACTGATCGTGAGAGATGGACCCTACACCTAGCTTGGATTCCATTAGTTCCGGAAGCGATTTTGAGATGTATATTGAAGCAGACTCTGAAGTCAATGAACTAGAAGTGCCTCAACCATTTAGTTACTTTTCTTTTTGGAGGAGATGGGGGTGGGTCCGAGACTTACTCACTCGATGGAGAAATGAAGAAGGCGAGCCCTACCGTGAACCAAACTTACCTACTAACATCGGAGAAAATGATGTACTCACCGGTGAACCTATGCGCAACATTGTATTCACCCTTCTTGCTAAAGTTTTCCACCTCGAAAGTCGCATTACTGCAATTTCAGAAAATATTCAACCTCTACTTCCGAATACCAATCGAAGGGGAATATTAGAAGAAGTTAGGGAACTTCGAATTGATAATCAAGATCTATTGAATCAGATGAGTGGGTGGATAGAAATGATAGAGGATAGGATAGAAACCCTGACAAGAATGGTGCGTGAATTACAAGCTATACTTACTACACCAACATCATCACCAACCTCAGCACCAACAACACTTGTAGTACCGACAGCAACAGTACCACCATCAGTAGCACCAGTAGCATAACCAGTACCAACCACAACAACATCATCACACGTCTCAAATTCGCAGTCTATACCTCAAGCATAATCATCGTTCTACGAATCGTTCTACATAAACTATCTTCGTCCTTCATGGCGGTTATATACTCCCTAATGTTTAGAGATTATGTACTCTAGTTCTAGCCGTAAATCTGATGAGTTTAATATCACATTAACTCATTAAATCCATGATTACGTCTGAAGAAAATATATATGTATATATGTTTTCATAAAGATGGTAATTAAAAGTTTTATTGTACAAACTGTTAATGGTGAAAATATTTTAACGGGTAGGTAATACCCGCGGAATATTTAGATTCCACATTAATAAGTTACACTGTACATTCTTCGAATCTGATTCAACGGTCATTTACTATCCTACTTACATCCACCGATATACAAATCCGTTCACCACAGAATAACCATATTCATCCAATTTCATATTTGAATTTTGATTTATCAGAATCCAACAAGTGACATAACGAAGAAAATATTTGACACAATAAAATTTGTTAGAAACAAACAAATTAACTATGAGGAATTTTGTTAAGAATCCACGCTAACTGTTCCTAGCTAATTGTTCCTATCTAACTGATTACATTTTATTTATCACAATTTAATTATTGCAATTTACATTCTCTCAATTTTATTTATCGTCATTTAATTTTCTGTTATTTATGTTTACGCACTTTAAATATCGGGACACGTATACAAGGTTTTGACATATCATATCGACGCATATATATATATATATTATTTGGAATCACCATAGACACTCTATATGCAGTAATGATCGAGTTCTCTATACAGGGTTGAGGTTGATTCTATAATGATATATATACTTTGAGTTGTGATCGAGTCTGAGACATGTACACGGGTCACGATACGTATTAGTTAATTTGAATATTATATATTAAATTATATATGAAAATGAATTATTGGACTGTCAACTGTGGACTATCGACTGTAGACTAATAACATTGGACAATTAAAATGAATTAAAATATTGACTATAACATATGAAACTAAACAATTCTTCAAGTTTGCCACTTGATTTCACCTTAAACCTCATTTGTATCTTGACGATTACAATCTGCGTTCGAACCTTTCATGATTCTTGAAAACACTTCAATCGATAGGATGAACCAACCGCACTTCATCTACGGAAGAAAAGATTGATGCATATAGTTATGCACTTGAAAAACACTCGGAACTCGAGTAAACGTTTAACACGTATCTGTGCTAGATCCTTTGGCATTGTTATTACCAAAAATAACATTGCAATTCCTTTTCAAAATAGCCAGTTTTGTCACAGCTTCAGCAAGCCAACTTCGACTTTTCATTCAGATTGGTCTTATTATAACCTTGATATATAAGTTTGCCTTTCGTCATCGTTACCGGGGAACCGTTTATATCCCACCACATTAGCAGTAAACGTACCAGCAACCTCGTTACTTTTTGACTTAAATCTCTATGATAAATCATTGTATTTATTCATTGGAACCCAATCATATACTCATCCGCATCTTGTAACGAGAAATGACATACCAATTACCGGGAATCAGCAATCAGTACTTTGAAAAATCACAGCATATCTACATCAACAGTTATATGTATAACATTCATCTCCTAGAAATATGAACTTTCATTATGAAATTCTGAAAAGCACTCAGTCTACAAATCAATACTCTAAATGTTGAAAAGGCTGAATGAAGCAGCAGAAACTGTAGGCAACCATAAACGACCTTAGTCATCGGAAGCTTGATGATAAAGGATAATATGTTGGAAAAGCTCAGAAATGTTGGAATTGGAAAACGGATAAAGTTAACCATGAAGGAGACCAAGGACAAATACAAGGACCATACCCTATATTCAAAGAATCCAGATAATTCTGGATCCGTTGAAATCTTTAGAGAACATCTTGCTCCGAAGTCATGTTAAAATCTTGCGGAAAATCTTTCTCCATCAACCATCGAACTTAGAAATTCCAAAATATCATCATCAATATCTTCGAAATTTCTGAGGATATTTTCATAAATATTCTCGTCCGAAATTATATACCTCTTCGTGCTTCCTGTGTATCATTATATTGGAAACATTCAATAGAAAATTTAGTACCGAAAAGCAGATTATGCGAAACTATGAAGAAAGCCGTGGACAAATCACAAAGAAAAAGTTTGACTTCAAAGAATCCAAATGATTCAATGCCTGCTGAAATCTTTAGCGAATACCTTGCTTCTGACTCCAAACTCTTGCGGACAAATTTTCTTCACCATCCTTCGATATTATAAATTCAAAGATATTATCGTGTCTTTCATTATAAATATCCTCCATATTTCTGAAGATATTTTTATAATTATTCTTATTTGAAATCATTAATCTCTTCGTGCTATCAGTATTACATTATATAGAAACTGTTAGTTTCTATATTCTATAAACTTCGAGCTTAAAATATGAATGTTACTGAAGTAATGTTGGGAACTGATGCATGAGTTAGTATAATATAATGACACTTGATCAACGTGATTATATTACATTAAGTCATGCTGAGTTTCTAAATGGGACATGATGATTCACAGATTATAACGTCATCATGTGCCATGTTACACGACTCTTACATTTTATCTGATATATAAACATATCAAGAACATATTTTCTTGATAGTTCTATCTTTCCCGGATATTCTGGTAATTTCACGAATCAAGACCGTGCTATTACCATTTCTTTCTTAGAACATTAACTATGTTCATTTCGAAATTCATATCTATGAATTCTGGACCGCTACTTGCGAAAACTAAACAAAAGCATGAAGCTTCGAAATAGAAAAGGGGTATATATAGCAGCAAATAAGAGAGGGCATTAACTGTGGATGATAGTGATTATAGGAGACAGGAATAGGGACATTGAAATATAAGGAAGAATATAAAGCCCAACAACAACACCGAAATTACAAACTGTGGATATCAGTGCGTATAGCAATATAAAGACACAGGAGGATTATAAATACAATAATCCCTAGAGCATAGTAGAAATAAACAGATTCATCCTGTGGAAGTTGGAAAAGGAGAATGATTGTTACGACAGTCAGGATAAGAACAAGAATCAGAACTGGATTAAGCATTTTCATAAAAAAATTTTGAATTTGGGAATTGAGTATAGAAGTGGTGAAAATAAATGGAACGGAAAAGGTAAATTTATAAAGGAAATATCAGACGTAGTAATTGGGGCAGATCACCGTATTTAATTAAAGAGATCTTAATTTCCATAAATCCAGAAGAATCAGATCTTATAGATCTTCAAGATTTTCTTTAAATCCCTTGAATTCCGAAATTCAACCAAGGCAATGTCAAAAGTTAAGACGCGCCTTATTTTCTAAATTCAAACGTGACCACGTCAAAGGTTAAGACGCACCTTAGTTTCTAAATTCAACCATGACTAGTCAAAAGTTATGATGAAACTTGTCTTTCTCATTTCACTCTTTGGTGATAACTTCATTCATACTCTTCAAATAATCGAATTGTTTTATCCATATTACTCAGTGATGATAAAACTCTATTTATCAACTCATATTCGCCAGGAAAACATTTTTATTGTTAGCCATGATGACCTCACTCAAATTTAGGGACGAAATTTCTTTAACGGGTAGGTACTGTGATGACCCGGGAATTTCCGACCAAATTTAAACTTAATCTTTATATGTTTCCGACACAATGAGCAAAGTCTGTTAGGTTGAGTCTCAAAAATTTTGAACTGTTTTAGATATTCAATTGACCTTCGACTGTTCTCAACGATTCACGAACCACTATTTGTAAATAGATACATATATATTTAAATATATGAATTTGAAATATAAATTGAAATATTATATGACGTAATTGTTATAATTAATAATGTATAATAACTATTATTTAAAATATATCTATATATGTAAATGAAGTATAATGAATATATATATATATTGGTTTTGAATTCATTTAGTAAACGATAGTAGCACTCGTTCCTCATTCGGTGGTTATTTAAGCAAGTTAAATTCAAACTTATATGATTTTAAAATAAACGGTGATTCAAAAATGAGTTCTATAAATTTTAGGCTTACTAAAAATGTATTTAGGATCTAGTTATTTAATTTTAACACTTTTTATATTTTACCCATAAATGAGAGGGACAGTTGATGTAATTTTCATTTATTAAATTAAAGACTAAATTTTATACCATAATGACAGAAATAAATAAATATATTTACTGTAAAATTTTGGGATTTTTCTGAGATATTTTAATCCGCCACTGATTAACAACGGGGCATGAAATAATACTCTTAATATTTGGTGTAGGTAGGAAGATTTCAATCCTCTGGCTGCTATACTATTACTTCTATAATTCATCTTACTTTTATAATATTGTTATAATATTTTGTGTACTGCACTAATTTAATGATTGAATGAATATGTGTATGTTATATGCCTATTTATATTTGTAGTTAATATTCAACCGAGACTAGGTACCTTACACCATCACCACTTCCATCGTGAGCTCAGCCATCAACCAAGACCACCACTCGAAACCCATCAACCACTACTTCACCTCCACGACACCATCAAACCCTCACCATAAAACCCCATGAACTCATCCTAAAGCTGAGATTTGATTCTGTCTCTATTCGATATAAACCAACACCAAACCTTCACTGATGTGTTTTCTATTCTGTTTTGGATTATGCAACACAAACCCTCAAAAATCATTACAACTACCACGAATCACCATCTTGCTGCTATAATGTTTCCTTCGAACAAGAACCAAACAGAATCAAGATTTATGTGAACTATTACTGCTACTACTGTTCGAAGGATGCAAGCTACTATAATGTATACAGATATATATATATTTTTTCTTTTCTTTCTTTCTTTTCTTTTTCGGTTCACTTCAAATCACCACCATAGACATCGTGTATAACCACTGCAACTTTTGCTGTTTACAGCCGTCACTATTGCAGGTGTACTGCTACTATATTTTTTTTCTTTTCCCTCACCACCACCACAGAACCGAATTTCCTTTTTGCTTTAAGCTATGGACTGGTACAAACTTGGGCCGAGAGCGTTCTTTTTATTGGTGAACCTTGAGTCCAAGAAGATAGTTGCTGGGCCGTAAATTGAGTAGGCCTGATGGGCTGTGTGTGTTATTATGTTGGGCCTCCAACGAAAATCCTTATGATAATAACAATGAACAAGTGGTATGAATGAAGGTGACGTTAATGGCTGTAAAGATGATGATAAAACATGATGATGATCGTGATGTTATGCTCATTGACGGTTATGATAATATAGGACGATACTCGTACGAGATGTATGATGAAGAAAGATGTTAAAGATAAAGGTGATGAACGAATGATTAAGATTATGATGATGAGCAGTTATATATTCATGATGATGATAGTTAATAATACGTTTATGATGGAAGTTTATGATGTATAAGTGATGATGATTCAGTTTGTAAGAGAAAAAGAAAAGAAAAAACGTAATTCATGGTTAAAGGAGATTAATATGTGAATTAATTCAGAAAAAACAACATAGCTTAGATGGTTGGTGTGTGTTGGTTTGAACAAGAGGTCGCAAGTTCAATCCCTACCTGCAGCTTTTTTTTATTTAGTTGAACTTGGGCTTGTGAAATCGTAATTGCTCGATGGGCCTAATTATATCTTTGTTGCTGTTGGGCCAAATTACATTATGCTATTGGGCTGTTACGATCATGATTATTGGGTAGAGATTTGAATTAGATAGATGGGTTTATTTAATTGTCTTGTTGTTGGGCCATGATTAATTTGGGACGAGTCAGATAATAAGTAATTATATGGGTTACGAATCTTAACAGAAAAGTGAAGATGGTGGAATGGTTTAAGGGGTGTATTGGTTAGCGAGAGGTCTCGGGTTCGAATCCGGGCATGGGTGTTTATTTTAGAGGCTTCTAAAGGTAGTTTTTCTTTTTAAAAAATAATAATAATAATTATTCTTATTATTATTATTATTATTATTATTATTATTATTATTATTATTATTATTATTATTATTATTATTATTATTATTATTATTATTATTATAATTATTATTATTATTATTATTATTATTATTATTATTATTATTATTATTATTATTATTATTATTATTATTATTATTATTATTATTATTATTATTATTATTATTGTTATTATGATTAGTATTATACTGTTACTGTTATTGCTATTATTAATAATTACAATTGTTATTATACATACTAAGATTAATAATATAATTAGTATTATTATTAATATCATTATCATTATCAGTACTAGATTTATCGCTAAATATTATTAGTATCATCATTAATATTAGTATTTGTTTAAGTATGATTTATATAATTATTACTACTAATTTTATCATTTTAAGTATCATTATTAATATTACAAATAATTACTATTATTTTTAATATTTTTAGTATTATAGTTATTAGTAATAATATCATATTTAAATTTATATGTATTAGACGTGTTATTAACATTAGTATTATTAAGATTATTATAAACTGTATTATTTAAGTATTATTATTTTTAGTATTATCAGTAATATTAACATTAAGATTTTATTGAAAATAAAAGTTAAAGATATTAGTAAGATTATAAATATGTATTAATCGTATAACAAATTGTATATAAATATTCATAAATGACAAATTAGGTATTTTCAAAATAATACTAATATGAGATCCTTTCAAAAATACTAATATGAGATAAATATAACTACATATATATTAAACATTTTGGATAGATACATAAACTAAATAAGTATAATATATAATTTAAGATATAATATATAAATTGTTCGATTACGATTGTTATATATATTAATGAATACACAAATGATATAGGTTCGTGAATCCGAGGTCAACCCTACACTTGTTAAACGATGCCATATGTATTTTTACTACAAGATACAGTATGGTGAGTTTCATTTGCTCCCTTTTACTCTTTACATTTTTGGGCTGAGAATACATGCAAATGCTTTATTAACTATTTTACAATATTTATATGCGTGAGTTTCATTATTCCCTTTTTAAATGCTTTTGCAATATATATTTTTGGGACTGAGAATAGATGCGCTGTTTTTATAACTGTTTTACGAAATAGACACAAGTAATCGAAACTACATTATATGGTTGAATTATCGAAATTGAATATGCCCCTTTTTATTTAGTCTGGTAATCTAAGAATTAGGGAACAGACACCCTAATTGACGCGAATCCTAAAGATTGATCTATCGGGCCCAACAAGCCCCATCCAAAGTACCGGATGCTTTAGTACTTCGAAATTTATATCATGTCCGAAGGAGGATCCCGGAATGATGGGGATATTCTTATATACAAATTGTGAATGTCGGTTACTAGGTGTTCAATCCATATGAATGATATTTTTGTCTCTATGCATGGGACGTATGTTTATGAGAAATGGAAATATGAAATCTTGTGGTCTATTAAAATGATGGAAATGATTATTTATGTTAAACTAATGAACTCACCAACCTTTTGGTTGACACTTGAAAGCATGTTTATTCTCAGGTACGAAAGAAATCTTCTGCTGTGCATTTGCTCATTTTAGAAATATTACTTGGAGTCATTCATGGCATATTTCAAAAGACGTTGCATTCGAGTCGTTGAGTTCATCAAGATTATTATTAAGTCAATTATGGTTGGATATATTATGAAATGGTTTGTATGCCGTCAACTTTCGTTGTAAAGAAAGATTGTCTTTTAAAATTGAATGCAATGTTTGTAAAATGTATCATATAGAGGTCATGTACCTCGCGATGTAATCAACTGTTGTGAATCGTTTATAATCGATATGGACTTCGTTCGGATGGATTAGGACGGGTCTTCACACTTTAGTACTTCGAAATTTATATCATGTCAGAAGGAGGATCCCGGAATGATGGGGATATTCTTATATGCATATTGTGAATGTCGGTTACCAGGTGTTCAATCCATACGAATGATATTTTGTCTCTATGTATGGGACGTATGTTTATGAGAAATGGAAATATGAAATCTTGTGGTCTATTAAAATTATGATATGATTATTTATGTTAAACTAATGAACTCACCAACCTTTTGGTTGACACTTTAAAACATGTTTATTCTCAGGTATGAAAGAAATCTTCCGCTGTGCATTTGCTCATCTTAGAGATATTACTTGGAGTCATTCATGACATATTTCAAAAGACGTTGCATTCGAGTCATTGAGTTCATCAAGATTATTATTAAGTCAATTATAGTAAGATATATTACGAAATGGTATGCATGTTTTCAACTTTTGATGTAATTAAAGATTGTCTTTTCAAAAACGAATGCAATGTTTGTAAAATGTATCATATAGAGGTCAAGTACCTTGCGATGTAATCAACTGTTGTGAATCGTTTATAATCGATATGGACTTCGTCCGGATGGATTAGGACGGGTCATCACATAGAAGGTGTTGATCTTCATTCATTTCAGATTCCAGGCACATGTGTTCCTTGTAAAAGGGTAAGCAGAGCAAGAAAGCACACAAAATGGTGAAGTATAATCCAATCTCTGCTCCACTTGAGTTGTTGCACATGGATCTCTTTGGTCCAATTCGGTTTGAAAGTATTGATGGTAGTAAGTATTGTCTGGTGGTAACTGATGACTATTCAAGATTCTCATGAGTTATGTTTTTGAAAGAGAAGTCTGATACGTTTGAGAATTTGAAAGTGCTAATCAATCGATTAGAGACAGGTTTTAATTTGAAAGTTAGAAAGATTCGATGCGATAATGGTACAGAATTTAAGAATCAGTATCTTGCAGGCTTCTGTATTGAAAAAGGTATCAATATGCAATTCAGTTCTGCATACGCTCCACAGATGAATGGTGTTGCTGAAAGAAAGAATAGGGTTTTAATTGAGACTGTTAAAACTATGCTAGCCGATTCATCTCTACCTGTTCATTTTTGGGGTGAAGCTGTTGCAAATGCTTGTTACACTATGAATCGAGTTTTAACTGTTAAGCAACTAGGTAAAACGTGCTATGAGTTATTGCATGGGAGAAAACCTTCTTTGAAGCATCTAGAACCATTTGGTACCCCGTGTACCATTTTGAAGAGAAAACCAGGAAGTAAGTTTGATTCGAAAGTGGTTACTGGAGTGTTTCTAGGGTATAGTTCTCCTAACAAGCGAGTTTTCAACAATGAGACGAGATGTGTTGAAGAATGGTCTGAAATTGACGTCCAACGGAATTACACAAAGAGTGCTACCAAAAGTCATCCTTGGATCTACAACTATGATGAGCTGATTGATTCATTTAATCTTACTCCAGATCAGACGGAGAATGAAGTAGAGCTACAAATGCTGTTTGATTTACAGAACGAGCCAGAAGTGTCTGCACCTACTCCAACTCCATTACCTACTGTCGTTGAACCAGCACAAGATTCAGATCAAGATGTTGATCCAGTGTACGATACCTGCGGATCTGATATTTCAAGTGAGAATTCTGATAATCCTAAAGATGGAGATACCATGAATCTACACCACGAGATACCTGTTCCCGCACACCCAGTTCCCAGAACTACAGCTTCTCATCCTAGAGAAAATATAATTGGAGATCCAAATGCATGCGTTAGGACAAGAAGACAAGTTCAGTTTGATGGTCAAGTTGATGCTCATAAGACAGCTGCTGCTGCATATTACGAGTACTCATGTCATATTTCAAGAATTGAGCCAAAGACTACGAAAGAAGCTTTGAAGCATGTTGATTGGGTCATGACTATGCAAGAAGAAATTCAGCAATTCAATCATCTAGATATTTGGAAGCTAGTTACTAAGCTAAAAGGTGCGAAAGTAATCGACCTCAAATGGGTTTGGAAGTGCAAATTCGATGAAGATGGCAATGTTACCCGTAACAAAGCAAGATTAGTTGCTAAAGGTTATCAGCAAGATACTAATTTTGATTATGATGAATTTTTTGCTCCTGTTGCCAGATTGGAAGCGATTCACATTTTCTTGACTTTTGCCTCTTTCATGAAGTTCAAAGTCTATCAAATGGATGTTAAGAGTGCATTTCTTTACGGCAAGCTAAACGAACGAGTATATGTCAGTCAACCTCCGGGTTTTGATGATCATCTTCATCCTGACAAAGTTTACCAATTACGACGAGCCCTTTATGGTTTACATCAAGCTCCTAGAGCTTGGTACGGACGATTATCGAGTTATCTTATCGAAAAAGGATATCAAATGGACATGGTAGACTGTACTCTGTTCACAAAAGTTCAAGATGATGACATTATTTTAGTCCAGATTTATGTTGATGATATTATCTTCGGTGCTATTAAGCAAGAACTCATTGACGAGTTCTAGTTCGAAATGAGTAAATTGGGTCTTCTACACTACTTTCTTAGTTTACAAGTCGAACAGACAGAAAATGGAAAATTTCTTCATCAGGTAAAGTATGTGAATGATATACTGGAACGTTTCGGTATGACTCAAGAACGTCCTGTGTCAACTCCATTAGCTGTGAATCATGGTATTTCGCTAGAGTGTGAAGGAGAACCTGTTGATCCTACGTATTATCGAGCAATCATCGGGTTACTTATGTATCTCACTGCGTCTAGGCCGGATATTATGTTCGCAACATGTCTGTGTGCTCGTTATCAAGTTAATTCGAATACAGTTCATCTTACAGCTGCCAAGAGAATCCTACGTTATTTGTTGCATTCACCAAATATCGGCATCTGGTATTCGAACGATGAGAAGTTTGATCTTGTATCTTACAACGATTCAGATTATGCAGGTTGCAAAATCAACAACAAATCTACATCAGGAGGATGTCAATTTTTAGGTGAAAGGCTGGTGACCTGGCAGTGCAAGAAACAAACTGCAGTTGCTCTTTCCACGTGTGAAGCTGAATATATAGCTACTGCTAGTTGTTGTTTGCAAGTTGTTTGGATCCAACAACAACTTCGTGATTACGGGCTAAGAATCTCTTACTCTCCTCTTTATATTGATAATACTGCTGCTATAGCGATCACTAAGAACCCTGTTCAACATTCTAAGACAAAGCACATAGGTGTTCCTCTTCCCGAATATTAAGATGCTTCTCCGATCCTTTGGGTATTTCATCCTTTAAATTTCCCTCTTTTAAAACTCCTTGTTGCGCCTCCTTTATTTGAGTAGTAAGGTTATTGTGAATCATTATATTCATAGATTTTACTCGAATAGGTTCTCTGTCCTTCCTGTTCAAGGCGTCGGCTACCACATTTGCCTTCCCCGGGTGGTAACGAATCTCAAAGTCGTAATCATTCAACAATTCAATCCACCTACGCTGCCTCATATTCAGTTGTTTCTGATTAAATATGTGTTGAAGACTTTTGTGGTCGGTATATATAATACTTTTGACCCCATATAAGTAGTGCCTCCAAGTCTTAAATGCAAAAACAACCGCGCCTAATTCCAAATCATGCGTCGTATAATTTTGTTCGGGAATCATCAATTGTCTAGACGCATAAACAATCACCTTCGTTCGTTGCATTAATACACAACCGAGACCTTGCTTTGATGCGTCACAATAAATCACAAAATCATCATTCCCTTCAGGCAATGACAATATAGGTGCCGTAGTTAGCTTTTTCTTCAAGAACTGGAACGCTTCCTCTTGTTCATCCTTCCATTCAAATTTATTCCCTTTATGCGTTAATGCAGTCAAGGGTTTTGTTATTCTGGAAAAGTCTTGGATGAACCTTCTGTGGTAATCAGCTAGTCCTAATAACTGGCGTATGTGTATCGGAGTTTTCGGGGTTTCCCACTTTTCAACAGTTTCTATCTTTGCCGGATCCACCTTAATACCTTCTTTGTTCACTATGTGACCGCGGAATTGAACTTCTTCCAACCAAAATGCACACTTTGAAAACTTAGCGTACAATTCTTCCTTCCTCAATACTTCTAACACCTTTCTCAAATGTTCACCGTGTTTTTGGTCATTCTTTGAGTAAATAAGTATGTCATCAATGAAAACAATGACAAACTTGTCAAGGTATGGTCCACACACTCGGTTCATAAGGTCCATGAACACAGCTGGTGCATTAGTTAAACCAAACGGCATGACCATAAACTCGTAATGACCGTAACGTGTTCTGAAAGTGGTCTTTGGAATATCATCTTCTTTCACCCGCATTTGATGATACCCTGAACGTAAATCAATCTTTGAATAAACAGACGAGCCTTTTAGTTGATCAAATAAGTCGTCAATTCTCGGCAGTGGATAACGGTTTTTGATGGTAAGTTTGTTCAACTCTCTGTAGTCAATACACAACCTAAATGTACCATCTTTCTTCTTGACAAACAAAACAGGAGCTCCCCACGGTGATGTGCTTGGTCGAATGAAACCACGCTCTAAAAGTTCTTGTAATTGGCTTTGTAGTTCTTTCATCTCGCTGGGTGCGAGTCTGTAAGGAGCACGAGCTATTGGTGCAGCTCCTAGTACAAGATCTATTTGAAATTCAACGGATCGATGTGGGGGTAATCCCGGTAATTCTTTCGGAAATACATCGGGAAATTCTTTTGCGACGAGAACATCATTGATGCTCTTTTCTTCAGTTTGTACTTTCTCGACGTGTGCTAGAACAGCATAGCAACCTTTTCTTATTACTTTTTGTGCCTTCAAATTACTAATAAGATGTAGCTTCGTGTTGCCCTTTTCTCCGTACACCATTAAGGGTTTTCCTTTTTCTCGTATAATGCGAATTGCATTTTTGTAACAAACGATCTCTGCTTTCACTTCTTTCAACCAGTCCATACCGATTATCACATCAAAACTCCCTAACTCTACTGGTATCAAGTCAATCTTAAATGTTTTGCTAACCAGTTTAATTTCTCGATTCCGACATATATTATCTGCTGAAATTAATTTACCATTTGCTAATTCGAGTAAAAATTTACTATCCAAAGGTGTCAATGGACAACTTAATTTAGCACAAAAATCTCTACTCATATAGCTTCTATCCGCACCCGAATCAAATAAAACTTAAGCAGATTTATTGTCAATAAGAAACGTACCCGTAATAAGTTCCGGGTCTTCCTGTGCCTCTGTCGCATTAATATTGAAAAGTCTTCCACGGCCTTGTCCATTCGTGTTCTCCTGGTTTGGGCAATTTCTAATAATGTGGCCCGGTTTTCCACATTTATAACAAACTACATTGGCATAACTTGCTCCGACACTACTTGCTCCGCCATTACTCGTTCCGACACCATTTGTTCCTTTCTTTCTGTTAACCCCTGGTCCGTAGACCTCACACTTTACCGCGCTATGACCATTTCTTTTACACTTGTTGCAAAATTTGGTGCAGAACCCCGAGTGATACTTTTCACACCTTTGGCATAGCTGCTTCTGATTGTTGTTGTTGTTGCGGTTATTATTGTTGTTGGGATGATTGTTGTAGTTGCTGCTGCTGGTGGTGTTGTTGTTGTTGTTGTTGTTGTTGTTGTTG
Organism: Rutidosis leptorrhynchoides; assembly: GCF_046630445.1. Classification (NCBI taxonomy): domain Eukaryota; kingdom Viridiplantae; phylum Streptophyta; class Magnoliopsida; order Asterales; family Asteraceae; genus Rutidosis; species Rutidosis leptorrhynchoides. The sequence continues at coordinate 338,473,261 of NC_092334.1, forward strand.
GGCCGTTTGTTGTAGTTGCGATTGATGTTGCGATTGTTGGGATAGTTGTTGCGATTATTGTTGTAATTGCTGTTGTTGTTGTATTGATGATTCTTATCACCGTTTTCCTCCTACTTTCTTTTGACTTGCTTCACATTGGCCTCTTCAGCAGTCTGCTCTTTAATTCTTTCTTCAATCTGGTTCACTAGTTTGTGAGCCATTCTACATGCCTGTTGTATGGAGGCGGGCTCGTGTGAACTTATATCTTCTTGGATTCTTTCCGGTAATCCTTTCTCAAACGCGTCGATCTTCTCTTCCTCATCTTCGAACACTCCCGGACACAATAGGCACAATTCTGTGAATCGTCTTTCGTACGTGGTAATATCAAATCCTTGGGTTCGTAACCCTCTAAGTTCTATCTTGAGCTTATTGACCTCAGTTCTGGGACGGTACTTCTCGTTCATCAAGTGCTTGAATGCTGACCACGGTAGTGCGTAAGCATCATCTTGTCCCACTTGCTCTAGATAGGTATTCCACCATGTTAACGCAGAACCTGTGAAGGTATGCGTAGCGTACATCACTTTGTCCTCTTCAGTACACTTACTTATGGAAAACACCGATTTGACCTTCTCGGTCCACCGTTTCAATCCGATTGGTCCTTCGGTTCCATCAAATTCCAAAGGTTTGCAGGCAGTGAATTCTTTGTAGGTGCATCCTACACGATTTCCTGTACTGCTAGATCCAACTAATTAAGGATTCCAACTAATTAAGGATTTAAACTGTGACGCAGTTATCACTTCTGTCAACAATTACACCAGTTATCACTGTATGTAATCTACCCCTGTTTTGATTAGATAAGAATATTAATTTACCCACTTGATCAGTTTGAATAATCAATTACCCAACCCGAATAATTAATTAAATGATTATAATAGATTCCATATGAACGTCACTAAATAGGACAACCATAATCATTATTAATTATTAGGATAATTAATTTGAAGATAGGTTCGACAGACTCCAATGAGTTGTCACTCAATTAGACAATACCCCCCATCTATTAATAGTCAATAGTCCAATTTCCACAAGTGTCGGTCTTTTGCCCAAACCTTAATTATGGTACAAAGCCCAATTACCCAATTTTAGTAATTAGCCCAACATCATGATTACTTCGTTTTAAATAAGCATAATAATAACTTAGCTACGAGACATTAAATTAAAAAGGAAAGACATAACTTACAGTGGGTATTAATATCGTAGTATTACACGGGCAGAGTCTTGACTTAAAACCCGTAAATCATTTGTTACAATACTAAACTAAATCATAATTATTAAAATTATAATTAAAATTATAATTATTTATTTATGTTATATGTTTACAGAGAAGGAAAAGAAAAAGATGTGTTTGAGTTCGTGCATAAACTGCCTTTTTATAGGCATTTGGCCAGATTTTTACTTCCATGCGACTCGCATGGGTTTATGCCTATTTGCCATGCGACTCGCATGGCCACGCTGGACAGCTCACATATCTTTTGTCTTCTTGTTCGTCGACATATTTATTAAATATATATAAAATATAAATAATTTTAATAATTATTTATATATTATATTATATTTATGTGCATAGTAGACTAGATATTTTTGGTCCATTGCGTCGGGCGTTTCTTCTTGGCTCGGGTCCCGGTTCCGGATTTTCGGACGTCCTTTCGTACTATTTTATATCGTGTACTTTGCGTTCCGCAACTTGTACTCTTGTCATTTTTAGACGTTCTTCATCAATAATTTGAACCTTTTTATTTGTATCTTGTATATTTGAGCTTTTTGGACCTTTGTGTCTTTAATTCGTCGTTTTCGCCTTTTGTCTTCGCACTTATTTAATATAAACGAATATCACTTGAAAATGGAACAATTGCAACTAAAATCTTGTCTTTCTTGGGGGATTTTGCTATGAAATATATGTTCCTTTTTAGCCTTATCAATATCCCCACACTTGAGCGTTGCTTGTCCTCAAGCAATACAGTCTTGAAATAATATAATACATCACACGAATCACTTCTTTATTCTTCACACTTTGTACATCAGTGATTTTGATAGAGCGGTATAAACAATGATATTAACAATAGAACCATGGTTAAAGGTGGGTGTGTCATCCACAGTTACCTTGGGTTTAGGTCAACGACACTTGCAATCAAATAGCCGATTTACTTTCGGTTTCCAAAGCAAAGTGCACATTTAAAAGGCGGTTTACAGTCCCACATGACTATAAAAATGTAGATCCTTTAGGAAATTGGATCTTTATGAAAACATTTGATCTTTTAAAAATTCAAGCTAGATTTTACCCTAGACAAGTTTTCTGATTTGACCCACCATCGGTGTTGCAAAATATATTTGTGGATCAATATTTTGGCTAAAAACATTTAGGTTTGTGTAATCCACTGCTATCCCGGTATCGGAAAGCACACATCCAGTTTACTTGTTCCGTATATTACCTTTCGGTAAACTACCGTCCGGTTGTAAAGGAAAGCGATGAACAAGAAACTGTTAAGGCAATGTCTAATGACATGCATTTGGTTATGGTCTTTTTAACGTGTCGGATGCTAGAACTATCCTTGGTAGGAGCGATAGTAAATATCATCCTATGATTTTTCGGTCTGGCACAAGGTCCTGTCTCCGACCATGCTATGCAACCACCGTTCTTACGGTTGACACCCGATTTAGTTCAGGTGACCTAATGAATTCCAGGTGAATTCCTAGGATTTTACGTTCAATGGTAATGAACGCATTGAAAATGGATTTTCAGAAAATAAATCGGTTTGTAGTTTTGATCAAAATATTTTCTCGTTCAAGCTCGAGTTTAGATATCATTGAATTCCATGAGTTTGAATTCTCAATCTTTAAGGTCAATCTCAAGGATTGAGTAATATCAGGCTTAAAAGCTGATTTTTAATCTTTAAGGAGATTATCCTTTCTGGAGATCTGATTCATTAGTCTTATCCAGCTAATTTGCACGGTGCCTCCCCATTGTACGAGATAAATCCTTCTCATGGTTAGGATAAATCTGACCACTTGGCGACCCTGTTTGATGCTGAGGTCCGTGGATTTCCTGCTGATTTTAGAGATGACTTTTCTAGATTTTTCGTCAACCTACAGCTGGTCTGGACGACAACTTCATGACCTAAATCAAGAAGCGCGTGTCTTTTTCGGAAGACTTTACTTCCTTCAAATGATGGAATTGATTCATCGTGTAGATCCATCTTTCTTTCAAAAGTATTATAGTAAATCGGGTAAAACTGATTAGTATTATCCAAAACAAAAGTACCTGCAATAATCTTGTACAAAAATATGTGATAGATAGTTTTTAATTGAATAACTTGGTACATTCTCCCCACACTTAGTTTCTTTCTTTGCCTTTTTATTCTCCTTTATTCCATTTTAAATGAATTCAAGCGTTTTATGTTGTTTCTCAATTTATGTCCTTTTCGAGGTAACGATAATTTCGGCATTAACACCTAGTTTTATTGTTCATAAATATATATAAACATGATTTTGAGTTCATTTAGTTGAAATTTTTTTTCAAATTTTCACAAAATTTGACAAATAAACCAAGTATAAACCCGAGAGAATTTATAACCCTTCCCCACACTTGAGATCATGCAATGCCCTCATTTGCATGAAATCAGACTATAATTATAAATTCATGAGGGTGATTAGTGTAGAAAAGTGATTAAAAATACCGAGTTTGTAATTACAAAGCTCGTCGAATGATAGATGGCGCCTCATCGTTCATTCCTTCATTTGTTATATCATATTTGTTGTTTTGCGTCTTGTCGTCAAAATTAGTACCTTTTGCTGAACTTTAATGACAGTCTTTGAAAGTGCGTTGTTTTACCCTGTTTTGTACATAAGATAAAATACAAACATATATATATATATATATATATATATATATATATATATATATATATATATATATATATATATATATATATATATATATATTTTGAAGTTTGGTTTATAACCCCACTTTTCAAAAATTTATAAAGTATAATATTTTTGGCATACTTTAAATCAATAAAATTAAAAATAATGATAACAAAATTTGTCGCCCCGCCCTCGGGTAAAGTAATTTCGGCTTAATGACCTAGTCTTCAACTCACGACGAATTTTAGAAATCATTTTTTTAACTTAAAGAAATAAAGTAAATTTTGTTTTTAAAATCACACAAAACTTAAATTTAAAATGCATATTAATTTCATATAAAACCTAAAAAAACAAAAAAAAAAAATTAGAATGGAGGGAGAAAACTAGTTCTTTAGTGTCTGCTAGCGGAAAAGACCAATCGGATTCCATTCTCGGAACTACACGAGAACAGAACAACTAACTCCAAACAGCATTTTCTTTTTAGAATATTTGAATCTCCCCACACTTAGGTAGCTGTGGTGTCGAAATTGTGATTAGCTTCATCGTCAATTTCTCTTGGTCCATAATCAACTTGCATATCTGTGACTTTTTCTTTAAGCCATTGGTCGGATTCATGTGTTATATCCACAATTTCAACTAGCTTTGCCTTTTCTTTAGGCGACAGATTGGATACTAATCGGTTACATAACTTAAAGTTCCCCTTGGTTCTAGCATCGCGAATCCGTTTAATAAGTTTCTTCATTGAACTATTAATAACGGGATCATTTAATTTCGTATCAACAACGGGGTTCTTTGTTATCATGTCATCATTAGGTGTTACTTCATTTTCCCCACACTTAGGCGTTTCATTATTGTTAAGCACTACCGTTGGAGTTGGTAAAACCACATGGTTCTTACCAATTGTTTTTACTGGTTCAACGGTTTTGGCTGGTGGAGATTTAGACTTTCGAATCATAAAGGTGATCGATTTGTCACCACTTTTAAGTGTCATTCTTCCATTTCCTACATCAAATAACGCCCCGGTGGACGCAAAGAATGGTCGACCTAAAATTAGAGGAACGTTTGGGTCCTCTTCTATGTCAATGACAATGAATTCGACTAGAAAGGTTAAATTGCCTACTTGAATGGGTAGGTTGTCAGCAATTCCAACTGGGTGCTTAATGGTTTGATTAAAGAGTCGAACACTCATATCCGTTGGACTTAACTTACCTACACCTAATCTCTTATATAATGAAAGAGGCATAACACTCACACTTGCACCTAAATCTGCTAGTGCATCATACATGACACAATCACTAAGTAGACAAGGAACAATAAATTCACCCGGATCACCTACTCTAGGTGGAGGTTTTGGTGGAACTGTATTCACCGGGTTTATTTCTACAGTTTTTGTTTCTTGTACTTTCTTCTTCTTTTTCTTCTTCTTCTTTCCAGAGGTATCACAATCTTTATTACCTATCACTTGCTCATACTCAACTCCTTTTCTTGGAAATGGGATGGGTGGTTTGTATGGTGCCACCACTGGCTTTACATACTCGGGTGGTGGTGGTGGTGGTGTTGTAACTTCTTCATTGTTACTCACATCTAAAATCTTCCCATCTTCTGGAGCTGGTTTTTCAGAATTCGTTGACACCATATTAACATTCTCATTCCGAGGGTTTACTTCAGTATTACTCGGTAGCTTTCCTTGTTCTCTTTCACTTATTAATCTAACAACAGTACCTACTTGTTTTTCTAGATTCAAAATGGAAGCTTGTTGAGTTCTAAGTGACTGATCAAACCTCTCATTCGTTTGGGTTTGAGATGTAATAAATTGTGTTTGAGATTCAACTAGCTTTGCTATCATTTCTTCTAGATTTGACTTTTTCTCTTCGGGTTGTTGTGGTGGTTTATACAAGCTAGGTCTTGGTTGATTGAAAGTGTTGTTTTGAGTTGGTTGGTTATTCGGACCTTGTTGGTTGTACGAGTTGTTGTTGGGTCCGTTTGGATTGTAAAGAATGTTTTGATTTCGATTGAAGTTTAACTTTGGCGGTTGATAATTATTTTGATAATTATTTCCCGGCCTTTGGTTCATATAGGAAACATTCTCTCGTTGTTCCATCGTTGGTTCAATGTGACAATCTTTCAATAAGTGTGGTCCACCGCATTGCTCACAACTGATTCGTATTGCGTGAATATCTTTATTCATCTTTTCCATTCGTCTTTCGAAAGCATCTATTTTTGCGGAAACGGAATCAAAGTCATGGCTAGAATCGGCTCTAGCCACTTTAGATGAACGAAAAATATCTTTTTCTTGGTGCCACTCATGCGAGTGGGAGGCTGTATTATCAATAATTTTGTAAGCTTCAGTTGCGGTTTTCTTCATGATGGAACCACCAGCTGTTATGTCGATGTCTTTTCGTGTAGCAACGTTGACACCTTGGTAGAATATTTGTACTATTTGGTAAGTGTCTAAACCATGTTGAGGACATCCTCTCAACATCCTTCCGAATCTTGTCCACGCCTCATATAATGTTTCATTTGGCTTTTGCGCGAACGTAACAATTTCTCCTTGAAGTCTCACGGCTTTAGATGCCGGAAAGAATTGTTTAAGAAATTTTTCAACTAAAACATCCCATGTGTCAATCGCCCCTTCAGGTAACGATTCTAACCAATCTTTGGCTTCTCCCTTTAAAGTCCAGGGAAACAACATGAGATAGATCTGCTCATCTTCCACTTCTCGGATTTTGAATAGTGTACAAATTCTTTTAAACGTACGAAGGTGTTCGTTAGGATCTTCATTCGGTGCACCACTGAATTGGCATTGGTTAGTTACCATGTGTAGAATTTGTCCTTTGATTTCATAATCTGACGCATTAACTTCTGGCTTAATAATGGCGTGACCTTGGCCCGTGCGTGTGGCTCTCATTCGATCTTCCATACTTAGAGGTTCCGTTACTTCCATAATTGAATTTGTTGAATACGAATCACTAGAGGACTCTGATTTAACGGTTTGTGGTTCAGGAGGAATAATTAGTGGTTCAGGATCTTGGAATTGTCCTTGAATATGCTCCGGGTTCTTAATTGTGAAGTCGGGTTCAAAAGATGGATTATCGGAAATTTGAGTTGGAGTTCTTGTTCGACTAGATGACGATTCTAAAGAAAAATCAACGGCGACAATATTTGCTAGATGTCTTGATCGAGTTACAGGTGGTGAACGTATGAAAGGTGGTGAACGTTTTGCTCGGTGCATTCACTGAATATCCTATTAGTTTTTAAAAAGGAAAGAAAAATTATAATAAGTTATCCAATTAATAGACTTTTCTGATTTTGCCCACGTTTCGAATAGCCAAAAGATGCAGCAGAGGGGCAGGATTCGTTTGGTCTCAATATAATTGAGGACTGTTTGGCTCCAATAACCCGGTCCACGTACAAATCCAACTATTACTACGAACCAGAAAATTTTGATGTCTATCAATTTAACCACTTAAAATAAATTTTCGTAATTTTAAGAAATTTAGAGAACAAGTAGAAAAAATTCTAAGTCCTAAAAACTAGAATGGCGAGAAATAAGAGAGAAAAAGATTGCGCGTCGAAAAGTGTCGAAAAATGAACAAGACGAAGAGTGGTTTGTAAACACGCGGTTAATCCAACCTTATAACGATCACTATCTTAAAATTAAAGCTACAAATGGAGATCACTAACTGGAATTGTAATTGATACATAGGTAAAAGGCGTCGAAAAATACGAAATAAGAAAATAGCACGAAAAATGGCGTCGCAAAATTTTAAGGCACCTAAATCTTAGTCTAAAGAAAAAGCACTTAAGAGATTTTACGGCAAAACTAAAAATTCTAGAAGTAAAAATAACTATGGCAAAACTAAACTTAATACTAAAAGTTGCGAATATAGTCTAAAAATCTAAAGGTAATAAAACTAAAAAAAAAAATTTTTTTTTTATAGACAAAATCTTAAAAATATATTTTTTTATAATTTTTTTTTTTTTTTTTTACGTTTTTTGTTTTTTTTTTTTTTTTTTTGTTTTTTTTTTTTGCAAATATAAATTAAAAATATAGCGTTTTAGTGCTCCCCGGCAGCGGCGCCAAAAACTTGATGATGTAGCGTGAGGGTACGAAATAGTATTATTTTTAATACAAAATACTACAAAATATGACACAAGTTTTATTAATTTACGGATGGGATATACCTAAACCTTGCTACAACACTATAGGCAGTGTACATAATCGTAGAGTAGTGTAGTTTTTAGTAAGTCCGGTTCGTTCCACAGGGAGCTGGTGATACTTACTATATTTTTAACAACTATATTTATACAAAATATATATAATTATATAAGTAGTAATATTATTATAAAAGGGGGGTTTTACCGTTTAATGACCGGTTTGTCGATCCTATATTTTAAGCGCAAAGATAAATGACGATAATTAAAGTGCGTAAAATAATGACAATAAATAAAATGACAGTAAATAAAATTGCGAGTAATAAAATGACAGTAAATAAAGATACGATGAGAAATACAATAAAAGAATTATACTTATTTAAACTTCCGTAATCATGATGTTTGACGTGTTGATTTTAATTTATTACCATGGGTTAATTGTCCTTTGTCCTGGTTTATTTGATACGTCTATCTGGTTTTTGTCCATAATAGTCCATCGGTCATAAATATAAAGTGCGAGTGTCCTCGTCAAATTACCCTTATACCCGAAGTCAAATATTCCAACTAATTAAGGATTTAAACTGTGACGCAGTTATCACTTCTGTCAACAATTACACCAGTTATCACTGTATGTAATCTACCCCTGTTTTGATTAGATATGAATATTAATTTACCCACTTGATCAGTTTGAATAATCAATTACCCAACCCGAATAATTAATTAAATGATTATAATAGATTCCATATGAACGTCACTAAATAGGACAACCATAATCATTATTAATTATTAGGATAATTAATTTGAAGATAGGTTTGACAGACTCCAATGAGTTGTCACTCAATTAGACAATACCCCCCATCTATTAATAGTCAATAGTCCAATTTCCACAAGTGTCGGTCTTTTGCCCAAACCTTAATTATGGTACAAAGCCCAATTACCCAATTTTAGTAATTAGCCCAACATCATGATTACTTCGTTTTAAATAAGCATAATAATAACTTAGCTACGAGACATTAAATTAAAAAGGAAAGACATAACTTACAGTGGGTATTAATATCGTAGTATTACACGGGCAGAGTCTTGACTTAAAACCCGTAAATCATTTGTTACAATACTAAACTAAATCATAATTATTAAAATTATAATTAAAATTATAATTATTTATTTATGTTATATGTTTACAGAGAAGGAAAAGAAAAAGATGTGTTTGAGTTCGTGCATAAACTGCCTTTTTATAGGCATTTGGCCAGATTTTTACTGCCATGCGACTCGCATGGGTTTATGCCTATTTGCCATGCGACTCGCATGGCCACGCTGGACAGCTCACATATCTTTTGTCTTCTTGTTCGTCGACATATTTATTAAATATATATAAAATATAAATAATTTTAATAATTATTTATATATTATATTATATTTATGTGCATAGTAGACTAGATATTTTTGGTCCATTGCGTCGGGCGTTTCTTCTTGGCTCGGGTCCCGGTTCCGGATTTTCGCAACTTGTACTCTTGTCATTTTTAGACGTTCTTCATCAATAATTTGAACCTTTTTATTTGTATCTTGTATATTTGAGCTTTTTGGACCTTTGTGTCTTTAATTCGTCGTTTTCGCCTTTTGTCTTCGCACTTATTTAATATAAACGAATATCACTTGAAAATGGAACAATTGCAACTAAAATCTTGTCTTTCTTGGGGGATTTTGCTATGAAATATATGTTCCTTTTTAGCCTTATCAGTATCCTTCTGCAATTCCAGAATTAAAAACACAAAAGTTTATTTATTTTATTTTTTTCGCTCTGTTCTTGATCCAAATAAACAAAAGCTTGATTTTGAACAAAATTTAACAATGTAATAATGCAGTTCCATTAGAAATCTTCTTCTCAAACTTCCTGCAAAGTTTCAAATCCCAATTTTTAGTATTGATTTCAAATTCGTCGAGTCAAACTAAATTCTAAAAGGTCAACAATTTATGTTCATCACAAAATTTGATTTCAGTTTGTTGTTTTAGGATCAATTGAGGTTACAGAAAGATTCTAGGAGTGAATTTACATCTTTTTCATGTTATAGTTTTCACCTAAAATCATCTCAATTTTGAAAACGGGTCTTGAGTTCATGTTTGAAGTACAGTGGGCTGTTCTTCAGCATTTATTTTATTTTATTTTAATTTCACCAATTAAACTCCAAAAGTATAAACAATTGATTTCTGTTTCAATTCTAATGATAATTCAAATTCAAATTGGTGTTAAAACTTATTTCCTTGGTCAACTGAGTAATTGGTGAAGATGATGATTTTAATCCGGGTTATATTTTATTCAAGTGGATATAAATCAGAAAATATGAGAGTGGTGTGGTGGTCTGAGTATTTGTTGAGTATAAGAAAGGCCGCGGGTTCGAATCTACTTCGTGCCATATTATTATTTTTTTTAAGGCTTTTAGAGGTAGTATGACTATTCCATTTATTATTATTATCATTATTATTAATATTATTGTTATCATTATTATTATTATTCTAATTGTTATTACTATTAATATTAGAACATGTATTATAACTAAGATTATTGTTATTGTTTATATATTATCATTAATTATCATTGTTGTTATCTTTATCCTAAATATTAAAAGTATTATTATATAGTTATTGAAATCTCTAGTAAAACTATCATTCTTATCATTTTTTCTATTTAATTATTAAAATTAACATTATTATTCATATTATTATTATTAATATATTTATTAATATTATTATTATCATTATTAGTATCATGATTATTAAGTATTATACATACTTGTGTTATTATGAAAAAGATAGTAATTGATATATTTTGATGCTAAAGAATATAAGTATAATATTAGTATTAGTATCACTTTCTATAATTATTAGTATTAATATTGACGTAAGTATTATTATTAATAGTATCACTTTCATTAAAATGATTATCATTAACGAGTATTGTTATTATTAAAAATTAATATAATCATTACTAAAAAGTATCATTGCTTTGAATATATATATGTTTTTATGAAAACTGTTATTAATACTATCAATATTATTATTAAGAAAATTATTATTTTTATCATTATACTATTCTAGTATTACTATAACTATATTATGTAAAAAAAAGATTTCTTAGATAAAAAGATATATAATATAAAACTTAACTATATTAAAATTCTTATTTATTTAAATATATAAGTTAACATATAATTTATTAATATAAAAATTATATCATTAATAATAATAGATATAAATTTATTCGATTACGATTATAGGTATTAATATACATATGAATGATATAGGTTCGTGAATCCGAGGCCAACCCTGCATTGTTCTGTTGATCAATATCATTATATGTATTTTTACTACAAAATACAGTACTGTGAGTTTCATTTGCTACCTTTTTACTCATTACACTTTTGGGCTGAGAATACATGCAAATGCTTTATTAACTGTTTTGCAATATTTATATGAGTGAGTTTCATTGATCCCCTTTTACTCTTTACATTTTTGGAGCTGAGAATACATGCAAATGCTTTAGTAACTGTTTTACAATAATTATATGCGTGAGTTTCATTTGCTCCCTTTTTAAATGCTTTTGCAATATATATTTTTGGGACTGAGAATACATGCGCTGTTTTTATAACTGTTTTACGAAATAGACACAAGTAATCGAAACTACATTCTATGGTTGAATTATTAAACTGAATATGCCCCTTTTTAGTCTGGTAATCTAAGAATTAGGGAACAGACACCCTAATTGATGCGAATCCTAAAGATAGATCTATCGGGCCCAACAAGCCCCATCCAAAGTACCGGATGCTTTAGTACTTCGAATTTATATCATGTCCGATGGAGGATCCCGGAATGATGGGGATATTCTTATATGCATCTTGTTAAGGTCGGTTACCAGGTGTTCAATCCATATGAAGGATATTTTTGTCTCTATGCATGGGACGTATATTTTATGAGAAATGAAAATCTTGTGGTCTATTAAAATGATGGAAATGATTATTTATGTTAAACTAATGAACTCACCAACCTTTTGGTTGACACTTTAAGGCATGTTTATTCTCAGGTATGAAAGAAATCTTTCGCTGTGCATTTGCTCATTTTAGAGACATTACTTGGAGTCATTCATGACATATTTCAAAAGACGTTGCATTCGAGTCATTGCGTTCATTAAGATTATTATTAAGTCAATTATAGTTAGATATATTATGAAATGGTATACCTGCCATCTACTTTTGATGTAAAGCAAGTTGTCTTTTAAAAATGAATGCAATGTTTGTAAAATGTATCATATAGAGGTCAAGTACCTCGCGATGTAATCAACTATTGTGAACCGGTTGTAATCGATATGGACTTTATCCAGATGGATTAGGACGGGTCGTTACAGTTGGTATCATAGCGGTGGTCGTAGCAAACTAGGTCTGCATTAGTGTGTATAACTGATTAGTCATTAGGATGCATTAGTGAGTCTGGACTTCGACCGTGTCTGCATGTCAAAAGTTTTGCTTATCATTAGTGTCAAAAATTATTTGCTTATCATCCTTAAAGTCTAGACACGTCTTACTGCCTCTATTGCATATATAGTGTATAGATAAATTCATATCATAGCGTATCTGTTATTGTTACCTTTGCCTGACAGCTTCCGTAGATTCCTCCGTAACTTATGGGATTTTAGTATTATATATGCATATGTAAATTATGTATTGCAGGGTACTAATCTACATCCTATTCTATTCCTTATCGAAAATCCTTAATCTGATCGTACGAGAAGAGTCCCTCAACCAGTTCGAGTCCCTTAGATTCCGATAACTATTCCGATAGTTATTCCGACAGCTATTCCTACATAGAGTTTCACTCGAGCTCCGAAAGTAGTGTCACCGGAATGAATCAACCAATTAGCCATCCCCAATTCATCTGATGGGTTCGTAGCCTACTAAATCATTAGAGATGAAAAGAAGGCGATCCTTTCCATCAACCAAATTCACGTTTTGACGAAGAACCTGAAGCATTCACCGGCGAACCAATCCGAAACACTATGTTCGTCCTCATTACCCGAATATATCACCATGATTATATACTATCTCAAATTCAAAACCTTTTTCATTCGCTCGTTCATACCGACAATCATCCCGGAGTAATAAAGTCAATGAGTTTCGCGCCCGAGTTGTAGCCTTGGAAAATATGGTGAAAAATGTACCAGCTTCAACAACATCAACGGCATCAACTGTACCACCAGCAACAACACAAACCACAACAAGACACGCCTCAACATCACAATTGGTACCCCTATCATAATCATCATTCTACATGACGTTCTACATCATTTATCTTCGTTCGACATGGCAATTATGTAATCTCTAATGTTTCAGAGATTATATATTCTTGTTCTAATGGTAAATCAAATGAGATTAATATCACATTAACTCATTAAATCCATGATTATATCTGAAGAAAATATATATGTATATATATTTTCATAAAGATTGTAATTAAAAATTCTTTCGTACAAATTGTTAATGGTGAAAATATTTTAACGGGTAGGTAATACCCGAGGAATATTTAGATTTCACATTAATAAGTTACATTGTACATTCTTCGAATCTGATTCAACGGTCATTTACTATCCTACTTACATCTACAGAGATACGTATCTGTTCACCGCAGAATAACCATTTTCATTCAATTTCATATTTGGATTTTGACTTATTAGAATCCAACAAGTGGCATAATGAAGAAACATTGGATAAAAATAAAAATTTGTTAGAAATAAACAAATTAACCATGAGATAATTTTGTTAAGAATCCACGCTAACAAAATCCTAGCTAACTGTTCCTAGCTAACTGATTACATTTTATTTATCGCAATTTAATTATCGCAATTTTAATTATCGTCATTTAATTTCTGTTATTTACTTTACGCATTTTATTTATCGTCATTTAATTTCTGTATTTATTTTATGCACTTTAAATATCGGGACACGTATACAAGGTTTTGACATATCATATCGACGCATCTATATATATTATTTGGAATCACCATAGACACTCTATATGCAGTAATGATCGAGTTCTCTATACAGGGTTGAGGTTGATTCTCAAATAATATATATACTTTGAGTTGTGATCGAGTCTGAGATGTATACGGGTCACGATACGTATTAATTAATTCGTATATAATATATTAAACTATATATAAATTATTGGACTGTTATTGTGGACTATAGACTGTGGACTAATAACATTGGACAATTAAAATGAATTAAAATATTGATTATAACATATGAAACTAAATATTCTTCAAGTTTACCACTTGATTTCATCTTAAACCTCATTTGTATTTTGACGATTACAATCTGCGTTCAAACCTTTCATGATTCTCGAAAACACCTCAATCGAGAGGATAAACCAACCGCACATCATCTACGGGAAAGAAAGATTGATGCATATAGTTATGCACCTGAAAACTCTCGGAAACTGAGTAAACGTTTAACGCACAACTGTGCTAATTCCTTTAACGTTATTATTACCAAAAATCTCTTTTCAAATTGGCCAACTTTGTCACAGCTCCAGCAAGTCAACTTCGACTTTTCGTTCGAAACAACCTTAATATAACCTTGATATATATGCGTACTCTTTTATTGTTACCGGGAAATCCTTTTATACTCCATCATATTACCATCAGATGTACCAGCAACCTCATTGCTCCTTGGTTTAAATCTCTCCGAAAAATCACTATATTTATCTATTGAAGTCTCATCATGTACTCATCCGCATCTTGTAACGAGAACTGACATACCAATTACCGGGAATCAGCAATCAGTACTTTAAAAACTCACAGCATATCTACATCAACAGTTATATGTATGACATTTATCTCTTAGAATTATGATCTCTCATTCTGAAATTCTGAAAAGCACTCAGTCACAAATCAATACTCTGAATGTTGAAAAAGTTGAATGAAGCAGCAGAAACCATAGACAATCGTAAATGACTTTAATCATCAGAAGTTTGATGATAAAGAATAATATGTTGGAAAAGCTCAGAAAAGTTGAAACTGGAAAACAGATTGAGCTAACCACGAAGGAGACCAAGGACAAATACAAGGACCATACCATATATTCAAAGAATTCAGGTAATTCTGGATCCGATGAAACCTTCAACGGATATCTTGCTCCGTACTCATGTTAAAATCTTGCGGAAAATCTTTCTCCATCAACCATCGAACCTAGAAATTCCAAAATATCATCATCAATATCTTCGATATTTCTGAGGATATTTTCATAAATATTCTCGTCCGAAATTATATACCTCTTCCTGCTTCCTGTGTATCATTATATCAGAAACATTCAATAGAAAATTTAGTATCGAAAAGCAGATTATGAGAAACTATGAAGAAAGCCGTGAACAAATCACAAAGAATAAGTTTGACTTCAAAGAATCCAAATGATTCAATGCCTGCTGAAGTCTTTAGCAAATATCTTGCTCCTTACCCTAAACCCTTGCGGACAATAGTCTTCATCATCCTCTGATCTTAAATATTCAAAGATATTATCGTATCTTTCATTATAAATATCCTCCATATTTCTGAAGATATTTTTATAACTATTCTTATCTGAAATCATTAATCTCTTCGTGCTATCAGTGTTACATCATATAGAAACTGTTAGTTTCTATATTCTGTAAACTTTCGGGCTTAAAATACGAATGTTATTGAAGTAATGTTGGGAACTGATGCATGAGTTAGTATAATATAATGACACTTGATCAACGTGATTATATTACAGTAAGTCATGCGGAGTTTCTAAATGGAACGTGATGATTCACAGATCATAACGTCATCATGTGCCATGTTACATAACTCTTTCATTCTACTTAACTCCGGAACAAATCAAGAAAATGTATTCTTGATGGTTCTATCTTTCGTGATGTTGATAAATTTGAAAATCAAATCGTGCTATCAAGTTCCTTCCTGCTTAGAACATTATAATCATTCGAAACTCTATATCTACACATTCTGGACCATTATTCGCTTGACTTGAAGTCGGGAAGAGAAAACAAACGCATAGAGCTTTGAAATATAAGGGAGAATATAAAGCCCGATAACAACACATAAATTACAAACCGTGTATATCAATGTTTATCGCAACATAAAGACACGGGAGGATTAAAAAATCATTATAATCCCGAGGGCGAAGTAGAAGAAAGCAGATTCCTATGGTGGAAGTTGGAAAAGGAGAATGATTGTTGCGATAGTAAGGATGAGGACAAGGATCAGAACTGGATTAAGCATTTTCAGAATCTTTTGGATGTATGAAACAAGAAGGAAAGTATAGGAATGGTGAGAATAATGGAACGGAAGAGTTTAATTTATAATGGAAATATCAGACAGAGTAATCGAAGAAGATCACAGTATTTAATTAGAGAGATCTTAATTTCCTTATTCGTCGAAGAATCAGATCTTATAGATTTCCAAGATTTTCTTTTAAATCCCTTGAATTCCGGAATTCAATCAAGGCAACGTCAAAAGTTAAAACGAAATTTTATTTATTCATTTCAATCTTTTGTGATAGTTTCATTCGTACTCTTCGAATAATCGAATTATTTTATCTGTATTATTCAATAATGATAAAACTCTATTTATCAGCTCATACTCGTCAGGAAAACATATTTATTGTTAGCCATGACGACCTCGCTCAGATTTCGGGACGAAATTTCTTTAACGGGTAGGTACTTGTGATGACCCGGGAATTTCCGACCAAATTTAAACTTAATCTTTATATGATTTCGATACGATAAGCAAAGTATGTAGAATTGAGTCTATAAAATTTTGGAAACAATGTTCATATATTCAATTAACCTTCGACCATTCCCGACGATTCACGAACAACTATTTGTAAATAAATACATATATAATTAAAAGTATATATATAATAAATTGAAATAATAAGATATAATTTAATCATTAGAATTGTATATGTAAAATAAGATACAAAATAATTAAGTATGAATTTAAAATGAATCTATATATAAATATATAAGATTTATATGATTAATTATTATTATATGTATAATGTAATATATATATATATATATATATATATATATATATATATATATATATATATATAAAAAAATTATAAATAATAAATATTCAATAAAGGTTATCATATTATATATGATTATTACATAATTAATAATATATAATACAAGTCAAAATATAGTTGTCGTAATAATATTATTACTTTCATTATCATTGTAGATAATAATAATATTATTATTATAACTAGTAATAGAATTTTAATTATAGTTATTATGATTTACAGATATGAAATTTGATATTATTATTACTAATACTATTATCAAATCTAATATAATCAGTATTATTATTATAATTATCTTTAATAATATTATTATCATCAAGTTCATTAAAAATTTATTTATTGTGACTTATTATTATTATTACTCTTATTATTATTATTATTAGTATTTATATTATTATTATTAATATAATTACAATTATTAATTATTAATATTATTTATTTAAATAGATCGTAATACTGATAAAAAAATATGAATCTGTTCCCAGTAGCAATCAAAGTGTACTGACATTTGATTTCTTGTCCAGATGTCGATTTCAATCATCTAATACAAACAATTTCTGTTAGACATTATAATCAAATTGTACTCTTTTATTATTATTTTTTTGAACGAATAATTGTGGTCCAAAAATCTGTTTAAGGTCAATACGAATCAATTATAATTGGGATAACTGTTAAATCATGAAGTCACTCACACTAAATGTATATCCTTCTGCAATTCCAGAATTAAAAACACAAAAGTTTATTTATTTTATTTTTTCGCTCTGTTCTTGATCCAAATAAACAAAAGCTTGATTTTGAACAAAATTTAACTATGTAATAATGCAGTTCCATTAGAAATCTTCTTCTCAAACTTCCTGCAAAGTTTCAAATCCCAATTTTTAGTATTGATTTCAAATTCGTCGAGTCAAACTAAATTCTAAAAAGTCAACAATTTATGTTCATCACAAAATTTGATTTCAGTTTGTTGTTTTAGGATCAATTGAGGTTACAGAAAGATTCTAGGAGTGAATTTACATCTTTTTCATGTTATGTTTTCACCTAAAATCATCTCAATTTCAAAAACGGGTCTTGAGTTCATGTTCGAAGTACAGTGGGCTGTTCTTCAGCATTTATTTTATTTTATTTTATTTTATTTTAATTTCACCAATTAAACTCCAAAAGTATAAACAATTGATTTCTGTTTCAATTCTAATGATAATTCAAATTCAAATTGGTGTTAAAACTTATTTCCTTGGTCAACTGAGTAATTGGTGAAGATGATGATTTTAATCCGGGTTATATTTTATTCAAGTGGATATAAATCAGAAAATATGAGAGTGGTGTTGTGGTCTGAGTATTTGTTGAGTATAAGAAAGGTCGTGGGTTCGAATCTACTTCGTGCCATATTATTATTTTTTTAAGGCTTTTAGAGGTAGTATGACTATTATATTTATTATTATTATCATTATTATTAATATTATTGTTATCATTATTATTATTATTCTAATTGTTATTACTATTAATATTAGAACAAGTATTATAACTAAGATTATTGTTATTGTTTATATATTATCATTAATTATCATTGTTGTTATCTTTATCCTAAATATTAAAAGTATTATTATATAGTTATTGAAATCTCTAGTAAAACTATCATTCTTATCATTTTTTTCTATTTAATTATTAAAATTAACATTATTATTCATATTATTATTATTAATATATTTATTAATATTATTATTATCATTATTAGTATCGTGATTATTAAGTATTATACATACTTGTGTTATTATGAAAAAGATAGTAATTGATATGTTTTGATGCTAAAGAATATAAGTATAATATTAGTATTAGTATCACTTTCTATAATTATTAGTATTAATATTGACGTAAGTATTATTATTAATAGTATCACTTTCATTAAACTGATTATCATTAACGAGTATTGTTATTATTAAAAATTAATATAATCATTACTAAAAAGTATCATTGCTTTGAATATATATATGTTTTTATGAAAACTATTATTAATACTATCAATATTATTATTAAGAAAATTATTATTTTTATCATTATACTATTCTAGTATTACTATAACTATATTATGTAAACAAAAGATTTCTTAGATAAAAAGATATATAATATAAAACTTAACTATATTAAAATTCTTATTTATTTAAATATATAAGTTAACATATAATTTATTAATATAAAAATTATATCATTAATAATAATAGATATAAATTTATTCGATTACGATTATAGGTATTAATATACATATGAATGATATAGGTTCGTGAATCCGAGGCCAACCCTGCATTGTTCTGTTGATCAATATCGTTATATGTATTTTTACTACAAAATACAGTACTGTGAGTTTCATTTGCTCCCTTTTTACTCATTACACTTTTGGGCTGAGAATATATGCAAATGCTTTATTAACTGTTTTGCAATATTTATATGCGTGAGTTTTATTGATCCCCTTTTACTCTTTACATTTTTGGGGCTGAGAATACATGCAAATGCTTTAGTAACTGTTTTACAATAATTATATGCGTGAGTTTTTAAATGCTTTTGCAATATATATTTTTGGGACTGAGAATACATGCGATGTTTTTATAACTGTTTTACGAAATAGACACAAGTAATCGAAACTACATTCTATGGTTGAATTATTAAACCGAATATGCCCCTTTTTAGTCTGGTAATCTAAGAATTAGGGAACAGACACCCTAATTGACGTGAATCCTAAAGATAGATCTATCGGGCCCAACAAGCCCCATCCAAAGTACCGGATGCTTTAGTACTTCAAATTTATATCATGTCCGATGGAGGATCCTGGAATGATGGGGATATTCTAATATGCATCTTGTTAAGGTCGGTTACCAGGTGTTCAATCCATATGAATTATATTTTTGTCTCTATGCATGGGACGTATATTTTATGAGAAATGAAAATCTTGTGGTCTATTAAAATGATGGAAATGATTATATATGTTAAACTAATGAAATCACCAACCTTTTGGTTGACACTTTAAGGCATGTTTATTCTCAGGTATGAAAGAAATCTTCCGCTGTGCATTTGCTCATTTTAGAGACATTACTTGGAGTCATTCATGACATATTTCAAAAGACGTTGCATTCGAGTCGTTGCGTTCATCAAGATTATTATTAAGTCAATTATAGTTAGATATATTATGAAATGGTATACCTGCCGTCAACTTTTGATGTAAAGCAAGTTGTCTTTTAAAAATGAATGCAATGTTTGTAAAATGTATCATATAGAGGTCAAGTACCTCGCGATGTAATCAACTATTGTGAACCGGTTGTAATCGATATGGACTTCATCCATATAGATTAGGACGGGTCGTTACAAACACGACCCGACTATTTTAATTTCCAACAAAACCGAGCATGGTGATTGGGGATTGTGACGACCCAGAAATTTCCGACCAAATTTAAACTTAATCTTTATATGTTTCCGACACGATAAGCAAAGTTTGTAAAGTTGAATCTCAAAAGTTTTGGAACTATATTCATGTAATCAATTACCCTTTGACTGTGCTCGATGATTCACGAACCTTTAATTATAAATAGAAATGTATATATAAATAAGTATATATGTAAATAAATATATATTATAAATTAAACTATTATGCGATTTAGTTATTATGAAAGATAACTTAAGATAATTTAAAAACTGTTATTTAAAAATGTTTAGTTAATTATTAAGAGTATATTGAAGGTAAATGATTTTGAACATAATTTGTCAACGTTAACAAAGTATTAGATGTATAATACTTTACATGAACATATTTGTTTCAATATATATTTAATATAATTATAGACGAAATTAAAAGATAATATCAAATGATCGAATTATCAGATACAATGTGAGTTATAGTCCCACTTTTAAAATCTAATATTTTTGGGATGAGAATACATGCAATTTTATAAATGTTTTACGAAATAGACACAAGTAAATGAAACTACATTATATGGGTGAATGATCGAAGCCGAATATGCCCCTTTTTGCTTGGTAGCCTAAGAATTAGTAAACCGATCTACTAATTGACGTGAATCCTAAAGATAGATCTATTGGGCCTAACAAACCCCATCCGTTGTAGCGGATGCTTTAGTACTTCGATGTTGTTTTATCATGTTCGATGGATGTCCCGGAATGATAGGGGATATTCTTATATGCATCTTGTTAACGTCGGTTACCAGGTGTTCAATCCATATGAATGATTTTTGTCTCTATGTATGGGACGTATATTTATGAGAAATGGAAATGAAAATCTTGTGGTCTATTAAAATTATGGAAATGATTGATTATGATAAACTAATGAACTCACCAACCTTTTGGTTGACACTTGAAAGCATGTTTATTCTCAGGTATGAAAGAAATCTTCCGCTGTGCATTTGCTCATTTTAGAGATATTACTTGGAGTCATTTATGACATATTTCAAAAGACGTATTTGAGTCGTTGAGTTCATCAAGATTATTATTAAGTCAATTATAGTTGGATATATTATGAAATGGTATGCATGCCGTCAACTTTCGATGTAATGAAATTTTGTCTTTTAAAAATGAATGCAATGTGTGACGCCCCGTACTAAATCATCATGTACGAACCATCAACAACAGGATCATTACAAGGTTAAGTACTAAATGCGTTTTCAAAACAGAGTTTGCATTCATAATTAAAAGTGATGTCAAACCAACATCGAAAGTTTTACATTCCAAAAGCATGCTTCACTAAGTAGAAGCAAATAATAAGTGTACGTGACCCCAAATGATCGTTACAAGTCATAATTCAAAAGTACGAATGTTTGAATGCAAAATAAAGTAGTTCATGCGATGACAACTCTAAGCAGCGGGTGTCTACAGCACGACTAGTACACAGCGGAAGCTAACCTCAAGCACCTGAGAAAAACATGCTTAAAAACGTCAACACAAAGTTTGGTGAGCTATAGTTTAATTATAACAGTATGTAAGGTAGGCCACGAGATTTCAGTGCTACGAAGAGCGTTTCAAAACGGTATGATAAAGTATATGTTAACCGTGGGCACTTGGTACCTAACTTAAAGTTTATACCCCTTGAAAGTAAACTTGGCAAGTGCGTATGTCTACGAAGTATTAAACACTCGTTAAATGCTAGCGCGACTAGCCCGAGTGGGGATGTCAAACCCTATGGATCCATATCTAAGATTCGCGTTCACCGGTTCAAAAACCAATGACTAAACGTTACCGAGCTAAAGGGAATGTTTCTGCCGTTATATAACTCACACATATATAAGTTTAAGTACTCGTGCCTAGTATGTAAAACGTAAAATGCGCATGTATTCTCAGTTCCCAAAATAAGTTAAAGTAAAAAGGGAATGCTATAACTCACAATGATAATGTAGTCTAAAAGTCGGTTCGGAAAAAGGTGTGCAAGTAATCGGTCCGAAGGTCCTCAACCTAAGTAAAATAGTACTAAGTCATTAAATCGTCTTAATAGGTTTAAAAGTATGTAATTAAGGTCTTAAGGGTAATCATTAAACAAAAGGCGTAAGGTAGGTTTCGTTTATGAAAGTAGTTTAAAACAAAGTCTGACTTCAGTCAGTCACCACGGCCTCTACCCTTACTGAATTAAGGTGAGACCAGTGGCCATGGCTCCGTCTATGAGTCCCTTAAGTGTGATAAAATTTACAGAATCAAACTTGTCTTGGTTTGACCGTGGCGACGGTCTAAGTGCGAGTAGGTCAGAAATTTCTGCACAACGTTAAAGGACATAGTAACGATCGGAGGGCCATAAATCCTAACCGTAACTCGGATTAAGACGAGTCCTATATGAAAAGTTATCTACTCAAAAATTTCTATCTAAAAATAAAGGTTAGAACATCCCAGGACTACTGGTCTGTTCCAGAAGCATCAGGTCAGTAGGTTTTGGACAGAAACAGTGAGTTTAAAAGGGTTCCGGTGGTCTTGGTGCTTGATGTTCATCATGGTTCTCATCCTTGATGCATATAGCTTCAAGTGTACAACTCATGGATGTGGTTAAATCATCTTAACCAAGTCTTGACCATCATAACACTAGTGCAAGTCTAAGACATGAAGCACAACTCACTTAAGAGTTGCATGTAGTTTAATGAACCAAAGTTACATCAAAGTCTTAGGTTTGACACTTACATGAACTATAAACTTGAAAGTTAACTAACTAATCAAGATCATAAGTAGTAGAACATAGTTCTTAGTTTGATCTTGAAGATCCAAGACTCAAAAGTCTTGATCCAAAGTTATATTTAAAGAAAACTTATTTGTGTGTTCTTGAACTTTCAAAGTTAACTTAATTTGTTCAAGAGATATGAGATCAAGACTAACTTGTAGTACTTGACCATATAACTAACTACATGAAATTAAAGTGCATAAATTGAAGAAGTAAACTTAAATAAACAAGAAAAAGATTCATGGTTGTTCATACTTTTTAAAGATTCAACCAAAGTTGATCTTTAAGTAAAGTAAACTTTAAGTTTACTTCCATGACTTACAAGTATGATTTTATAAAACCATGAACTTAAATCTTTTGATGCAACATATGTAGAACATAAACTAGTAAGCTTAGTTCTTGTTTGTTCTTGAAAACACAAGATATTATGAAGAATTCAAACTAGTAAGTTTGATTCTTGAAAGCTAGTAATTAAGTAACAAGAAACTACAAAGTAAGTAACAACAACATGATTTAAATAACTAGTAATCAAAGACAAGTAACATTTAAATAAAAGAATGATGATGATGAAGATGTAGATTTCGGTTTTTAGAAGTAAAAAGGAGAGAAAAGTTATCTTGCTACTTACTAGATTTGAGAGAAAAGCAAGAGAGAAAAGAGAGTAAACTTGGAAGTATTTTTGTGTGTGTGTTTGAGAGAGTAACAAGTGATGAAGTAGTAAAGTAAAAATGAAATCAAAACCTCCATATGGTGGCCCTAAGGCCACGGTTTCTGCAGCAAGGTGGGAGGGGGGAGTTGCTCTTTGGTTATTAGCATGAAAAGTTTACAAAAGTTGGGTAAAATGGGTGTTCACATGGGGATAATGAGCAACTAGATTCTATATCTCTTAACTAGCTAGTTCCATGTTCTAAATGATACTTACACTTGAAAGAGTGGGCTAAAGGGTCCATTAATAATGTAGGGTGGGCTTGGAAGTCCAATAACATGAGTCCATTACACTAACAAAGCCCAAGTTCAAATAAATCACAAGTTAAACCAATTAAAGCCCAAGTAACTAACTAATAGCCTTAGTTAATTAAAATGATTAATAAAACTAATCATGAATGTAAATAATATCTAAAAATATTATTCGTGAAAGTTCCGGGTGTCACAAAGACGTTTCGGGCACTTAAAAGTCAAGTACGGGCAATCATGGTAACATGTAAATGTAATAACATACATTCGTTTAATCACACGTATTAATAATAACAATTATTAATAAATAAACGTTGGAAATTCCAGGGTCGTTACATTACCCACCTGTTAAAGAAAATTTCGTCCCGAAATTTAAGCTGAGGTAGATGGAGGAGTCGGGAAAAGGTGAGGATACTTCCGCATCATTTGATCCTCTCGCTCCCAAGTAAACTCAGGTCCTCGTTTGGCATTTCATCGCACTCGGACGATCGGAATCTTGTTGCGTTTCAAAGTTTTGATCTCACGATCCATAATTTCAACAGGTTCCTCCACAAAGTGGAGTTTGTCATCAATCGTAAGTTCCTCAAGTGGTATGATAAGTTCAGGTGCAGCAAGACACTTCTTCAAGTTTGACACATGAAAGGTAGGATGACCTGAGCTCAATTGTGCTGGTAGATCCAAACGGTATGCAATGGGTCCAACACGTTCCAAGATTTCAAAAGGACCAATGTATCGTGGGTTTAACTTTCCACGTTTTCCAAAACGAATCACACCTTTCCAAGGTGCAACCTTTAACATTACACGATCATCAACGTTGAATTCAAAGTCTTTACGTTTAAGATCGGCATAACTCTTCTGACGATCGCGGGCAGTCTTAAGTCTAGCTTGAATCTGAGCAATCTTCTCTGTGGTTTCATGGACTATCTTGGGTCCGGTGATTTGCTTTTCGCCTACTTCGGCCCAACAAATAGGAGATCGGCACTTGCGGCCATACAACGCTTCGAAAGGTGCAGCATTAATGCTCGAGTGATAACTGTTGTTGTACGAGAATTCGGCGAGTGGCAAATGCCTTTCCCAAGCCTTTCCAAAATCAATGACACATTCACACAACATGTCTTCCAAGGTCTGAATCGTTCGCTCTCTTTGCCCGTCAGTCTAAGGATGATAAGCAGTGCTCATGTCGAGACGAGTTCCCATGGCTTCTTGCAAAGAACGCCAAAATCTAGAAGCAAAACGGGGATCGCGATCTGAGATGATCGATAAAGGTACACCATGACGAGATACAACCTCTTTGATGTATAACTGAGCAAGTCTCTTCATTGTATCAGTTTCCTTCATTGCTAGAAAGTGTGCAGATTTGGTGAGGCGGTCAACAATAACCCAAATGGTATCGTATCCGCCCACCGTCTTTGGCAGCTTGGTGATAAAATCCATTGTTATCCGTTCCCACTTCCATTGTGGGATTTCTGGTTGTTGAAGTAACCCAGAAGGTCTCTGATGCTCGGCTTTAACCTTCGAGCAAGTCAAACACTTACCAACATAAGTCGCAACGTCCTTCTTAAGATTCGGCCACCAATACTGTTCTTTAAGGTCGTGTTACATTTTGCCTGCTCCAGGGTGAATCGAATATCTCGATTTGTGTGCTTCATCAAGTATGAGGTTCCGTAGATCTCCATAATAAGGTACCCAAATTCTTCCGGCATAACATCGGATTCCATACTCCCTAACCTCGAATCGAGAGACAAATATGTTCAAATGTTCATGAGATATATTCTCCTCCTTGAGAGCCTCAATTTGGGCTACTCTGATCTGGCTGTTGAGGTTCGAATGGATGGTGATGTTCAGAGCCCTAACACGAGGAGGTGCCGTCCTCTCCTTTCGGCTTAAAGCGTCAGCTACAACATTGGCCTTGCCAGGGTGATAACGGAGTTCACAATCGTAGTCGTTGAGCATATTGATCCATCGACGTTGTCTCATACTCAGTTGCTTCTAATCAAAGATGTGCTGGAGACTCTTGTGATCGGTGAAGATAGTGCTCTTAGTTCCATACAAATAATGTCTCCACAATTTGAGTGCAAAGACAACGGCTCCAAGTTCAAGATCGTGGGTAGTGTAGTTCTGCTCGTGAATCTTCAATTGTCGGGAGGCATAGGCAATAACTTTTGATTGTTGAATCAGTACACAACCAAAACCACTCTTCGATGCATCACAATAAACAACAAAGTTGTCACTGCCTTCAGGAAGTGATAGGATAGGTGCGGTGGTTAACTTCTTCTTCAAAGTTTGAAATGCTGATTCGTGTGTGGGTTCCCAAAGTTTGAAATGCTGATTCGTGTGTGGGTTCCCAAAGTTTGAAATGTTGAACTTCGATAAACCTTCGGTAATAACCGGCGAGACCTAGGAATTGGCGAATATGCGTTGGAGTAGTGGGGGTCTCCCACTTGCTGATGGCTTCAATCTTGGCGGGATCAACTTTGATACCCTGGTCGCTTACAACATGACCCAGAAACTGGACTTCCTTCAACCAAAATTCACACTTGGAGAATTTGGCGTAAAGTTGCTCTTGTCTTAAGAGTTCAAGCACTAATCGGGGGTGTTGCTCATGTTCTTCTTCGCTCTTAGAGTAGATGAGGATATCATCTATGAAGACGATAACAAATTTGTCCAAGTAAGGCTTGCAGACACGATTCATGAGGTCCATGAACACGGCAGGTGCATTTGTCAAACCGAATGGCATCACGAGAAACTCATAATGACCATAACGGGTCCTGAATGCAGTTTTCATCACGTCACTTCCCTTCACCCTCAGCTGGTGATATCCGGATTGCAAATCGATCTTTGAGTAGACACTCGATCCTTGTAGTTGATCAAAAAGATCGTCAATTCGCGGAAGAGGATACCGATTCTTGATAGTCAATTTGTTGAGTTCACGGTAGTCGATACACATACGGAAGGATCCATACTTCTTCTTCATAAACAACACAGGTGCGCCCCAAGGCGAGAAGCTTGGTTGAATAAATCCTCGGTCTAACAGCTCTTGTAGTTGACTCTGTAATTCTTGCATCTCGGAAGGTGCGAGTCTATAAGGTGCGCGAGCTACAGGTGCAGCTCCTGGCACTAAATCAATCTGAAACTCTACAGCTCTCTGCGGCGGCAATCCAGGCAATTCCTCTGGGAAGACATTGGAAAACTCGTTCACAATTCGAACGTCGTTCACGCTCTTCACCTCAGTTTCTACCGCTTTCACATGTGCTAGGACAGCAAAACGTCCCTTCTTCATAATCTTTTGTGCTTTCACGCAACTAATGAGGTTCAACTTCATGGTACATCTCTCTCCATAGATAACCAGTGGTTCGCCAACTCCTTGTGGTATGCGAAGTGCTTTATCTCCATAGATAATATCGGCCTTTATCTTGCTCAACCAATCCATACCAACGATCACGTCAAAGCTTCCCAGTTTGATAGGTATCAAATCAATTTCGAAATCTGCACCAGCTATGTTGATAATAGCTCCACGACTAATATGGTCAACCTTTTCAAGTTTTCCATTGGCGACCTTGACAAGCATACTTTCTTTTAACGGGACTAATGACCAATTAATCTTATCGCAAAAATGTCTACATACATAACTTCTATCCGCACCAGTATCAAACAAGACAGAATCTAAAAGATTGTTGATTGTGAATATACCTGTCACCAAGTCGGGGTTATCACGTGCATCCCTTGCATTAACATTAAAAGCTCTACCACGGGGTGGTCCTTCGTCTTTTCGCTTGTTTGGGCACGCATTCCTGAAATGGCCCGTCTGTCCACATTCGTAGCACTTCTTTGGCCCATTGGTGTTCGGCTTCCCATTCAAAGTGGTGACCTTGCAGTCTTTCCCGATATGCCCAGCCCGTTGACACTTCTCACAGACAACATTGCAATATCCAGTATGGTGTTTGTAACACCTCTTGCATTGTGGTAAGGTTCCTTTGTAGTTCGGGTTGGTGTTGGTGTTGTTGTTGAGAATAGGGTTTCCACCGTTGTTGTGCCTCTTGGCGGGGGTCTGATCGTAGTTTCTCCCCCTGTTGTTGTTGTTGTTGTTGTTGTTGTTGTTGTTGTTGTTGTTGTTGTTGTTGTTGTTGTTGTTGTTGTTGTTGTTGTTGTTGTTGTTGTGGTTGTTGTGGTTGTTATGGTTGTTATGGTTGTTGTCCCATTTCCTCTTTTCACTACTACCGGCTTCAAACTTAGCCTTCTCCGGCTCGTCAAGGATGATTTGATTCAGGAGAGTATGCGCCATGCGCATTGCTTCGGGGACATTCGGTGGCTTGGATGAGGTGACATTACCCTTGATGGACTTAGGAAGTCCCGAGAAGTATTTCTCCATGCGCTTGAATTCGGGGGTGACCATGGTCGGACACATCAGTGCTAACTCCAAAAACCTACGATTGTAACTGTTAAGGTCGTTCCCTACGGCCTTCAACTGCATGAATTCAATTTCCATCTTCTGAATTTTGGTTCTCGGACAATACTCATCAATCATAGCCGCCTTGAATTCCTCCCATGGCGTAGCATACGCCTCATCGATACCTTTCGCTTGAGCTGTAACACCCGTTTTTCAGTTACGAGTTATTTCGAACGACATTCCAAATACGAGGCATGTAAGTGTATATTTAGATCCCAAATAAAGTTGGATTTGATGTTCTAAAACCTTACCATTAGATAGTAAATCTCATTACATTTCCAATGATATTTGATTCGTCGAAAACGGAGTTACGGTTTAAAAGTTACGACTAAAACAAGTTCAGTTTCAGACTCAGTTCATTGGGACTCCGTCCAGACTTTGGGACGCCGTCCAAGAATGAAGGGTGGGATGCCGTCCGGCCATTTTGGACGCCGTCCAAAGTGCCTGACAGGCCAGCAGCTGTATTTTAAAGGTTTTAAAAGAGGGTATTTGAGTCTTTTCACTTGGGGGTCGGTTTTGAGCCATTAAAACTGATCCACTCTCATTCTTATCCCCATTTCACCTTCTCAAACACTCTCATCAAACCCTAGTAAGAGAGAGAGGTTCTAGCGAGAGAGAGTTGGGGATTTGGAGAAGAAGAAGTGTGATTCGGGTCGGGTCTCAAGAGTTAAAGTTGTTCACCTCGTTCACGGCTACGTGGTGGTAGTGTTGGTAAGCTCTAAATCCAAATTTCTTTGTTAAGATTATTGTTTGAGTTAAAGTTTGTGCTAGTTAGAGTTATAACCCATTTATTGTGAAGTTTGGGGGTTTTTGGGGAAGATTCATGTATGTAAACCCGAATTGGTGACTTAGGGTTTCAATTGATGGAATAGTTAGTTTGGACCTTGCATGTGTTAGTTAAACCTTAGAACACTTGTGTTGACTTGATTTTTGGGTGTAAACCCTAATCTAGGTCAAAATGGGTCGAATGGGCATTTTGGGTCAAGTAAGCTTGATTCGGTGTCAAACTAAGTTATGGGTCAAGATTTGATGAACCAAATATATAAATGTTCGATTCAAGTGTTAAATGGTATTTTGGAAAGTTAGTCACTAGCTGTTAGTGATTGAAGATGTTTTTGGGACTTATGTCAAAATGGGTTGACTTAGATGGGTCAAATTTGGTAATGACTTTAATTTTGAATTAATTGGATGATAAGCAATTTTGGTTAAGACCTAGATTGGTTTAAATGGTGTCAAATATAATTTTGGTTAAATTGTACTTGTTGGATGGGTCGGAATTACCACCCGTAGTGGTAATTGGTGAAGTCCACTTTATGTGTCTAAATGGGCGGTTTGTGGTGATAGGTGTAAACCCTTGGTTAAGGGTGTTGAAGTCGAATTCTCTCGTAGAGAATGTATGTTGATTGTTTGTATATCTATATGCGTATTATAGGTAAAAGGTTTGTTCGGTTGCTTTTGGAGGCGATTTACGTTTATGACTTGTGCGGGCAATTCGAGGTGAGTGGAATAATTATATGTGTAGGTATATAATGTATCTATTTGTTGTAGCGTGAAATGTGTAGTGTCGAGGTGCTAAGACACCATGTTTCACGTGAAGAGTGTAGCATCGAGGTGTTAAGATGTCACTCGGGTGTAGCATCGAGGTGTTAAGATGCCACCTAGGAGTGTAGTGTCAAGGTGTTAAGACACCACTCTGTAAAATAATGAGTGTTGCATCGAGGTGTTAAGATGCCACTCGGGGTGATGTGCCGAGGTGTTAAGGTGCCACCCTAGGGGTTAGTGGTGCGAGGTGTTAAGTTCCCTAACGGATGTTATGAACACCGATGGCGTTTTCGCGAGAGCCGTTCCCTTGTACTATTGGTTAACCATGGTTATTTGTGTTGTAGCGTAAGCATATTATATTTGTTCATATTATATATGCTTTTGTTATGCTAGCTTGATTATTGGAGGTTATAGCTTGTAATTGTGATGATAAGCTAATTGTGTTGCTAGCATGTATGCGGTATGTGAGTAAGTGTTTGCAAGTAGGTATATTATATATGTATGTGTAAAATTATTGCATTCACTAAGCCTCGGCTTACCCCTCTCGTTGTTTACCTTTTTACAGGTATTGTGTTATTGATGCTAGCTAGTTGTTAGAATAGACGTGCAGGAGCGGTTGGGCTTGATGGGGCAGCTTTCGGATAATTGGACGCGGATGGGGGTTTTGGTAGTCCCCGGGATTATGCTCTTGGTATCGGGTTGGGTTGTAGAGTTCTAATCCGTCTAAAGAGATAAATGGGTCGAAACTGCTACTTTATTTGTAAAACGGGTCATTGTGAGCCCGGGGTTGTAAAACTTGTTTTTATGGTGGCAATATCTTAGTTTTACTTAATATGTCATATTGTGAAAATGGTTTCGTTGAAAAAGTGTCGGGGAGCGAGTTTTTCGCTCGCGTGTAAACAAAAACTGATCAGTACTTTTTAGTTCATTGGGACGCCGTCCCAAATCCTTGGACGCCGTCCCAGTTGTAAAGGCTGGACGCCGTCCAGATGGGCAGTCACAGAAATTTTTTTTTTTGTGTCGTGTTTTTGGTAAATCAATGATGGGTTGTTACAAGTGGTATCAAAGCATAGTCTAAGGGAATTAGGTGACCTTGGAATAGGTGCCTAGTCTTAGACTTATTGACAGTGGTGCGTTATTTGTGAGACTTGTAGGAGTACGGGTCGGATTGAGATTTGTTAGTGCCTTAGAGTAGGTGACTAACTAGGACTAGTGCTTGTCCAATGTGGGATTATTTGGGGCCTTATTTCGTGAGTAAATTATTGTCTTAGATTGTTAGTGCCTAAGGTAAGTAGGCGAACGGGGACGTTGTTTTAGTGATAGTCACCTAGGTTGTAGGTTGACTTGTCATTGTGGTGTACTTGTGTACGTTTATTACTATTGTATATTGGTGTATATATATATACAGGTATCTAATTGGTGCGTTGTCTTAGAGATGAATCTATTGGAGAGATTCAAAGGTTTGGCGGTTTTGAGTGATCAAGTTCACGGTAAGGACTTTGGTCATTCGGCTACTAGGAGTTATCGCTTGTTATTTTGTGTGAATGTTGCGTCAGTCCGGGTAAAGTACTTTGCGTGACCATGTGGAAATGGTAAGATACGCATTTGTAATAATGACCGATCACCATTATTACGAAAGTGTATCTTGACACTAAACATGACATGACAAGTACCGAACGGAGGAGACGTGGCATGGTTGGGGTAGAACGGGACGAATTAGGAATCTTCTATTGGTTCCTAGGATATAGTAGTCTCGAGTGATGTGCTTGTTATCACATCAGGTTCTTTGTGAGTCGGGAAGTGTACGATGGAATCGGTTAGTTAAGTGAGCGAGCTAACTCACGAGTTTGGTGCGTGCTTAGCCACCCTAAGTAGTGGGTGCATTATTGAGATTGTAATTGGTTTTAGTTACCCATCGAAACTAGGATGACCGATTTACACTTGCGTGTGTGCGACGAGGACTTGAATTCCGTAATTGAATGCGACAAGTCTAATGATTGTAGTTTTGAGTTACACTCGGTAGAGTGTGTGGGTAGAGAATCGTGTTAGGATTCTAATTGTGAGTCGCCTTGGAATTGGCGAATCGAGGAGTCTTCGGGTCATTAAACTCATGGGAGTGGGACCCATATGACGATGTTTACGATAGTGTGTTGGTGTGTTGTGGATTATAGGGTAACATTCCTAACGGAATACCCCTGTCATTGTGACTGTGCCGATAAGTGGAAGGGTGTAAGACTTGGTGTTCTCAAGCATCTCCTTAGTGTTAGATGAAGTGTTTCGTTAGGCTATATCATTTTGGCCTTGTGAAAATTGCGGGTAGCGTGTGATCGCTAGGAACCTTCGATAAGACGATAAACCGTAAGGTTTGTCGGGTATGTATGACTTCAGGTCATTATTATAGAGAGACGGGTGACATCGGGTGTATGGAACCTAAAGATCGAGTTCTAAAATTTAGTAGGTTGTGGCGGGAGTCTGTATGACACTGCGTCAGGTGCCTTCTTATACCTGCTAGTGTGATGTTCAACTCCGATGATGGTGTGATCACTTTGTGCTTAGGGTGCCGGTGAGATACCCTTGGAAGCAGCAGAGATTATAATAGTGATCGACGGGTGATAGTAATACGACGGTTGCAAAAGTCGAAGTTTAAGAGCATTGTGATGAATACTTCTTATGAAGTGACGGGTGAGCAAATCTTGTTGCTCTTAAGTGATAGACGGGTAAAGATGACCGGTGAGCCGGTGACGGACTTAATGGTCGGTTAGTCCGAAGGGTTTTGATGAAGTGTTGATATTGTGGTGGACGCAATTATGGTGTCAGAATTGGTCACTCTTCTCCATGAGAGTGAGCAATTGTTGATAACGATTCGTCAAGTGGAAGGTCGGGTGATCTCGACTGAGAATAACGACTAAGTAAGCGGCGTGGCATATGCCTAGACTTAGAGGCATATGTAGGACTTTGGTGGAGTTTGCTTTTCAAACAATTAAGGTAGTTAGTTGTGAATTGTGGTATGAATGTGCGATGTCATCGCGTGTACGACGTCTCAAGTGTTTGTGCATGTCGGCTCTGAGAGCTTAAAGTGAATTTGCGGTGAATTGATGTTTATGCCCAACGGTGACAATGGTCAGGTGTGACGTGGAATTTCAATTCCGCGGGATGTTATCATCTTGGCGGTGAGAATAGGGAGATAAATCCTAAGTGGTGGAGTTTTTACTGTCGCCCGAGGAAAACTCCAGTGGTGTTATGTATAGTGAAATGTTGGAGCGTATCGTGCTAAGCCTCAATAGGTATTCGGAGTTCCTAACGAGGAAGAGTGACGGGTTGCTAATGTCGACTCGATATCGTGCTTTACGATTGTGAGTTACAACTCTGGAATGTTATGCGTGAAGATTGTGATGATGGGATCGAAGGAAGTGTAAGACTTCCTATGTAAGGTGGTCGTGTAGTACCAATGTGCGGTGTGAGACCAAATGTGAAGTTTGAGATCCCGGAGTGAGAGAATGAAGTTGTCGTTGCGGGTGCTCCCGTAGTGAAAAATCTGGGTTGTCGTGAAACCCAGACAGTATAATTGAATGAGAACAAGTTCGATATCGTGACGAATATCGTATTTTCCCTGTCGGGAAACGCAATCGTGGAGATTGTCAGTGGATTATTCCACTTTATGGACGAATGTGAGGCGGAGAGTGTCGATTCTGATTGTCTCACATCGAGACACGCGGATGTTGTTTGTTTGCGAGAGTGTGTTCCCTAGTAATGCGACTGTTAGTTGCATTGAAATGTCGAGACCATCTTTAATGGACGGTCTAGGTAGGAAGGTCCACCCGGCGTGGTGAATATTTTTGTAGATCGTGTGGCGAATTGCGGAATTTTGTGATGATAATTCGCCTTGACGGGATTTTGGTATACGAATAGCTTCTATGCTAGTACTAGGAAGCCGTATTGTATGGTTCAGAGGAGAAACCCTATGACGATGTGTTGATGTTTCATCTAATTGTGGTGTATTATTGTCGTCCTGGATTAATCCAGTGACGTATAGTCGTGTGTGGATCGATCGGCGGGAAAGTGGTGCTTCTTAAGTGTTATTGCGGGGTTATTAAAATTTTTTGGTTGAAGGAATGATCCGGTGTAGAGCCGGAGGGAGTTTGGTTCTTGGCCTAAAGAATATTCAGGAATGATCGGTCGAGTAGTACGGTTATGAACCGAATGAGTATGAAATTTTAAGGAAGCATGAATCCTTCTCGATTTGGATTAATGTAAGACTTGGTTCGCGGCGTAGTGAATTTAGAAGATCGCATAGGGCGATATAGTTATGGATGACGCTTGTTGCGTGTTGCAGCCGTGAGAACTTAAAGGAAAATGTGGTATTTTTCGTATTTCCTAAATGGAAATTCTGGACGTTGAGTGTAGGAGATATCGTTTATTGCGGTAGTGCACGCTAGTGATCATTAGCGTGTGGTGGGATCTTAGAATTCACGGATGATGTTATGGATGACGGGCTTGTTGTGTTTTGTAGGAATCGTGAGGTGTGACGACGATGTTTGTCGGTAAATTGTTCTACTCTTAGGACGATTGTGAAGTGTATGGTATGAGTTTGGATACTCGGCGTAGGAGCAACGGTTACGGTTGTTTCGACTCGTGGGTTGATTACCCAATATTGTTGTATTATGATGCATTAGTGCACGAAGCGAGAGTGCGGATGCAAGTACTACTTGTGTGACTCCGCATTGGAAGCGGAGATGTTCGAGGGAGAACTGCTTAACTTCTATTATAGGTGCGGATCACGCGGACGTGATCCAATTTAAGTGGGGGAGAGTTGTAACACCCGTTTTTCAGTTACGAGTTATTTCGAACGACATTCGAAATACGAGGCATGTAAGTGTATATTTGGATCCCAAATAAAGTTGGAGTTGA
Source organism: Rutidosis leptorrhynchoides (assembly GCF_046630445.1). Lineage (NCBI taxonomy): Eukaryota > Viridiplantae > Streptophyta > Magnoliopsida > Asterales > Asteraceae > Rutidosis > Rutidosis leptorrhynchoides. Next base: position 338,508,467 of record NC_092334.1, read on the forward strand.
TGTTCTAAAACCTTACCATTGGATAGTAAATCTCATTACGTTTCCAACGATATTTGATTCGTCGAAAACGGAGTTACGGTTTGAAAGTTACGACTAAAACAAGTTCAGTTTCAGACTCAGTTCATTGGGACTCCGTCCAGACTTTGAGACGCCGTCCAAGAATGAAGGGTGGGACGCCGTCCGGACATTTTGGACGCCGTCCAAAGTGCCTGACAGGCCAGCAGCTGTATTTTAAAGGTTTTAAAAGAGGGTATTTGAGTCTTTTCACTTGGGGGTCGGTTTTGAGCCATTAAAACTGATCCACTCTCATTCTTATCCCCATTTCACCTTCTCAAACACTCTCATCAAACCCTAGTGAGAGAGAGAGGTTCTAGCGAGAGAGAGAGTTGGGGATTTGGAGAAGAAGAAGTGTGATTCGGGTCGGGTCTCAAGAGTTAAAGTTGTTCACCTCGTTCACGGCTACGTGGTGGTAGTGTTGGTAAGCTCTAAATCCAAATTTCTTTGTTAAGATTATTGTTTGAGTTAAAGTTTGTGCTAGTTAGAGTTATAACCCATTTATTGTGAAGTTTGGGGATTTTTGGGGAAGATTCATGTATGTAAACCCGAATTGGTGACTTAGGGTTTCAATTGATGAAATTGTTAGTTTGGACCTTGCATGTGTTAGTTAAACCTTAGAACACTTGTGTTGACTTAATTTTTGGGTGTAAACCCTAATCTAGGTCAAAATGGGTCGAATGGGTATTTTGGGTCAAGTAAGCTTGATTCGGTGTCAAACTAAGTTATGGGTCAAGATTTGATGAACCAAGTATATAAATGTTCGATTCAAGTGTTAAATGGTATTTTGGAAAGTTAGTCACTAGCCGTTAGTGATTAAAGATGTTTTTGGGACTTATGTCAAAATGGGTTGACTTAGATGGGTCAAATTTGGTAATGACTTTAATTTTGAATTAATTGGATGATAAGCAATTTTGGTTAAGACCTAGATTGGTTTAAATGGTGTCAAATATAATTTTGGTTAAATTGTACTTGTTGGATGGGTCGGAATTACCACCCGTAGTGGTAATTGGTGAAGTCCACTTTATGTGTCTAAATGGGCGGTTTGTGGTGATAGGTGTAAACCCTTGGTTAAGGGTGTTGAAGTCGAATTCTCTCGTAGAGAATGTATGTTGATTGTTTGTATATCTATATGCGTATTATAGGTAAAAGGTTTGTTCGGTTGCTTTTGGAGGCGATTTACGTTTATGACTTGTGCGGGCAATTCGAGGTGAGTGGAATAATTATATGTGTAGGTATATAATGTATCTATTTGTTGTAGCGTGAAATGTGTAGTGTCGAGGTGCTAAGACACCATGTTTCACGTGAAGAGTGTAGCATCGAGGTGTTAAGATGCCACTCGGGTGTAGCATCGAGGTGTTAAGATGCCACCTAGGAGTGTAGTGTCGAGGTGTTAAGACACCACTCCGTAAAATAATGAGTGTTGCATCGAGGTGTTAAGATGCCACTCGGGGTGATGTGCCGAGGTGTTAAGGTGCCACCCTAGGGGTTAGTGGTGCGAGGTGTTAAGTGCCCTAACGGATGTTATGAACACCGATGGCGTTTTCGCGAGAGCCGTTCCCTTGTACTATTGGTTAACCATGGTTATTTGTGTTGTAGCGTAAGCATATTATATTTGTTCATATTATATATGCTTTTGTTATGCTAGCTTGATTATTGGAGGTTATAGCTTGTAATTGTGATGATAAGCTAATTATGTTGCTAGCATGTATGCGGTATGTGAGTAAGTGTTTGCAAGTAGGTATATTATATATGTATGTGTATAATTATTGCATTCACTAAGCCTCGGCTTACCCCTCTCGTTGTTTACCTTTTTACAGGTATTGTGTTATTGATGCTAGCTAGTTGTTAGAATAGACGTGCAGGAGCGGTTGGGCTTGATGGGGCAGCTTTCGGATAATTGGACGCGGATGGGGGTTTTGGTAGTCCCCGGGATTATGCTCTTGGTATCGGGTTGGGTTGTAGAGTTCTAATCCGTCTAAAGAGATAAATGGGTCGAAACTGCTACTTTATTTGTAAAACGGGTCATTGTGAGCCCGGGGTTGTAAAACTTGTTTTTATGGTGGCAATATCTTAGTTTTACTTAATATGTCATATTGTGAAAATGGTTTCGTTGAAAAAGTGTCGGGGAACGAGTTTTTCGCTCGCGTGTAAACAAAAACTGATCAGTACTTTTTAGTTCATTGGGACGCCGTCCCAAATCCTTTGACGCCGTCCCAGTTGTAAAGGCTGGACGCCGTCCCGATTTCTGGACGCCGTCCAGATGGGCAGTCACAGAAATTTTTTTTTTTTTGTGTCGTGTTTTTGGTAAATCAATGATGGGTTGTTACAAGCTAACGTGTTCCACCACGTTAGCGCGCCGTCAGATAGCGTGCAAGATGCAAACTTGGTCTTATTGTCCTCCGAACAGTTGCTAACTCGGAATACTGATTCAAGTTTCTCGAACCATCTGGTGAGACCAACCGGTCCCTCGGTGCCGCTTAAGTTATGCGGTTTGCAGCTCTGAAATTCCTTGTATGTACACCCATTTCGAACGGGTGGAATAACCGGTGGTGGTGGCGGTGGAGCTTCAAGATTTCTTTCTGCTAGGGCTGCAGCGACCCGTTCGTTGATCATGTCCTCAATCTGGGCGGCGGTAGGTGTGGATCTTCCGTTAGCCATGGTATTCTAAACAAAAATTTTGACTCAAGTCAAAATCCAGTATGCAAGTAGTAATAATACAGTATATAGCAACCAACATGGAATCAATACAACACATGTTATTAAATGATGCATCTAGGTACAAATACCACATAATCATCGTACAGCAATGTAAATAGAACATCGTGCAAGAATTAAATAACGCAAAGTTCCATTCATTAATAATAATAAGTTTCATACATCTGAATAAGTTCGTACAATACATATGAAATACATGAAACTATAACTAGATTACATCATGAAATCTAAATAAAAAGTCCTACGGTGAAGGCGGATGAACTGCTCCTCGAGCCAACTGCTCCTCGAGCCAACTGCTCCTCGAGCTCAATGACTTGAGCTCGGAGAGTCTCAACCTCCCTCATCAGTTCCTCGTTAGAGGGAGCTGGTGGGGCAGGCGGTGCAGGTGGGGCGGGTGGTGCGGGTGGTGCTGATGTAGATGGTCCGGCTCCGGATGTAGACGGTACGTCCCTAGATGTAAGTGGTCCGTATCTAAATCTAGGTGGTACGGTTCCAGGAATAGTCAATACGTAACGGGGAACCTTACGTATCTGTGGGTCGGCAGGGTATGGCACAACTCGTTTACGAGCAGTAACCCTACGACGATGGCCAAAAGCGTCAGTAAAAGCACGACCTCCATTCACCCCTGGAATGACGGTGCCGTCGAAATGGTACTGCTTCCTCGGCGGGGTGGAGGGTGCCTGAATAGGTCTATCAGCAGGGTCCTCATCATCGCTGGAGTCGTCTGATGATGAAGAATCGGCGGATGATGAGTCATCCGAATCGTGTGGTGGTGACACTGGTGGCTGAGCTGGTACTCCGAAGCGTCCGAAGGCGGCCAACATCTGTCTGTGTCTGCCTGGAGGAATCACGACTAAAAGTCCGTCGGGAGTGCGTCGGGAGTGCGTCGGCAAGGCGTGCGCATGTGGTTACGAAACGGCCCTTCCCCGAACTCCGCGGGGATCTCAATACCACCAATGCGGGGCTGTGACCTCGAGGGTCCGGGAGCAGACACTGGGGCAGGTGCACTAGTACCAGCTCCGGAAGTAAAAGCGCCGGGATCACTAGTGGGTGTCGGGGCCGGTGTATCGGCAGTAGCAGCAGCAGGTGTAGCAGTAGGTAGGGCGACGGGGTCTGAGTCTGTACTGCCCGAAATGCCAGCAGGTGGAACATCCGACATCTGAACAAGGAAAAATAAATTTTCCATGTCAGTATGTCATAAAGCAAGCAAATAATAGGCCAACAGTTTAAATCATGTATAACGGTAACTAGCATGGTAATAACAGTAATTCGTATGAAAGTAGCATGCAATCGAAAGCAAGTAGCATCATGCAGTAGTGAAATCATGTAGTAGCATACGGCATATAGCGGAAAAAGTAAGCAGTAACATGCAGTAAATTCAGCGGAAACAAGTAAACTAGCAAGTTGTAGATTAGTCCTATTAGTGAATCCTACTCGGGTCAGTCTTAGACTCACTAATGCAACCTAATTCCCTACAACCAATGCTCTGATACCAAATGTGACGCCCCGTACTAAATCATCATGTACGAACCATCAACAACAGGATCATTACAAGGTTAAGTACTATATGCGTTTTCAAAACAGAGTTTGCATTCATAATTAAAAGTGATGTCAAACCAACATCGAAAGTTTTACATTCCAAAAGCATGCTTCACTAAGTAGAAGAAAATAATAAGTGTACGTGACCCCAAATGGTCGTTACAAGTCATAATTCAAAAGTACGAATGTTTGAATGCAAAATAAAGTAGTTCATGCGATGACAACTCTAAGCAGCGGGTGTCTACAGCACGACTAGTACACAGCGGAAGCTAACCTCAAGCACCTGAGAAAAACATGCTTAAAAACGTCAACACAAAGGTTGGTGAGCTACAGTTTAAGTATAACAGTATGTAAGGTAGGCCACGAGATTTCAGTGCTACGAAGAGCGTTTCAAAACAGTATGATAAAGTATATGTTAACCGTGGGCACTTGGTAACTAACTTAATGTTTATACCCCCTGAAAGTACACTTGGCAAGTGCGTATGTCTACAAAGTATTAAACACTCGTTAAATGCTAGCGCGACTAGCCCGAGCGGGGATGTCAAATCCTATGGATCCATATCTAAGATTCGCGTTCATCGGTTCAAAAACCAATGACTAAACGTTACCGAGCTAAAGCGAATGTTTCTGCCGTTATATAACCCACACATATATAAGTTTAAGTACTCGTGCCTAGTATGTAAAACGTAAAATGCGCATGTATTCTCAGTTCCCAAAATAAGTTAAAGTAAAAAGGGAATGCTATAACTCACAATGATAATGTAGTCGAAAAGTCGGTTCGGAAAAAGGTGTGCAAGTAATCGGTCCGAAGGTCCTCAACCTAAGTCAAATAGTACTAAGTCAGTAAATAGTCTTAATAGGTTTAAAAGTATGTAATTAAGGTCTTAAGGGTCATCATCATTCATCATTAAACAAAAGGCGTAAGGTAGGTTTCGTTTATGAAAGTAGTTTAAAACAAAGTCTGATTCAGTCAGTCACCACGGCCTCTACCCTTACTGAATTAAGGTGAGACCAGTGGCCATGGCTCCGTCTATGAGTCCATTAAGTGTGGTAAAATTTACAGAAGCAAACTTGTCTTGGTTTGACCGTGGCGACGGTCTAAGTGCGAGTAGGTCAGAAATTTTTGCACAACGTTAAAGGACATAGTAACGATCGGAGGGCCATAAATCCTAAACCGTAACTCGGATTAAGACGAGTCCTATATGAAAAGTTATCTACTCAAAAAGTTCTATCTAAAAATCAAGGTTAGAACAACCCAGGACTACTGGTCTGTTCCAGAAGCATCAGGTCAGTAGGTTTTGGACAGAAACAGTGAGTTTAAAAGGGTTCCGGTGGTCTTGGTGCTTGATGTTCATCATGGTTCTCATCCTTGATGCATATAGCTTCAAGTGTACAACTCATGGATGTGGTTAAATCATCTTAACCAAGTCTTGACCATCATAACACTAGTGCAAGTCTAAGACATGAAGCACAACTCACTTAAGAGTTGCATGTAGTTTGATGAACCAAAGTTACATCAAAGTCTTAGGTTTGACACTTACATGAACTATAAACTTGAAAGTTAACTAACTAATCAAGATCATAAGTAGTAGAACATAGTTCTTAGTTTGATCTTGAAGATCCAAGACTCAAAAGTCTTGATCCAAAGTTATATTTAAAGAAAACTTATTTGTGTGTTCTTGAACTTTCAAAGTTAACTTAATTTGTTCAAGAGATATGAGATCAAGACTAACTTGTAGTACTTGACCATATAACTAACTACATGAAATTAAAGTGCATAAATTGAAGAAGTAAACTTAAATAAACAAGAAAAAGATTCATGGTTGTTCATACTTTTTAAAGATTCAACCAAAGTTGATCTTTAAGTAAAGTAAACTTTAAGTTTACTTCCATGACTTACAAGTATGATTTTATAAAACCATGAACTTAAATCTTTTGATGCAACATATGTAGAACATAAACTAGTAAGCTTAGTTCTTGTTTGTTCTTGAAAACACAAGATATTATGAAGAATTCAAACTAGTAAGTTTGATTCTTGAAAGCTAGTAATTAAGTAACAAGAAACTACAAAGTAAGTAACAACAACATGATTTAAATAACTAGTAATCAAAGACAAGTAACATTTAAATAAAAGAATGATGATGATGAAGATGTAGATTTCGGTTTTTAGAAGTAAAAAGGAGAGAAAAGTTATCTTGCTACTTACTAGATTTGAGAGAAAAGCAAGAGAGAAAAGAGAGTAAACTTGGAAGTATTTTTGTGTGTGTGTTTGAGAGAGTAACAAGTGATGAAGTAGTAAAGTAAAAATGAAATCAAAACCTCCATATGGTGGCCCTAAGGCCACGGTTTCTGCAGCAAGGTGGGAGGGGGGAGTTGCTCTTTGGTTATTAGCATGAAAAGTTTACAAAAGTTGGGTAAAATGGGTGTTCACGTGGGGATAATGAGCAACTAGATTCTATATCTCTTAACTAGCTAGTTCCATGTTCTAAATGATACTTACACTTGAAAGAGTGGGCTAAAGGGTCCATTAATAATGTAGGGTGGGCTTGGAAGTCCAATAACATGAGTCCATTACACTAACAAAGTCCAAGTTCAAATAAATCACAAGTTAAACCAATTAAAGCCCAAGTAACTAACTAATAGCCTTAGTTAATTAAAATGATTAATAAAACTAATCATGAATGTAAATAATATCTAAAAATATTATTCGTGAAAGTTTCGGGTGTCACAAAGACGTTTCGGGCACTTAAAAGTCAAGTACGGGCAATCATGGTAACATGTAAATGTAATAACATACATTCGTTTAATCACACGTATTAATAATAACAATTATTAATAAATAAACGTTGGAAATTCCAGGGTCGTTACACAATGTTTGTAAAATGTATCATATAGAGGTCAAGTACCTCGCGATGTAATCAACTATTGTGAATCGTTTATAATCGATATGAACTGGTCCTTTCAGGGATACGCTACCCAATCCTAATCAATCCAAAAACACGTCTTCTAAAGCACCCTACGCGAGTCCACTAGTTCCCACGCTTACCCGAGCCACCGCCTCCATGCAAATCTATAAAAAAATGTAAACAACGATAGGGTAAGCTAACCCTTAGTGAGTGAGAATATACTACATACATATATATATGCATAAAATGGATACGCCACATGAATAATCAAATTACACATACTGGAGCATCCAAGCATAAAGGCAAGCTAATCTAAGCATACCGTACGTTCACTATACAACAAGCTAAACAACATCAACAATATAAGTACACCAACAACGACACGTACAACTCCAATAAGCTACAACCTGTGGGTTAGCTACATCACAACAATACATCAATATATAGTAAAGCGTAAACCGCCCAAGGTTAACCCCTTAACCCAATACCAAGAGTCAAGTACCAACTACCAAAATACCAACATGAAGATTGGCCGAACTACACGAGCCTTAGTAAATCCGCACCACATGAGACTACTATCTTCATTACCACCACAACATCGAGGTTGGCCGAAACTACAAGAGCCTTAGTGAATCCGCACCACACGTGATCACTACCTCAATAAGATGACCGAACTACACGCGTCATCGTGAATCCGCATCCACAAGTGGCTCACTTCACACATCAAACCCACGTCATCGGGGTTACACAACCGCATCTCAAATACCAAATCTCACGCCATCGGGATTATCCACATCACAAGACCATGTGATATCGTACACACAAAATGTGCACCTCTCCAAAAGGTGGTCAACCAAAATGCACAACCGTGCCAATTGGACCTATACACAAGTCCATCAAATCCACCTACATGTGAAGTGAGCTCTATAGCCGAGAATCACTTCACTCGACCCGCACCCATCCTACACATACATATGCACATAGGATATTAACACTCACCTTGTCGCCTTGACGAATGCCACCGAATAATCCGCAACTCGCCGATGGAATGTACCTATTCCATTATCACAAATACAACAACACAATTAGGGTGGATTTACAAATCAACCCAAATTGACAACTAGTGCAATTCCGACCCAAATGCACTTCCAAGCACAAACCGCGTCCAAACTAACCAATAATCACTAACACTAGTGAGAATGGCCCTAATATGCCAATTAAACGCAAACACAAGTGTTAAACACTTATCATTCACAAAATCGCCCATTAACCCTAATTTTGACCCAAAAGAAGTCAACATCCCACCATTAACAAGTTTTCACACCAAAACATATTTAATTCGGGTTTACACTTCAACTTAATCCATTTTAAGTTTATAAACCTTATTAAATCGACAATTACGTCATAATCATCACCAAACCCTAATTTTGACTCTATTCAAAATTAGTCAACCAATCGAACCCAAAAGGCTTCAAACACCTCAAAAATCACTAAATACTAGTGATTACACCCATTTGAAAGTCTTACAAGCATAAACTTGCACACCAAACTCAAAACCCGCCAACATCAACAATAAACCTGAATCTTGGTGTTAATCTTCAATTAACAACTAATGGGGTTTCATCTATGAACATACATTCAAAAGCCCCAAATTTAGATGATGAACATGAAAACAAAATTCAGAGTTAGAGCTTACCGCTAGTATCACCTTGTAGCTAAGAACGAGGAGAACAAATTTGTCTCTTACGCTTTCGATCAAAACCCGCTTCTTCCTTTCCAAAAATCCCTGTGAATCAAATGGGGTTTTGAAGTTTGAGAGGAAAATAGAAAGAAAAGGAAAAGGAAAATAAGAAAATGAGATGAGTGGATGAGATTTAAGATCCCAATCTGGCACATACGCGAAATGATCAAAATGCCCTTGAATATCTTTTAAAATTACAATTTAATTTAAAACAACTTATTTCCATGTGAACTTCCAGGTGACACTACACTTCCAGGTGAACTTCCAGGTGAACTACCAAATGACACTAAATTTCCAGGTGACACCACTTCCAGCCCATGTCCATACTCATACACGTATACATTCTTATGTGTGTGTGTGTGTGTGTGTGTGTGTGTGTGTGTGTATATATATATATATATATATATATATATATATATATATATATATATATATATATATATATATATATATATATATATATATATATATATATATATATATATCGTATACATCAACTACAACTTTAAATCATTTAAACACATATACGATCAAGTATAAACGTTCTTAAGGTCAATTACGTACCTTAAATTACGTATGGGAAAATCGGGATGTTACAAGTACTAAATTCTATAGATTATTCGGGCATAAAGAATCCAGTGAGATTGAGAGTGGTAAAAAATCACATGCTTTCTCATTGGCTTTTCCCGTAGTCAAGGATGCCGAAGAACGAGAGGTTATTCCAGTTAAGGTTAATAGAACATTATCGATAGAGGATTGACGATTTTACTCTAATTTCCCTTCTAATAATTCCTTCCAATAAAGAAAGGTTGCACTTTCTTACTCCATTCATTTCTCTTCATTTCATATCATTTCTTTAATGGAAAAACTCAGAACTAAAACGAACTTTTAACGGTTGAATAAAAACAGAAAAATATCATTATGTTATGTTTTAGGTTTTTTTAGGTCTTCACCAATTAAGTCGAGGGTAGCCTCCACTTGACTTTTTATGCCCAAAAATTAAGCAATCTCTCAAATAGGTAGCATACAATAAAGAATAAAGGGTTAAAGCCAAAAATAGGCTACAAACTTACACAAATGTATCGATGTCGCCCACAAACTCATTTTCGTCCTACTGTCGCCTACAAACTTATAAAAAATGTGCTAATATAAACAAAATACTTTTTTTAACCGTCAACCAAAATGGTTGATACGTGGCTTCTAAGTAGTCATGACACGTCGGTGATACATCGGAACAGAACTGAAAGTATATGGGCGACATCGGAACACAACTGAAAGTATATGGGCGACATCGGGACATATAAAATGAATAAAAAAAGTTAAATAATTAACTTTACCGGTTCAGCAGGTAACCGGTAACAAAATGTTAACTTCAGCACATTTTTTATAAGTTTGTAGGCGACAGTAAGACGGAAATGAGTTTGTGGGCGACATCGGTACATTTGTGTAAGTTTATAGCCTATTTTTTACTTTAACCGTACAATAAATAAAACAGAAACAACAACAAACACCAACTGAATAACTACTATAAAAGTTAAATTGGAATACCGGAAAATATCGAACAAAACGTCAATACAACCTTTGGTTGTTATATAGATATAGAATAAAATAGAAAACAACCCAAATCAAATCTACGTACAGCGGTACAGGTAATCATTGAACATGGCTAGCCCTTGACAAATTTATCATGGACCTAACTAGTGACTAAGCCAAGGTCTGAGTCCGGGTCATGCACATATTCCGAAACAATGTTGAAAGATAGAAAACCAAACTTCTATATCACCATGTTCCAATACCTCCTATATTTCATATTAGAACATTCAATTCAATGAAAAAAACGTAATTAATGGATGAACCTTTGATAAAACAACCCAATATTTTTAGCAATGCTTCATTCCTCACAATTTAACGAACGTCCGAACTATATAAAGTTATAATTGATAAAGGTGGAGCTCTAGTTAACATAGAAAATGGTAGGAAGATCAAGTGAGCTCCAAAGAGACAACTCTCCATCCACGACATCACTCGAAGTGGCAACCAAACCCATTTCAGCTGCCTCATATTCTACTAACATGTTCTTAGTGGGTTCAACGGTTGTTTGAGGATCTGTTGTTTGCATTTTGGTCTCTCTTGGTCCACATTTTCTCTTTAAACACTCGGGTATACCATGGAACGCGTAAAGAGATGCTGAGAACTTTCGTTCGTATTTCATCCTTCTCATAGCCTCACTTATTGTCAATGGCTCTTCTTCCACGTTATGGATCGACTCTAATGCTATTTCTTGAGCTAATTCAAACGCGTTGCAAGCGGATCCAATTTCATCAATAATCTTGAAATCAAACCCTCCTGCTTCTTCATCTTCTTCCATTTCACTTCCACCATTTGCATCTCCACTTAAACATGAAGGTACTATATTATTATCAGAATGATCCGCATGAATGGGTTTAGACGACTCAAAGATTGTGTTGCAATAAACATTAGTCATATCGCTAACTGGTAGGTAGTCATCCAGATCATTAAAAAACGCGTCTGAGAAATTGACCATGTCCTGTCTAAATTCCTCTGTCTGCGCCACCTCAGCATGACAACAACTGACAGCTGGCATAGGAGTAGTCTCTGTCAATGGAACTGAAACTATAGAATGGTTCCTGGCCTCAAGCCTACGAAGAAGAAGGTTGGTTACTTTAGAGGGAAAGGCAGGTGTGGTTGAAAACGGTTGAGAAGAAGGCCAGAAATTTGTGCGAGTATTTGCTCCGCGTAGTAAGCAAGCGGCTTCATCATAGGCTCGAGCCGCTTCCTCAGCCGTGTCAAAAGTGCCTAACCATAGTCTAATTTTATTTATGGTATCTTTGATTTCTGCAACCCATCTGCCAGATGGTCGTTGGCGGACCACAACAAATTTCTTTTGAGCTCTGCGGGGACCACCTAATGCTGCAGTTAGTACCTCTTCACTCACCATCCCATTTTCTTCTGAACTCTGTTCTTGATCACTAACTTGCTTTCTCTTTCTAGCCATATCTCTGTCAAATGTGTGTTTCTTGCTCCGGGAACTTAAGATAATTGAGGTAGTTTGTGATATGAATAACCTGAACCATGATTTGTCTATATATAGATGCAGAAGAAGAGTTGGTCAAATTGAAAGTTAAGGAATGGAAATGGTCAGGTTGTTTGTCACATCACTTTGTTTACTCTATTAATTGTGTCTAAAAGGTGAAATTTGGACGGTTCTTGCTGGCCTACCAAAAGCACTTAAATATTAAAGTTTCACAAATGTTTGTACTAATGAGATAGTTTAAGGGTAGTAAAGGTAGTAATATTTACACCATCACTTGCTTTTTATTAAGAATGGCACCCGAGTGATGGGCATGGACCCGCAACCTGCTCACCATGACTTTTCTTTGTCCGTTAGGGCCCGTTTTACCAGTCAACGGATAATTTTATATTAACTATAAGTATATTAATGTGTACTAAAATTTATATTGCGGGGTATACCCGCGGGTTGCTTAAATGGGTATCACGGGCTCGTGGATCCGATTTTACCTGTAGTGGGTATATTATACCCGCAACCCGTCAGGGAGGACAAACTAATACCCGACCCGTACCTGCGGGTGAACTTTTTGAATTTACCCTTCCATCACCGACATGGATACCCGCGAGTTATGGGTTTTGTCTGCCCATTGCCTTCCCCATTTTTTATAAGTACACCAAATTGTGCATCAAGAGGTTGTACTATACACAAACAATGACCAGTTTTAGGGTAGTATCAATGCAGAAGTCTTTCTCCACATGAAACGAACTAAAACTTAGACCATCAAAAGTCAACAGATGCAAGCAATAAGTGGTCTATGGACCACCACCCATTCTCGACCCGGCTTGTAACTCATACCAAAAGGTCCGGTTCTAGGGGGATTGGTCAATGGAATGGTTAGTCCCACGGTTCCTCTATAAACCACATTACTTTTTTCCAAGAGTGGTTAAACTAATGACTAGTCAACACGCAGTTAGGCGGTTACCCAATAGAGTAAAGGGTGAGAAGAGGGCAAAATTTGTTTCTACTGATAATTGGATCTAAAAGGTGATATTTGGATTATTCTCTTTGGAATGTAAGAATTTAAATATTGAAGTTCTATAAATATAAATATTCAGCTTAAAGAGCAAAGACAAAGCCAAACTGCATAAAATCTTGTAATCTGTGAAGACATGTATGTACATGTGTAAATGGAAGTATCAATCAGATTGGTACAAGCAAAAACTCACCAAAATCAGCTTTAAGCACTCCACTTATTGCTATCGTCACCATTGTTGAATAATCTAATAGTGTCACTAAAGCTAGGGGACAATATGAAGGTCAAAGCAACTACTGATGTACCGAATAATTTAATGCTGCAACAGATATAGAAACATTTAATTAAATTTATAACTATAGAAAATTCAAATAATGTATAGTATATACCAAATATGCTGTGTATAAAATAATGGTTAGGTTTGATGCTCTACTTGGTTTTATTAGATTGCTTAACAGTATGATAATAATATAAAATAAAATTTCTAACCTTTTTAGTAATATTATCTAATGACTGTATTAGTAATATATTTAATCTTATTATGTTGATATAAATATAAATTTAGAGAGAAGTTACAATTACCATCAAATGGAAGTAGTATGCTTATTAAAAAGGGACAAGAAAGGTTTAAGATGCTAATCTCTCAGATTATTTGACATTTGTTTAATCAGGCTGCCAAATGGAGTTATGGGTGGTTGATAAAATAGAATAATATTTTGGGTCACACTAATAACATCACTTAGGCGTTTAGTATTGATGTTTTTTAAATTAGAAATATATACAAATTTAAATTTAAATTTAAATTCAAAGGCCATTCTTATCCCTCCAAGTGGCATTCAATCAAGGGAAGAGTGGTTACCCATAAGCTTACTACAGTCAATCAAATATATTTTTACCGCTGCATATTAAACTTTAACGCTAATCAAGGTGCAGAAAATTGTACCAACTATGATAACAACACCAAAAATGAACTTAGAATATACTAACCTTATGAAGCTCCATAATAACCGAGTGCAATGCAAGGTATAACTTTCACTGCAGAAGGTACAAGTCAATGTAGTTTCTTCAGTCTGGATTTGATCAATGTAGACTCGCAGCTCTGGTGAAGAGATATTATTTGAATTGCTACATCGTGATGACATTAAGCCTTGGCTTTTCAAGCTTATGTAAACCTTAAAACACAAGAGTATATAATACATGCTAGCAAGACTGCATAAAAAAAACATGAATTTCTATATAACTTCAACATGAATACGCTGTTTTACATTCAACACTAGCAGAAAAAACATGAATATTTCACCACACCAACTAAAAAATTTATCAGTCTTAATGCTACGGCTACAATCAAAATAGTGTTGTATAAAAGGAAATTTACATCAGCATGAGCACACTTTTCCATCCATTCATGCGAAGGTACATCAACTAGTGGGCCAAACGCAACATCCGTTGGGCTTTTCAGCCCATCTGACAACTGCTATTAACATGATCATGCCTCAGAACCAAGAAGTGGGGCATTATGGCCATTAGTTCGTCCAGAAAACTGAACCGGCTTTAAAGCTGGATCTTTATATGCAGTAATTAGCTTCTCATGAAATTCAGTAGCCCTTGCTGGATTATTCAAGTCACTTCTGTCTTTCTTTATCATGCACTGTACAAAAAGATAATATTTTTAATAACATTTATCCAAAGATTGAAAAGTAGAGTCAAACAGAACAGAAATTGATATAAATACATCAGATTCACAACATTTTTATACACATACCTCAGCAGGATAGCCTTTGAAAACAGGTAAAAACCGCTTACGACAATAGTTGTTGAACAGAAGAGTAATAATTGGGAGTGGAATAGTTAAACTTGAAGCTAAAGGAAGCTTCTTTAAACCAAATATCCCAACAGCAATCATATGCATTAATATCAACGCAAATATTGTAGAATTATGCACAATCGGCCAAAATGTTCCTCCCGTCTCGAATTTCGGTGAATAAACATTCAGCAACTGGAAACGAAACATAATAAGTATCATATTTCATATTTATAAGTACTACCAAAAGTTAATTCAAATTTAATCAAGATTATAATCATCTAACCTGGTGACGCCAGATTATGTATGCCAAACAGTAGTATACGAGTAAAAATGGTAGAATTAAGGGTGACAAGAAGAAGTATGTAATGCCAAGGACACCAAATAAGAGCAATCTAGGGATCTCACTGGCGTAAGGGAGTTCAGGTACTTCAAACTGTTCATCAGTTTCAACGAAAAAGAGTTTGCTCATGTAACTTGAAATGAGAGGCATTAATCGAAAAAGTTCAGATGATGTATTAGTCCACCCGTTTGTCACTACGTATGTTATGAAGAATGTAGCCTGTAAAAAATTAAAAAATATGTGTCACCTTTTTGTGGAGGAGTAGAATTAGAATAGATGACTAGGTTCTATATATTATTTATTTATTTATTTTATATATTTATATTATATTTCATGCCTACTTGCTTTTGTGTGCCTCGTATATGTCTATTATTATGCATCTAAGGTTTTTTTTTTTTTTTTTTTTTTTTTTTTTTTTGCTCGTGTGGCTTTACGTATTGGCAGTACATGTTTTATTGATATACAATATACCTATATTTATTGTAGCATATTCACATTCTTTATTGCACTATATGGTTACATGTTTTTGTATTACATTATATAGCAATTAAATTATATGTACTTACATGTTACATGTGTTTATGCTAACATAGTATACTTATTTGTCCATGCTTACATAGTATACTATCTATTTTATACTGCATATTATACCTACATGCTTCATACCAACATGTTTACATGTACTTATTGTACTTACATGACTTGTTATACTTGCATATTTGACACTTATATATTTTACTTATATGTTATACTATATTATATTGTTACATGCTTTATTTATCTATAAATATCATATAGGAGTATACATTATTTATGGTAAAGTTTCTATTTTATCTACTTGTATATTTTTATTTCATATATTGGAATCCTTGGTTCTTTCCGGCCGGAGGTCCCTAGGAAGCAGCCTCTCTGCTCTACAGAATAGGGAGGGACGACATCCTCTACCTGGGGACCGATAGGTATCCGTGGGTGGAGGAATGACTTCCCTTTTACTTTAGGGTAGAGGAAAGGACTGTCTACATCTAACCTCCCCCATACTCCACTTTAGTGGAATTGGAACAACAACAATACCCAATTCCACTAAAGTGGAATTGGGTATTGTTGTTGTTGTGTGTCACCTTTTTAATAGAGACCTCAGCTTCTAATTTATGAAAACAAATTGCTCTCGTCAACTTGTAAGTTATAACGTGACACCTATGCCTGGAAAACGGGTTGGGTTGGGTCGAGACTCAAATGGGTTTGGGTCAAGACCCAAATGTGTTTGGGTCAAAACGGGACATGGGTCGAACGGGTCTCAAAATTTAAACGTGTTGAACGGGTCCGGTCCAAACAAGTTGGGTCGGGTTGGGTTGAGACCCATTTTTGTTATAAAAGTTTTCCTTAAAAATAAATTTTGATTTAAAAAAAAAATTAAATTTTTTTTGAAATGTATATTTTTCCATTTTTTATTTTTTAAAAAAATTTTACTTTAAAAAAATTAATAACAGTTTTTTGTTTTTATTATTTTTTTTTACTTAATTTTTTTTTTATTATTTTAGTTTTCTTAATTTTTTTTGTATAATGGGTTGGAAATGGGTATCAACGGGTCTAGATAGGGGTCTAGATGGACCTTCTAACATATTAAATGACTAAAGATGGGTTTCCTTTTGCTTTCTCGAGACCCAATGGACCCAAATGATTGACCCAGTGGACCCAATTTTTTGTTGTATGGGTCTTGATTGCCGGACACCAAAATATTCTATATATGAAAAAAACATACTTACCTGTCCTGGAACAGCAAGAGCTAATATATTTGGTATCTCCTTAGGCTCAAGAAAGATATTAAGCCGATATAAAACTGACCCAGATAAAGCATTTGCAAAGAATATGTTCCATATGGTAAACCAAAGCATCTTGTTACATGCACTTTTCACTATCTGACTGTGTGCAACATAACCTTGAATAGAAGATAACATTATCATGACAGGTGGCACAAGTTGTAAGAACATTTTAAGAATCAGACTAGGTAGATAACCAGTGATGACCTGGCTTACAAACGCTCTGCAACTCAAAATATCATGTGTTAGAACAAGTGTAACACATATGAATAGTCATAGTAATAAGCTAACAGAAAACTGATTACTGAACTCACATATTCAATACACCTTTTAAAAAAGGGAACCAAGTCTCTAATTGTTCCAAATGGGTAAGACTTTGTACTATGATAACCGGTATAAAGAACAGAATCGTAAGAAAAGCACATGCAACAACCACAACGACATTTCCAATCCATCTACTTATAAAAGATGCAGAAAAGAAAGGCCAGTATATGTCTCGTGGCTCCGGGGCCCGCTCAGTAAGCCACTCTGTAGGGTTTTCTCCTTGTTGGATGTTTAAAGCTATTGCAGCACCAAGACGGGTCTTGAAAGATACAAAAGCAGCAGCAACTTCCTATTAAAAATGCAGTATTAAATAATAGTGTATGCCAGCTGTCAGTTCAATAAGCATAGCCTACAACAAACATAAGGTACGCACATATAATAATACACTTACCTTCCCACTAAGTAATGATTGCTGCGTCTTTATATTATCTTCTAAATCTTCTAACTTCTTTTCGTAATACTCCACGAGATCAACTTTGGGCCCAAAAAACCCAAAACATCCTACACGCCCAAACCTTTGAGAAGTATCCCGTGTCGATTTCAGAAGAGCAATTTTTCTAGACAGCTTCTCAGCATCACTCTATAATGACGTTTAAAAATACATTTGAATCCGAAGAGGAATGAGACTAACCAATATAATGGCGGCGTTTTTGAGTAACATAAATCACAAAACGGCTTGCTTCAAACATATAGTGATAATACATCTAATGTTGTTGAGGTTTGATGCTATGTGATTTTGGAGGTCAAATTATTTACTTAACGTGCCTATAGGAATTTCAGAATCTAAATATTTAGGACATGATAGTGGCAAATGATTATATGCCAGAAACATTACATTCCACTTAATGATATGTTTTTATACAGCTCTTAATTCAACAAGTAAAATTGTTTTTTCTTTGTCACTTACTCTGAAAAATGGTCTGTTTGTAGGAGACATAGAAACAGAGATCCCTTCTCAAACAGAGGCATATGGAAAGAGCACTTAATATATACTCTGAGAAAGTGCACTTACAATTAGCTTCTGAATATTTGTTGTGTGATGCACCATGTAATGCGACAGATATAACGAAGGATAATACTCTGAGAAAAATTTCTCAACACTTTCACTTAAACTTTCTGTTGACGACTTTAGAATACCTCGAACCAATACAGTAAATTGATCTGGCTCGGGCTCAGATGAGTAATAGTATGCAAGCCTTTTTAATGAGATATAACGATACTCCTGCAAAAAGTTACTTCCTCAATAATTCATTCATTATAAAACGCAAAGATTTAATATTCTTGGTAAAAAGACAAACTCTTACAATAAAAAGAAGATAGCTAACAAATGCAGTGAAGGCATATACCGCACCAAAGTGAACCCATAACCTTCAGCAACCATAAAAATATGCAATCAACTTGACAAAAATAAAAGTGAGATAGTAATTATTATTATTAACATCAACAATAATACTAAGAAGAATGGATAATAAACAATCACTTTTTCGATCCATCATTGACATTTGAAATACTGAATGATTCCAAAGATATGTTTGTGAAGTCCGAAAAATCAATAACTATTTGACTTCCCATATAATTGAGTGGCAGAAGAACACAGAGGCCAACTACTGCAGCAAAAGCAACTACTCTCAAACTGCAACAAAAAAAAAAGAACATACTTATATAAGATAACACCACTTTTTCCTTGAGCATATTTACATGGAATGTTTTAATGTGTATGATATGATTAAAAAACATATCACATGTTATACAGTTTGATAATCAGTAACCTGAAGATAATAATTCGCATAAACACAACACCATCCAAACCAGCACGAGCGAGGAGGTGTTCTTCAGAAGGATGCCATGACTGGTTGACCCAACTAGTAGAAGGAAGTAATCTTTCCAAATTGAAATTATTTCTTTGTTCAAGTTTTCCTTCAGCAACCAAACGTGGAGCATAAACATCGGCATTACTAGGTTGTTTTCTCAATATGGAGTATAGAGTGAAGTATATTAAACATAAGCCAAGATTTATTCCAACAGAGGTTAAGAGAGCAGAAAGGAGCATCCTTAAAAAAAAAAAACAAGATTTATCCTTCACCAAACTGTATGCGGTTCTTAGGTCGAAGAAATATCTGATACATGATAAAAATATTGATGATCAGTCTCTAAAATATGAATGGAAGTTTTGAAAATTAAACAACTGGTTATGTACTGTTTATCCACTTAACTTGGCTGTTTACAGTTTATCCTTATTAGGAACCGGTGACTGTTATAAGGCTGAGAATAACATGTTAACATAGAATTCTTGCTCTAAAATATAAACGAAAAGTGAATTGTAAATCAATTGACAATCAAAACTATAACCAAGGTCTCTAGCAAGATACTTATATCAGATAGATACATATGTATCCCTATCATTAAACTGTAAAAACTCTGCCTAGCAGTTATGAATCTGTAGAAAAATATATTAAGGGTAATATTCTCTCAATACACCTCCATATATCTATTCAAGCAAAAATATAAATAGTTTCTATGATATCAAACTGATGAACTGTAACATACAATATATGCATATACAAGTACGTTAAAAATATGTAAAACTTCAAGGAGCACTTTCTAGCTAAGTTCACTCATCCAGCCTACTGTAACAAGTGAGGAATTTAACTTAAACCCTAAACAATAACCAAACACTAAATACACTTAATACATGTGCAAATTGATGATAACTATATATAAAATTTCAAAGTTATAAAAGCAGTAACACTACGGCCAGTAACAATATGAATTGAAATAATAGCAATCAGATCAAATAATGCAATAGCGATTACATAACTGAATATTTTCAAAGAGGATGAAATTATTACCTGAATCGATGATAATTTTCCGGCGATTGATACGGACTGAGAAATGAAGATACGAATCTCAAGCTGAATTCGACTTAATTGTTTGTCGTCAGAAATCAATCAGGAAATAATTTAACCGACCTTAAATTACGTGCCAGATTTGGAAAGGCTCCGTTAACTCAACGTTTAATGCCGTCAATGTGCTTACGTAAATTCAAGGTTGCAAAATTAGCTATTCGGGAATTAATCGGTCGAGATTTTAGAAGGATTAATTCGCGATTCGAGGATTAATCGGGGATTACTCGAAGAGTACTGTATACATTTAAATATTAAATTTTAAAAATTATATATGTAAATATAGAAAAAAACCATAAATATAACAATAAACTTTAATATAATTGTCTGAAATTATTCATTTACTTTAAAACTATAATGTTCTGGTTTAAATTTATCTTAAAATGTTAATCATTTTTTTACTTTGACCGATTTTGATTAACAAATTCGATTTTAACTCATCAATTGACGTTGACCGTTTAATTAAACAGATTTATAGAAATCGGAACGGATTGCTCATAAAAATGATTAATCGAGGATTAATCGGCAAGTAATCGGGTTTTTTACAACACTGCGTAAATTTATGTCGACTGTTTTGTGGTTCGTTAGCCGTTAAACAGATACCGTTAGTTTTAACAGATATATGCTATATCACTATCCGCGCCTTTTATAATGCAGTATTAGTTTTATTTTATGCCACTCGTGCTAAAAAAAGAAAAACGAAATTGAAAAATGGAGTCAAAGTTTGAGCACCTCTTCTTTCAGGGAACAAACACTAAATCACCAATGAAACTGAAATTGAAAAATGGCCATTTCTAGTGATTTTAGAATCTCTGCTGCTTTAGGTTTTTCACCTACGAATCACTTTCACGTTAATTTACCACCTAAGGTAAACATTCCCTATTTTTTGCATTCAGTTTTGTGAATGTATATTCAAATATAAGTCCGGTAATGCTTCTAATTGTTGGATTCGTAGTTTATTGTTGTTAAATTTTATGTTGCTTTTGGTATAATATTGCGTAAATTTGGAAAGTATTTTGTGCAATTGAAGCATGAGTCATGCTTTTAGAATTAAGGTTTTAATTTGAGGATTTTATTAGTGTATGTGTTCCATCGTAAATCTCCTCATTTTAATTCATGCAAAGTTAGTTTGATTTTACATTTTACACCTATATGTGGATAGCAATGACTAATGGGCAACACCTCATTTATGGTAGATTTGGAAAATGAGTAGAACGGATTTTAAAAATTCGGAACTAAGAAGAACAATGAAACTCTTGAAACTGATCAGCATCAAGTCACCTTGTTTCCTTATCAGCTTCAAGTTTTTGGTACAATTACAAAACTACGTCTCTATAAATAACTGAATCGACATAAGTGAAGAATAGTACATTAAGCACATGAACTTAAACTGAGGCTAAGGACACCAACAAAAACATCTTCAACCATGTTTTAAAAAAATATCCAAAGCTTAAATACAAGAAATGAAACTATAAACCATTCAATCTATAGTTCTACACTTCACTTCATGTGAACATACTGTTTCTTTAAATAATATAAATGAGTTTGGAAGTCCAAAATTGCCTTAACCAGGTGCCAAAAACCAATCTCAGGCCACAAAACAGATGGTGAATACAACAGACAGTTAGCACTCTGCCACAAAAGAAAATTACTTAAACGGGTCTCGCCAGAGGTCCGGATTATAATATCAGGGTCAGGTGCAACCGCCATATACATACGCTTCTCAATATCTAACAAACCAATACTAGTGTTTTCTTGATTTAACTCATTTCTCCTTTCATCCCATTTTACTTCACATGATTCTTGAACAGCATTCAAAATCTCATCAGTAGATGTATATGCAATACAAATTGACAACACTGCTTTTGAGTTCTTTGCAGTAGCATCCATAGCCCGTTCTGCAGCTAACCGTACAGGTTTGCTTAATAGTTTAAGGTTTCCTATAAAATAAACCCTAACTCCATATTGGTTAACTAAACTCTCCTCTTTTATCAAACCTTCAATTTTTTCCTCCATTAAATCCATCAAAGATTGAACTTCTTCAGGACTACGTTTGAAATTTTCTATACTAAAAGCATATATTGTCACATACTTCACCCCTAACTCGTAACAATATCTAAGCATCGACATTAATGACGAAAACCCAAGTCTATGTCCTGCACCATCAATCAAATTGTGCTGCTTCGAGTATCTTCTATTACCGTCCATTATGAAGGCAATGTGATTAGGTAATGCAGCAACCGAAAGAATAGCAAATATACATTTTCTTGCATAACTACTTAAATTCTCGTATAATCGATTTCTTTGCTTAACATCCATATCAGAATTTCAATAACTCCAAGATAGTAGTAGCCTATTAGACCTGCTAGTTCACAAATAATGCTTTAGTTAGCCACAGGCCAGATGAAAAAAAAAAAGGAATATTTGTGAGTTATATATTCTCAGTTCTCACTATACTTATCTACTTGATATCCATCACCTTAGACATGCTCATCTACCAAACATCTAACAGACCTATTCAAATAAGTATTATATAGACACGCTTAAACCAAAATAATAATCACTAAATATGAAAATAACTGATCAAACCTATTTATGCCTATCATTCAAAAAAGTTAGAAAATCAATTGACAATCAAAACTATAACCAAGGTCTCTAGCAAGATACTTATATATCAGATAGATACATCTATGTATCCCTATCATTAAACTGTAAAAACTCTGCCTAGCAACTACGAACCTGTAGGAAAATAAATTAAGGGTAATATTCTCTCAATACATCTCCATATATATCCATCTATTCAAGCAAAAATATAAATAGTTGGTTTATGACATCAAACTGATAGAACTGTAACATACAATATATGCATATACAACAAGTATGTTAAAATCATGGTGTTAAACTTCAAGGAGCACTATGTAGCTAAATTCACTCATCCAGCCTAGCTACTGCAACGAGTGAGGAATCAACTTAAACCCTTAACGATAACCAGACACTAAATACACTTAATAATACATGTGCAAATTGATTTGATGATAACTTATACTCAATCCAAATACACAATAGACCTCGTTGATCATTTTATTTAGCAATTGAATTGAATTCGAAAAGCAATTTCTGACCAACGACAATTTACGGCAATAGATACAGATACAGAAATCGACAACAAATATTAATTAAGCTGGTAATGATAATTACGGAGTAGAGTATTTATATATAATAAATTTCAAAGATATAATAAAAGCAATAACACTACGGCCGGCCAGTAACAAATATGAATTGAAATAATAGCAATTAGATCGAATAATAATGCAATAGCGATTACATAATTGAATATTTTCAAAGATGATTGAAATTATTACCGGAACCGATGATAATTTTCCGGCGATTGATACGGAGTGAGAAATGAAGATAATAAGAATCTTAAGCTGCTGATTAGCTTATTAGCTTAATTAATTCGAGTTGAATTGAAGGTTTGTCGTCACGTATCAGGAAATAATAATTTAACCGACCTTAAATAAATGGGGAGTACGTGCCAGATTTGGAAAGGCTCCGTTAACTCAACGTTTAATGCCGTCAATGTGCTTATGTAAATTTATGTCGACTGTCTTGTGGTTCGTTAGCCGTTAAACAGATTCCGTTTGCTTTAACAGACATATGCTATGTCAGTATCCGCCGGCGCCTTTTATAATGCAGTATTAGAGCACGAGGATGCATTCGTTATCACATTTTAACGGTGGGGCGGTGGGATCCCCGACACTGCGCCGGCGTTAAATCGCCGTTAAAGGCCGGCGTTGGGGCTCACTGTTAGGCTGGCAACGGTGTTATTTGGGTTGGTGTTTGAAAATACATCCGTTATTCAACGGATATATTCATGAAATATTATTATTATTATTTTTAAATATTTTCTTCTTTTATATATACAAATACATTTTATACATAAAAACAACACAAATATTTCTTGAAACAAATACTTCTCCAAATTAACTCATCTCTTTCATACAAACAATATTTCTTAATATAATGTCTTCACTG
This sequence comes from Rutidosis leptorrhynchoides, assembly GCF_046630445.1. Classification (NCBI taxonomy): domain Eukaryota; kingdom Viridiplantae; phylum Streptophyta; class Magnoliopsida; order Asterales; family Asteraceae; genus Rutidosis; species Rutidosis leptorrhynchoides. The sequence continues at coordinate 338,532,712 of NC_092334.1, forward strand.
ATGAATATATGCGAGAACCTACCACGGATGATATCAAACGATTGTATGAGGCTCACAAAGATATTCACGGTTTACCTGGAATGATGAGAACCATAGATTGTATGCATTGGGCACGGGAAAAATGTCTCGTTGCATGAAAAGGTCAATTTACTCGAGACGATCACAAAGTTCCAACTATTATGTTAGAAGTCGTAGCCTCATATGATAAATGGATTTGACATGCTTTCTTTAGGGTTGCGGGTTCAAACAACGACTTAAATGAAATGTCCCGTTCATATTGATTATAAACGTTCCATATTAATTGATTTCGTTGCGAGGTTTTGACCTCTATATGAGACGTTTTTCAAAGACTGCATTCGTTTTTAAAACAAACCATAACCTTTATTTTATCGACAAGGTTAAAAAGACACCACTTAGACTATCCAGAAATGACAATCTAACAAATATCACACTTACACACTACCAATACATATTGGTTTACAAATATTAATATGTTACAACAAAATAGATCTCGAATGCAGTTTTAAACAATATTATACAAGCATGCTGACACCAAATCTTGTCCATATAATAGCATGCAACAGCGGAAGCTCTTAATAATCACCTGAGAATAAACATGCTTTAAACGTCAACAAAAATATTGGTGAGTTATAGGTTTAACCTATATATTTATCAAATCGTAATAATAGACCACAAGATTTCATATTTCAATATACATCTCATACATAGAGATAAAAATCATTCATATGGTGAACACCTGGTAACCGACCTTAACAAGATGCATATAGAATATCCCCTATCATTCCGGGACTCCCTTCGGACATGATGAATTCGAAGTACTAAAGCATCCGGTACTTTGGATGGGGCTCGTTGGGCCCAATAGATCTATCTTTAGGATTCGCGTCAATTAGGGTGTCTGTTCCCTAATTCTTAGATTACCAGACTAAAAAGGGGCATATTCGGTTTAATAATCCAGCCATAGAATGTAGTTTCATTTACTTGTGTCTATTTTGCAAAACATTTATAAAACTGCATGTATTCTCATCCCAAAATATTAGATTTTAAAAGTGAGACTATAACTCACTTTCACAGATTTTTACTTCGTCGGGAAGTAAGACTTGGCCACTGGTCGATTCACGAACCTATAACAAATATGTACATATATATCAAAGTATGTTCAAAATATATTTACAACATTTTTAATACGTTTTAATGTTTTAAGTTTATTAAGTCAGTTGTCCGCGTTAGTAACTTACAACTAGTTGTCCATAGTTAGATGCACATAAAATAAATTGATATATATTATCTTGACCCAATTCACGACCCAGTGTATACACGTCTCAGGCTAGATCACAACTCAAAGTATATATATTTTTTAAATCAACCTCAACCTTGTATAGCTAACTCCAACATTACTGCATATAGAGTGTCTATGGTTGTTCCAAATAATATATATAGATGGATCGATATGATATGTCAAAACATTTGCATACGTGTCTATGGTATCCCAAGATTACATAATATATTAGAATATATGTATTATACAATATAAGTTAGCTAGGATATGATTAATATAGATTTGTTACCAATTTTCATGTAGCTACAACAAGTAAAAATATCCAATATTGTTTTACCCATAACTTCTTCGTTTTAAATCCGTTTTCAGTGATTCAAGTTGCTATGGTTTCATATTGAACTTAAGTTTATGAATCTAAACAGAAAAAGTATAAGTTTATAGTCGGAAATACAGATTACAAGTCGTTTTTGTAAAGGTAGTCATTTCAGTCGAAAGAACGACGTCTAGATGACCATTTTGGAAAATATACTTCCACTTTGAGTTTAACCATGATTTTTAGATATAGTTTCATGTTCATAAGAAAAATCATTTTCCCAGAAGAACAACTTTTAAATCAAATTTTATCATAGTTTTTAATTAACTAACCCAAAACAGCCCGCCTTGTTACTACGACGGCGTATATCCGGTTTTACGGTATTTTTCGTGTTTTCAGGTTTTAAATCATTAAGTTAGCATATCATATAGATATAGAACATGTGTTTAGTTGATTTTAAAAGTCAAGTTATAAGGATTAACTTTTATTTGCGAACAAGTTTAGAATTAACTAAACTATGTTCTAGTGATTACAAGTTTAAACCTTCGAATAAGGTAGTTTTATATATATGAATCGAATGATGTTATGAACATCAATACTACCTCAGGTTTTGTGGATAAACCTACTGGAAATGAGAAAAATAGATCTAGCTTCAAAGGATCCTTGGATGGCTTGAAAGTTCTTGAAGCAAAATCATGACACGAAAACAAGTTCAAGTAAAATTTCCACTCGAAATAAGATTGTTAAAGTTATAGAAATTGAATCAAAGTTTGAATATGAGTATTACCTTGTATTAGAAAGATATCTTACTGTAAATAAGAAAGATTTCTTGAAGTTGGATGATCACTCAAAGTGGATTTGCAAGATTGAAAGTAAGCTAGCAAACTTGGAAGTGTTGTTGGTGTGTTCTTGAGTAGTTGTTTTGTATCTTGGTTTATGTATGGATTTATGAACTAGATTGAGCTAGATTTTGATGAAGATGATGAAGAACACTTAGAACAATGTAAGAACACTTGAGAGAGAGTAATTTGATTCAAGAAAATTGAAATGGAAATGTGTTTGTGAGTACTCCCATTCACGTGAATCTTAAGTTTCCATATAGGCTCCATTAGTTTGTTATTTTGTGAGATATTTCATGCTAGATGTTAAATGATGGTTCCCACATGGTTAGGTGACTCACATGGGCTGCTAAGAGCTGATCATTGGAGTGTATATACCAATAGTAAATATATTTAGAAGCTGTGTATTGTACGAGTACAATTACGAGTGTATGCGAGTAGAATTGTTGTTGAAAATGAATGAGGATGTAATTGTAAGCATTTTTGTTAAGTAGAAGTACTTTGATAAGTGTCTTGAAGTCTTTCAAAAGTGTATGAATATATATTAAAACACTACATGTATATACATTTTAACAGAGTCGTTAAGTCATCGTTAGTCATTACATGTAAGTGTTGTTTTGAAACCTTTAGGTTAACGATCTTGTTAAATGTTGTTAACCCATTGTTTATTATATCAAATGAGATGTTAAGTTATTATATTATCATGATAACATGATGTATTAATATATCTTAATATGATATATATATACAGTTAAATATTGTTACAACGATAATCGTTACATATATGTCTCGTTTCGAAATCATTAAGTTAGTAGTCTTGTTTTTACATATGTAGTTCATTGTTAATACACTTAATGACATGTTTACTTATCATTTATCATGTTTATATATAGTGTAACAATATCTTGAATGATTCATATGTAATTAGTAAAACGTTGTTATAACGATAATCGTTATATATATCGTTTTCAAGTTTCTTAATTCAATAGTCTCATTTTTATGTATATAACTCATTGTTAAAATACCTAATGAGATACTTACTTATCATAATATCATGTTAACTATAACTATATATATATATATATATATATATATATATATATATATATATATATATATATATATATATATATATATATATATATATATATATATATATCCATATATATGTCATCATATAGTTTTTACAAGTTTTATTGTTCGTGAATCACCGGTCAACTTGGGTGGTCAATTGTCTATATGAAACCTATTTCAATTAATCAAGTTTTAACAAGTTTTATTGTTTAACATGTTGGAAACACTTAATCACGTAAATAACCATTTCATTTAATATATATATATATATATATATATATATATATATATATATATATATATATATATATATATATATATATATATATATATATATATATATATATAAACATGGAAAAGTTCGGGTCACTACTGTAACGACCCTGGAATTTCCAACATTTATTTATTAATAATTATTATTATTAATACGTGTGATTAAACGAATGTACGTTATTACATTTACATGTTGCCATGATTGCCCGAACTTGACTTTAATGGCCCGAAACGTCTTTGTGACACCCGGAACTTTCACGAATAATATTTTTAGATATTATTTACATTCATGATTAAATTTATTAATCATTTTAATTAACTAAGGCTATTAGTTAGTTACTTGGGCTTTAATTGGTTTAACTTGTGATTTATTTGAACTTGGGCTTTGTTAGTGTAATGGACTCATGTTATTGGACTTCCAAGCCCACCCTACATTATTAATGGACTTAGTTAGCCCATGTCCTACACTTGTAAGTATCAATTAGATGGAGACTACTTAGTTTAATACTTGAAAGAATCTAGTTAGCTTGTTATCCCCATGCATGACCATTCATTAACCACCTTTATGAAGCTTTACATTCTAGTGACCACAAAACTTCTCCTTTCCCCCCATTTTCTGCTGAAAACTGCAGCCCCTAAGCTCCCTTTAGGAGTGTTTTGTTTCATTTTCTTGTTTACTACTTCACTCACAAATCCTCTCATTTTCACACACATTCATTTGCTCTCAAACTCCTTCTCTCATTTCTCTCTCAAGTTGTAAGTAGCAAGATTTAAACTTCTCTTCTTTTCTTCAAACAAAACCGATTTCTAGCACCCTTAAATCATCATCATTCTTTGATTGTTATAATCTTTTGTTACTTGTGTTGATTACTAGTTGTTATTATCTTTATTTACTTGCATGTTTTCAAGAATCAAACTTCTTAGTTTAATTCTTCTTTTATCTTGAATCTTCAAGAACATACAAGACATAAACTCTCTAGTTTATGATCTCCACTAAATACTTGTTCAAAGTTTATAAAGTTCATTGTTGAAAGACATACTTGAAGTTCATGAAGTAAATTTTAAAGTTTACTTTCTAAAGATCAAACCTTGGTTTGAATCTTTAAAGTATGAACAACCATGAACCTTTTCTTGTTTATTTAAGTTTACTTCTTCAATTTATGCACTTTAATTTCATGTAGTTAGTTTATATGGTCAAGTACTACAAGTTAGTCTTGATCTCATATCTCTTGAACAAATTAAGTTAGCCTTGGAAATTCAAGAACACACAAATAAGTTTTCTTTAAATATAACTTTGGATCTAGACTTTTGAGTCTTGGATCTTGAAGATCAAACTAAGAACTATGTTCTACTACTTATGATCTTGATTAGTTAGTTAACTTTCAAGTTTATAGTTCAATATTTCTTTTAAAGTTCATGTATGTGTTAGATCTAAGACTTTGATGTAACTTTGGTTCATCAAACTTCATACAACTCTTAAGTGAGTTGTGCTTCATGTCTTAGACTTGCACTAGGGTTATGATGGTCAAGACTTGGTTAAGATGATGTAGATACATCAATGAGTTGTACACTTGAAGCTATATGCATCAAGGATGAGAACCATGATGAACATCAAGCACCAAGACCACCGGAACCCTTTTTAAACTCACTGTTCTGTCCAAAACCTACTGACCTGATGCTTCTGGAACATACCAGTAGACCTGGGCTGTTCTAACCTTGATTTTTAGATAGAACTTTTCGAGTAGATAACTTTTCATATAGGACTCGTCTTAATCCGAGTTACGGTTTAGGATTTATGGCCCTCCGATCGTTACTATGTCCTTTAACGTTGTGCAGAAATTTCTGACCTACTCGCACTTAGACCGTCGCCACGGTCAAACCAAGACGAGTTTGCTTCTGTAAATTTTACCACACTTAAGGGACTCATAGACGGAGCCATGGCCACTGGTCTCACCTTAATTCAGTAAGGGTAGAGGGCGTGGTGACTGACTAAAGTCAGACTTTGTTTTAAACTACTTTCATAAACGAAACCTACCTTACGCCTTTTGTTTAATGATGAATGATGATGACCCTTAAGACCTTAATTACATACTTTTAAACCTATTAAGACGATTTACTGACTTAGTACTATTTGACTTAGGTTGAGGACTTCGGACCATTTACTTGCACACCTTTCCCGACTACTACTTTACCGCTACATATCATTGTGAGTTATAGCATTCCCTTTTTACTTTAACTTATTTTGGGAACTGAGAATACATGCGGATTTTATGTTTTACATACTAGGCACGAGTACTTAAACTTATATATGTGTGGGTTATACAACGGCAGAAACATTCCCTTTAGCTCGGTAACGTTTAATCATTGGTTTTTGAACCGTGAACGCGAATCTTAGATATGGATCCATAGGGTTTGACATCCCCACTCGAGCTAGTCGCGCTAGTATTTAATGAGTGTTTAATACTTCGTAAACATACGCACTTGCCAAGTGTACTTTCAGGGGGTATAAACGTTAAGTTAGTTACCAAGTGCCCACGGTTAACATATACTTTATCATACTGTTTTGAAACGCTCTTTGTAGCACTGAAATCTCGTGGCCTACCTTACATACTGTTATACTTAAACTATAGCTCACCAACCTTTGTGTTGACGTTTTTAAGCATGTATTTCTCAGGTGCTTGAGGTTGCTTCCGCTGTGTACTAGTCGTGCTGTAGAACCCGCTGCTTAGAGTTGTTATCGCATGACTACTTATCTTGCATTCAAACTTATTTACTTTTGAAACTATGTTATGTAACGACCTTTGAGGTCACGTACACTTATTTATTTGCTTCTACTTAGTGAAACATGCTTTTGAAATGTAAAACATTTGATATCGGTTATGACATCACCTTTTTATCGTGAATGCAACTTCTTTAATTACAGCATATAGTACTTAACTTTGTAATGATCCTGTTGTTGATGATTCGTACACGATGGTTTTGTACGGGGCATCACATTTGGTATCAGAGCATTGGTTGTAGGGAATTAGGTTGCATTAGTGAGTCTAAGACCGACCCGAGTAGGATTCACTAATAGGACTAATCTACAACTTGCTAGTTTACTTGTTTCCGCTGAATTTACTGCATGCTACTGCTTACTTTTTCCGCTATATGCCGTATGCTACTACATGATTTCACTACTGCATGATGCTACTTGCTTTCGATTGCATGCTACCTTCATACGAATTACTGTTATTGCCATGCTAGTTACCGTTATACATGATTTAAACTGTTGGCCTATTATTTGCTTGCTTTATGACATACTGACATGGAAAATTTATTTTTCCTTGTTCAGATGTCGGATGTTCCACCTGCTGGCATTTCGGGCAGTACAGACTCAGACCCCGTCGCCCTACCTACTGCTACACCTGCTGCTGCTACTGCCGATACACCGGCCCCGACACCCACTAGTGATCCCGGCGTTTCTACTTCCGGAGTTGGTACTAGTGCACCTGCCCCAGTGTCTGCTCCCGGACCCTCGAGGTCACAGCCCCGCATTGGTGGTATTGAGATCCCCGCGGAGTTCGGGGAAGGGCCGTTTCGTAACCACATGCGCACGCCTTGCCGACGCACTCCCGATGGACGTTTAGTCGTGATTCCACCAGGCAGACACAGACAGATGTTGGCCGCCTTCGGACGCTTCGGATTACCAGCTCAGCCACCAGTGTCACCGCCACACGATTCGGATGACTCATCATCCGCCGATTCTTCATCATCAGACGACTCCAGCGATGATGAGGATCCTGCTGATAGACCTATTCAGGCACCCTCCACCCCGCCGAGGAAGCGGTACCGTTTCGACGGCACCGTCATTCCAGGGGTGAATGGAGGTCGTGCTTTTACTGACGCATTTGGCCATCGTCGTAGGGTTACTGCTCGTAAACGAGTTGTGCCATACCCTGCCAACCCACAGATACGTAAGGTTCCCCGTTACGTATTGACTATTCCTGGAACCGTACCACCTAGATTTAGATACGGACCACTTACATCTAGGGATGTACCGTCTACATCCGGAGCTGGACCATCTACATCAGCACCACCGGCACCACCCGCACCACCCGCCCCACCTGCACCGCCTGCCCCACCAGCTCCCTCTAACGAGGAACTGATGAGGGAGATTGAGACTCTCCGAGCTCGAGTCACTGAGCTCGAGGAGCAGTTAGCTCGGGGAGCAGTTCACTCGCCTTCACCGTAGGACCTTGTATTTAGATTTCATGATGTAATCTAGATATAGTTTCATGTATTTCATATGTATTGTACGAACTTATTCAGATGTATGAAACTTATTATTATTAATGAATGGAACTTTGCGTTATTTAATTCTTGCACGATGTTCTATCTACATTGCTGTACGATGATTCTATGGTATTTGTACCTAGATGCATTATTTCATAACATGTGATGTTTTGATTCCATGTTGGTCACTATATACTGTATTATTACTACTTGCATACTGGATTTTGACTTGAGTCAAAAATTTTGTTTAGAATACCATGGCTAACGGAAGATCCACACCTACCGCCGCCCAGATTGAGGACATGATCAACGAACGGGTTGCTGCAGCCCTAGCAGAAAGAAATCTCGAAGCTCCACCGCCACCACCACCGGTTATTCCACCCGTTCGAAATGGGTGTACATACAAGGAATTCCAGAGCTGCAAACCGCATAACTTCAGCGGCACCGAGGGACCAGTTGGTCTCACCAGATGGTTCGAAAAACTTGAATCAGTATTCCGAGTTAGCAACTATTCGGAGGACAATAAGACCAAGTTTGCATCTTGCACGCTATCAGACGGCGCGCTAACGTGGTGGAACACGTTAGCTCAAGCGAAAGGTATCGATGAGGCGTATGCTACGCCATGGGAGGAATTCAAGGCGGCTATGATTGATGAGTATTGTCCGAGAACCAAAATTCAGAAGATGGAAATCGAATTTATGCAGTTAAAGGCCGTAGGGAACGACCTTAACAGTTACAACCGTAGGTTTTTGGAGTTGGCTCTTATGTGTCCGACCATGGTCACCCCCGAATTCAAGCGCATGGAGAAATACTTCTCGGGACTTCCTAAGTCCATCAAGGGTAATGTCACCTCATCCAAGCCACCGAATGTCCCCGAAGCAATGCGCATGGCGCATACTCTCCTGAATCAAATCATCCTTGACGAGCCGGAGAAGGCTAAGTTTGAAGCCGGTAGTAGCGAAAAGAGGAAATGGGATAACAACCACAACAACCACAACAACAACAACAACAACAACAACAGGGGGAGAAACTACGATCAAACCCCCGCCAAGAGGCACAATAACGGTGGAAACCCTAATCCCAACAACAACACCAACACCAACCCGAACTACAAAGGAACTTTACCTCAATGCAAGAGGTGTTACAAGCACCACACTGGGTATTGCAATGTTGTCTGTGAGAAGTGCCAACGGGCTGGGCACATCGGGAAAGACTGCAAGGTCACCACTTTGAATGGGAAGCCGAACACCAATGGACCTAAGAAGTGCTACGAATGTGGACAGACGGGCCATTTCAGAAACGCATGCCCCAACAAGCGAAAAGATGGCGGGCCACCCCGTGGTAGAGCTTTTAATGTTAATGCAAGGGATGCACGCGATAACCCCGACTTGGTGACAGGTATATTTAAAATCAACAATATTTTAGCTTCTGTCTTGTTTGATACTGGTGCGGATAGAAGTTATGTATGTAGACATTTTTGCAATAAGATTAATTGGTCATTAGTCCCGTTAAAAGAGAGTATGCTTGTCGAGGTCGCAAATGGAAAACTTGAAAAGGTTGACCATATTAGTCGTGGAGCTGTTATCAACATAGCTGGTGCAGATTTCGAAATTGACTTGATACCTATCAAACTAGGAAGTTTTGACGTGATCGTCGGTATGGATTGGTTGAGCAAGATAAAGGCCGATATTATCTGTGGAGATAAAGCACTTCGCATACCACAAGGAGATGGCGAACCACTGGTTATCTATGGAGAGAGATGTACCTCGAAGTTGAACCTCATTAGTTGCGTGAAAGCGCAAAAGATTATGAAGAAGGGACGTTTTGCTGTCCTAGCACATGTGAAAGCGGTAGAAACTGAGGTGAAGAGCGTGAACGACGTTCGAATTGTGAACGAATTTTCCGATGTCTTCCCAGAGGAATTGCCTGGATTGCCGCCGCAGAGAGCCGTAGAGTTTCAGATTGATTTAGTGCCAGGAGCAGCACCTGTAGCTCGCGCACCTTGTAGACTCGCACCTTCCGAGATGAAAGAATTGCAGAGTCAACTACAAGAGCTGTTAGACCGAGGATTTATTCAACCAAGCTTCTCGCCTTGGGGCGCACCTGTGTTGTTTGTGAAGAAGAAGGATGGATCCTTCCGTATGTGTATCGACTACCGTGAACTCAACAAATTGACAATCAAGAATCGGTATCCTCTTCCACGAATTGACGATCTTTTTGATCAACTACAAGGATCGAGCGTTTATTCAAAGATCGATTTGCGATCCGGATATCACCAGCTGAGGGTGAAGGAAAGTGACGTGATGAAAACTGCATTCAGGACCCGTTATGGTCATTATGAGTTTCTCGTGATGCCATTCGGCTTAACAAATGCACCTGCCGTGTTCATGGACCTCATGAATCGTGTCTGCAAGCCTTACTTGGATAAGTTTGTTATCGTCTTCATAGATGATATCCTCATCTACTCAAAGAGCGAAGAAGAACATGAGCAACACCTCCGATTAGTGCTTGAACTCTTAAGACAAGAGCAACTTTACGCCAAATTCTCCAAGTGCGAATTTTGGTTGAAGGAAGTACAGTTTTTGGGTCATGTTGTGAGCGACCAGGGTATCAAAGTTGATCCCGCCAAGATTGAAGCCATCAGCAAGTGGGAGACCCCCACTACTCCAATGCATATTCGCCAATTCCTAGGTCTCGCCGGTTATTATCGAAGGTTTATCGAAGGATTTTCTCTGATTGCGTGTCCTTTGACCGCGCTGACTCACAAAGGGAAGAAGTTCATTTGGGAACCCGCACACGAATCAGCATTCCAAACTTTGAAGAAGAAGTTAACCTCCGCACCTATTCTATCGCTTCCCGAAGGCAGTGACGATTTCGTCGTTTATTGTGATGCATCGATGAGTGGTTTTGGTTGTGTACTGATGCAACGATCAAAGGTTATTGCCTATGCCTCCCGCCAATTGAAGATTCATGAGTGGAACTACACTACGCATGATCTTGAACTTGGAGCCGTTGTCTTTGCGCTCAAATTGTGGAGACATTATTTGTATGGAACTAAGAGCACTATTTTCACCGATCACAAGAGTCTCCAGCACATCTTTGATCAGAAGCAACTGAATATGAGACAGCGTCGATGGATCGAGACGCTCAACGACTACGATTGTGAACTCCGTAATCACCCTGGAAAGGCCAATGTTGTAGCTGACGCTTTAAGCCGAAAGGAGAGGATGGCACCTCTCCGTGTTAGGGCTCTGAACATCACCATCCATTCGAACCTCAACAGCCAGATCAGAGTAGCCCAAGTTGAGGCTCTCAAGGAGGAGAATATATCTCACGAACATTTGAACATACTTGTCTCTCGATTCGAGGTTAGGGAGTCTGGACTCCGATGTTATGCCAGAAGAATTTGGGTACCTTATTATGGAGATCTACGAAACCTGATACTTGATGAAGCACACAAATCGAGATATTCAATTCACCCCGGTGCGGGCAAGATGTACCACGACCTTAAAGAACAGTATTGGTGGCCGAATCTTAAGAAGGACGTTGCGACTTATGTTGGTAAGTGTTTGACTTGCTCGAAGGTTAAAGCCGAGCATCAGAGACCTTCTGGTTTACTTCAGCAACCGGAGATCCCACAATGGAAGTAGGAAAGGATAACAATGGATTTCATTACTAAGCTACCAAAGACGGTGGGCGGATACGATACTATTTGGGTTATTGTTGACCGCCTTACCAAATCTGCACACTTTCTAGCGATGAAGGAAACTGATACAATGGAGAGACTTGCTCAGTTATACATCAAAGAGGTTGTATCTCGTCATGGTGTACCTTTATCGATCATCTCCGATCGCGATCCCCGTTTTGCTTCTAGATTTTGGCGTTCTTTGCAAGAAGCCATGGGAACTCGTCTTGACATGAGTACTACTTATCATCCTCAGACTGACGGGCAAAGTGAACGAACGATTCAGACCTTGGAGGACATGCTGCGTGCATGTGTCATTGATTTTGGAAAGGCCTGGGAAAGGCATTTGCCACTCGCCGAATTCTCGTACAATAACAGTTATCACTCTAGCATTAATGCTGCACCTTTTGAAGCATTGTATGGCCGTAAGTGCCGATCTCCTATTTGTTGGGCCGAAGTAGGCGAAAAGCAAATCACCGGACCCGAGGTAGTCCACGAAACGACGGAGAAAATTGCTCAGATTCAAGCTAGACTTAAGACTGCCCGTGACCGCCAAAAGAGTTATGCCAATCTTAAACGTAAGGACTTTGAATTTAATGTTGGTGATCGTGTAATGTTGAAGGTTGCACCTTGGAAAGGTGTGATCCGTTTTGAAAAATGTGGAAAGTTGAACCCACGATACATTGGTCCTTTCGAGATCTTGGAACGTGTTGGACCAGTTGCATACCGTTTGGATCTACCAGCACAATTGAGCTCAGTTCATCCTACCTTCCATGTATCGAACTTGAAGAAGTGTCTTGCTGCACCCGAACTTATCATACCATTGGAAGAACTTACTATTGACGACAAACTCCACTTTGTGGAGGAACCTGTTGAAATTATGGATCGTGAGATCAAAACTTTGAAACGTAACAAGATTCCGATTGTACGGGTACGATGGAATGCCAAACGAGGACCTGAGTTTACTTGGGAACGAGAGGTTCAAATGATGCGAAAGTATCCTCACCTTTTCCCGACTCCTCCATCTACCTCAGCTTAAATTTCGTGACAAAATTTTCTTTAACAGGTGGGTAATGTAACGACCCTGGAATTTCCAACATTTATTTATTAATAATTATTATTATTAATACGTGTGATTAAACGAATGTACGTTATTACATTTACATGTTGCCATGATTGCCCGAACTTGACTTTAATGGCCCGAAACGTCTTTGTGACACCCGGAACTTTCACGAATAATATTTTTAGATATTATTTGCATTCATGATTAAATTTATTAATCATTTTAATTAACTAAGGCTATTAGTTAGTTACTTGGGCTTTAATTGGTTTAACTTGTGATTTATTTGAACTTGGGCTTTGTTAGTGTAATGGACTCATGTTATTGGACTTCCAAGCCCACCCTACATTATTAATGGACTTAGTTAGCCCATGTCCTACACTTGTAAGTATCAATTAGATGGAGACTACTTAGTTTAATACTTGAAAGAATCTAGTTAGCTTGTTATCCCCATGCATTACCATTCATTAACCACCTTTATGAAGCTTTACATTCTAGTGACCACAAAACTTCTCCTTTCCCCCCATTTTCTGCTGAAAAACTGCAGCCCCTAAGCTCCCTTTAGGAGTGTTTTGTTTCATTTTCTTGTTTACTACTTCACTCACAAATCCTCTCATTTTCACACACATTCATTTGCTCTCAAACTCCTTCTCTCATTTCTCTCTCAAGTTGTAAGTAGCAAGCTTTAAACTTCTCTTCTTTTCTTCAAACAAACCCGATTTCTAGCACCCTTAAATCATCATCATTCTTTGATTGTTATAATCTTTTGTTACTTGTGTTGATTACTAGTTGTTATTATCTTTATTTACTTGCATGTTTTCAAGAATCAAACTTCTTAGTTTAATTCTTCTTTTATCTTGAATCTTCAAGAACATACAAGACATAAACTCTCTAGTTTATGATCTCCACTAAATACTTGTTCAAAGTTTATAAAGTTCATGGTTGAAAGACATACTTGAAGTTCATGAAGTAAATTTTAAAGTTTACTTTCTAAAGATCAAACCTTGGTTTGAATCTTTAAAGTATGAACAACCATGAACCTTTTCTTGTTTATTTAAGTTTACTTCTTCAATTTATGCACTTTAATTTCATGTAGTTAGTTTATATGGTCAAGTACTACAAGTTAGTCTTGATCTCATATCTCTTGAACAAATTAAGTTAACCTTGGAAGTTCAAGAACACACAAATAAGTTTTCTTTAAATATAACTTTGGATCTAGACTTTTGAGTCTTGGATCTTCAAGATCAAACTAAGAACTATGTTCTACTACTTATGATCTTGATTAGTTAGTTAACTTTCAAGTTTATAGTTCAATATTTCTTTTAAAGTTCATGTATGTGTTAGATCTAAGACTTTGATGTAATTTTGGTTCATCAAACTTCATACAACTCTTAAGTGAGTTGTGCTTCATGTCTTAGACTTGAACTAGGGTTATGATGGTCAAGACTTGGTTAAGATGATGTAGATACATCAATGAGTTGTACACTTGAAGCTATATGCATCAAGGATGAGAACCATGATGAACATCAAGCACCAAGACCACCGGAACCCTTTTTAAACTCACTGTTCTGTCCAAAACCTACTGACCTGATGCTTCTGGAACAGACCAGTAGACCTGGGCTGTTCTAACCTTGATTTTTAGATTGAACTTTTTGAGTAGATAACTTTTCATATAGGACTCGTCTTAATCCGAGTTACGGTTTAGGATTTATGGCCCTCCGATCGTTACTATGTCCTTTAACGTTGTGCAGAAATTTCTGACCTACTTGTACTTAGACCGTCGCCACGGTCAAACCAAGACGAGTTTGCTTCTGTAAATTTTACCACACTTAAGGGACTCATAGACGGAGCCATGGCCACTGGTCTCACCTTAATTCAGTAAGGGTAGAGGCCGTGGTGACTGACTGAAGTCAGACTTTGTTTTAAACTACTTTCATAAACGAAACCTACCTTACGCCTTTTGTTTAATGATGAATGATGATGACTCTTAAGACCTTAATTACATACTTTTAAACCTATTAAGATGATTTACTGACTTAGTACTATTTTACTTAGGTTGAGGACTTCAGACCATTTACTTGCACACCTTTCCCGACTACTACTTTACCGCTACATATCATTGTGAGTTATAGCATTCCCTTTTTACTTTAACTTATTTTGGGAACTGAGAATACATGCGGATTTTATGTTTTACATACTAGGCTCGAGTACTTCAACTTATATATGTGTGGGTTATACAACGGCAGAAACATTCCCTTTAGCTCGGTAACGTTTAATCATTGGTTTTTGAACCGTGAACGCGAATCTTAGATATGGATCCATAGGGTTTGACATCCCCACTCGGGCTAGTCGCGCTAGTATTTAACGAGTGTTTAATACTTCGTAAACATACGCACTTGCCAAGTGTACTTTCAGGGGGTATAAACGTTAAGTTAGTTACCAAGTGCCCACGGTTAACATATACTTTATCATACTGTTTTGAAACGCTCTTTGTAGCACTGAAATCTCGTGGCCTACCTTACATACTGTTATACTTAAACTATAGCTCACCAACCTTTGTGTTGACGTTTTTAAGCATGTATTTCTCAGGTGCTTGAGGTTGCTTCCGCTGTGTACTAGTCGTGCTGTAGAACCCGCTGCTTAGAGTTGTTATCGCATGACTACTTATCTTGCATTCAAACTTATTTACTTTTGAAACTATGTTATGTAACGACCTTTGGGGTCACGTACACTTATTTATTTGCTTCTACTTAGTGAAGCATGCTTTTGAAATGTAAAACATTTGATGTCGGTTATGACATCACCTTTTTATCGTGAATGCAACTTCTTTAATTACAGCATATAGTACTTAACTTTGTAATGATCCTGTTGTTGATAATTCGTACACGATGGTTTTGTACGGGGCATCAAAACTACAGTACCTACCCGTTAAATAAATTTCGCCCCGAAATTTTAAGCAGTTGGAGGTGTTGACGTATCTTCTGGAAATAAGTGCGGGTATTTCTTCTTCATCTGATCTTCTCGTTCCCAGGTGAACTCAGGTCCTTTACGAGCATTCCATCGAACCTAAACAATTGGTATCTTGTTTTGCTTAAGTCTTTTAACCTCACGATCCATTATTTTGACGGGTTCTTCGATGAATTGAAGTTTTTCGTTGATTTGGATTTCGTCTAACGGAATAGTGAGATCTTCTTTGGCAAAACATTTCTTCAAATTCGAGACGTGGAAAGTGTTATGTACAGCCACGAGTTGTTGAGGTAACTCAAGTCGGTATGCTACAGGTCCGACACGATCAATAATCTTGAATGGTCCAATATACCTTGGATTTAATTTCCCTCGTTTACCAAATCGAACAACGCCATTCCAAGGTGCAACTTTAAGCATAACCATCTCTCCAATTTCAAATTCTATATCTTTTCTTTTAATGTCAGCGTAGCTCTTTTGTCAACTTTGGGCGGTTTTCAACCGTTGTTGAATTTGGATGATCTTCTCGGTAGTTTCTTGTATTATCTCCGGACCCGTAATCTGTATATCTCCCATTTCACTCCAACAAATCGGAGACCTGCACTTTCTACCATAAAGTGCTTCAAACGGTGCCATCTCAATGCTTGAATGGTAGCTGTTGTTGTAGGAAAATTCTGCTAACGGTAGATGTCGATCCCAACTGTTTTAGAAATCAATAACACATGCTCGTAGCATGTCTTCAAGTGTTTGTATCATCCTTTTGCTCTGCCCATCAGTTTGTGGATGATAGGCAGTACTCATATCTAGACGAGTTCCTAATGCTTGCTGTAATGTCTGCCAGAATCTTGAAATAAATCTGCCATTGTTGGCCCCTTGATAACAACATGAGTATTGTAGAGGGAGGGTGAATACAATTTCTTTTAAGATAACTTAACAGTTAAACTCGATTAGTATTCAAGCATGCAAATAAATAGAGTCACAGGTAATTTTCAACAGTTATTCTTTATTGATTGAATCACAAAGAATCACAACTATCCTTGGCGAAATGATAGTTGGTTGATACAGATTACCTAGATTATAGCTAAGAGGTAAACTAACAGCTATTACACGTTTTGACTATATAAAAATAAACCCACACCACTAATTGTTACAATAGTGGACACAACAATTTATAGTAGTCCTATTAACTATGTAATAGTTCTATTGTCCACAGGTACATAGGATGTCTGTACTTGTGGAGACAACTACATCAGAGAGCATGCTCTCTTCTTTCCTCTTTGGTAGCTATTTGCAGGAACACCCCAATTCGGTTTGGCACCATTATTTGATTAAACAAATAGAATGTTGTGTTCCCTAGGTGATGACAAAGTATAACCCATATCTGCACATGCGTTAACCTTCTGCATTTCCACGTGGTCTTGTAAGGTCACTTGTCAGCCGCTGACGCGTGTCCTTTTCTGTTCAACTTTGTCTTTGACTACTGTTGAATAGTACCATTGATGTAGACCACTCGGGAAACCAATATGCTTATAATGGAGCATAGCTGTCTTGTGTAGTGAGCTGCATTCCAGCTATGCTGGTTCTTCATTGCTGAGCCACTTCATGTTCTTGATTAGCTGAGTACACATCCTGTGCTGATTGAAGAACACTGTCTACCTTGTGCTGGTAGACTGAGCAGCAAACTAAACACTCGACACAGCAATATATGCTGTCTATACATGAACAAATTTGTGCTGACTGCACATAACATTTTAGTGCACATAAATTATAGTTTTGTCATAATTAAATCCTTAATTATTTTGGGGACTCAACAATCTCCCCCTATTTGATGATGACAAAACCTATGACATACAGAGAAAACACTAAAGTCAGCACCGAGGGACCTAATGAAAAATAGGCAGTAAATTTGTCCCTTTTTAAGTTTGTTTTTGGGATCTTTTGCTGAGTTATCCATATCTTATAATTTGATATGATTTTGAAGATAAACTCATTTCACTTTCATTACAACACAATATGTACAGTAATTACAACAACAGCAGAATGAAAAGTGAATTAAACAAAAGATACAATTTGAGCACATAGGAGACTATCTATCTTTATCTTTATCTCGTTCTTCTTCAGATAGCTCCTCTTGTTTGATTCTCCAGGCTTCAGGGAACAGATAAGGTACATCAGCAGGGTCAAATACAGGGATATGAGGAGGTAGAATGATGGGGCCTCTTCCGGTTGGTCCTTCACCAGTAGATTGCTTTCCTTTAGGCTTTTGAGAGAGGACTTCTTCTACATTCACCACTGGTGCATTCTCAAACCTTGTTGCTTTCTTGAAGAGCTGTTGGAGTTCAGATTTAAGTGTATTTTTGATAGCACTTTCACCTTTACCAATGAAATACTCCAAGATCTCCATCCATTCACTAAATCTAAGGGATCTTAACTCATCATAGTTTATTCTCTCTTGAACCTTTTTCTCCCTTATGACATTAAAAGCTCTTTTTGACCCTCTGTTCACTTTGATGATCCTGCTGGGATTGGATCTTCTATTCATCACATAACCATACCTACTCCTATAATAATGATCAGGAAATTCACTGGTACGAACAGATTCTATAGGAGCACTAGCAGGTGCTTTCTCAGCAGCTTCCATCTTATCAAATGCCTTATCCCGTTCTTTTACAATGGCTTTGGCTAATTCTAGGGACTCAGCCTCTTGCTTTCTATCAGCAGCCAATTTGTCTTCTATATCCTGGAGCCTTACCCTCTCAACGAGTTCAGCATCAGCAGCCTCCCTTCTTTGAATTTCAGCTTGTAGACCCAACAAATAATCGTCGGCAGTGATTTTTAGGGATTTTGCTGTTTCAATCATCTTTCTACCCTCTTCAGTTCTAAGGGCAGCACGATACTCCCATAGATCCATACCCAGCTGGTGAGCTTCTTGAAATTGAGCTTTCTCCTCATCAGTAGAGAGCCTTTGACCACTGTTGTTTAAGTATACACCAATTTCAATGCCATAAGTCAAGGCAGTGATGTAGAGTGGCTGATCAAGGGGATGATGCAGCAAAATAACTCGGCGTATCCTTTCATTAATAGAAGTTTGTCTTTGCTCAAGCAATTCTTGTACAGTGATCTCCAGCCTGTAAGCATCTCTTTCATCTGGATTCATTTTAAATAAGTCTGGCTCACCACGGGTAACTGAATCATCTTCCCAAGTTATTTGTTTACCATGACGTTTTGGGGAAGATGGAGGATACATGATTGATTCACCTATGCCAGATTAACTCACTGGAAACTGATTGACACGGTTATCCTTTGTTCTGTTAAAATAAGTGAGGGTCTGGGGAGAGATAGGTGATTGAACAAATAAGTGATCTCCACTACCCCAGACTGTAAAGTCAGCAGGATTAACCGTATCATCATCTTGATTAGCACCCAGCTCAACCACCTTGGCTGGGTCTTCAACACTTGTAACACCCAGCATGTAGTGACCCGAACTTTTCCATGTTTATATATATTAATTGAGATTGATGTTTACATGATTAAATGTTTCCAACATGTTAAGCAATCAAACTTGTTAAGACTTGATTAATTGAAATAGGTTTCATATAGACAATTGACCACCCAAGTTGACCGGTGATTCACGAACGTTAAAACTTGTAAAAAACTTTATGATGACATATATATGGTTATATATATAGTTAACATGATATTATGATAAGTAAACATATCATTAATTATATTAACAATGAGCTACATATGTAAAAACAAGACTACTAACTTAATGATTTTGAAACGAGACATATATGTAACGTTTATCGTTGTAACGACATTTAATGTATATATATCATATTAAGAGATATTCGTACATCATAATATCATGATAATATAATAATTTAAAATCTCTTTTGATATTATAAACATTGGGTTAACAACATTTAACAAGATCGTTAACCTAAAGGTTTCAAAACAACACTTACATGTAACGACTAACGATGACTTAACGACTCAGTTAAAATGTATATACATGTAGTGTTTTAATATGTATTTATACACTTTTGAAAGACTTCAATACACTTATCAAAATACTTCTACTCAACAAAAATGCTTACAATAACATTCTCGTTCAGTTTCATCAACAATTCTACTCGTATGCACCCGTATTCGTACTCGTACAATACACAGCTTTTAGATGTATGTACTATTGGTATATACACTCCAATGATCAGCTCTTAGCAGCCCATGTGAGTCACCTAACACATGTGGGAACCATCATTTGGCAACTAGCATGAAATATCTCATAAGATTACAAAAATATGAGTAATCATTCATGACTTATTTACATGAAAACAAAATTACATATCCTTTATATCTAATCCATACACCAACGACCAAAAACACCTACAAACACTTTCATTCTTCAATTTTCTTCATCTAATTGAACTCTCTCAAGTTCTATCTTCAAGTTCTAAGTGTTCTTCATAAATTCCAAAAGTTCTAGTTTCATAAAATCAAGAATACTTTCAAGTTTGCTAGCTCACTTCCAATCTTGTAAGGTGATCATCCAACCTCAAGAAATCTTTGTTTCTTACAGTAGGTTATCATTATAATACAAGGTAATAATCATATTCAAACTTTGGTTCAATTTCTATAACTATAACAATCTTATTTCAAGTGATGATCTTACTTGAACTTGTTTTCGTGTCATGATTTTGCTTCAAGAACTTTGAGCCATCCAAGGATCCATTGAAGCTAGATCCATTTTTCTCTTTTCCAGTAGGTTCATCCAAGGAACTTAAGGTAGTAATGATGTTCATAACATCATTCGATTCATACATATAAAGCTATCTTATTCGAAGGTTTAAACTTGTAATCACTAGAACATAGTTTAGTTAATTCTAAACTTGTTCGCAAACAAAAGTTAATCCTTCTAACTTGACTTTTAAAATCAACTAAACACATGTTCTATATCTATATGATATGCTAACTTAATGATTTAAAACCTGGAAACACGAAAAACACCGTAAAACCGGATTTACGCCGTCGTAGTAACACCGCGGGCTGTTTTGGGTTAGTTAATTAAAAACTATGATAAACTTTGATTTAAAAGTTGTTATTCTGAGAAAATGATTTTTATTATGAACATGAAACTATATCCAAAAATTATGGTTAAACTCAAAGTGGAAGTATCTTTTCTAAAATGGTCATCTAGACGTCGTTCTTTCGACTGAAATGACTACCTTTACAAAAACGACTTGTAACTTATTTTTCCGACTAGAAACCTATACTTTTTTTGTTTATATTCATAAAATAGAGTTCAATATGAAACCATAGCAATTTGATTCACTCAAAACGGATTTAAAATGAAGAAGTTATGGGTAAAACAAGATTGGATAATTTTTCTCATTTTAGCTACGTGAAAATTGGTAACAAATCTATTCCAACCATAACTTAATCAACTTGTATTATATATTATGTAATCTTGAGATACCATAGACACGTATACAATGTTTCGACCTATCATGTCGACACATCTATATATATTTCGGAACAACCATAGACACTCTATATGTGAATGTTGGAGTTAGCTATACAGGGTTGAGGTTGATTCCAAAATATATATAGTTTGAGTTGTGATCAATACTGAGATACGTATACACTGGGTCGTGGATTGATTCAAGATAATATTTATCGATTTATTTCTGTACATCTAACTGTGGACAACTAGTTGTAGGTTACTAACGAGGACAGCTGACTTAATAAACTTAAAACATCAAAATATATTAAAAGTGTTGTAAATATATTTTGAACATACTTTGATATATATGTATATATTGTTATAGGTTCGTGAATCAACCAGTGGCCAAGTCTTACTTCCCGACGAAGTAAAAATCTGTGAAAGTGAGTTATAGTCCCACTTTTAAAATCTAATATTTTTGGGATGAGAATACATGCAGGTTTTATAAATGATTTACAAAATAGACACAAGTACGTGAAACTACATTCTATGGTTGAATTATCGAAATCGAATATGCCCCTTTTTATTAAGTCTGGTAATCTAAGAATTAGGGAACAGACACCCTAATTGACGCGAATCCTAAAGATAGATCTATTGGGCCTAACAAACCCCATCCAAAGTACCGGATGCTTTAGTACTTCGAAATTTATATCATATCCGAAGGGTGTCCCGGAATGATGGGGATATTCTTATATATGCATCTTGTTATTGTCGGTTACCAGGTGTTCACCATATGAATGATTTTTATCTCTATGTATGGGATGTGTATTGAAATATGAAATCTTGTGGTCTATTGTTACGATTTGATATATATAGGTTAAACCTATAACTCACCAACATTTTTGTTGACGTTTTAAGCATGTTTATTCTCAGGTGATTATTAAGAGCTTCCGCTGTCGCATACTTAAATAAGGACAAGATTTGGAGTCCATGCTTGTATGATATTGTGTAAAAACTGCATTCAAGAAACTTATTTTGTTGTAACATATTTGTATTGTAAACCATTATGTAATGGTCGTGTGTAAACAGGATATTTTAGATTATCATTATTTGATAATCTACGTAAAGCTTTTTAAACCTTTATTGATGAAATAAAGGTTATGGTTTGTTTAAAAATGAATGCAGTCTTTGAAAAACGTCTCATATAGAGGTCAAAACCTCGCAACGAAATCAATTAATATGGAACGTTTTTAATCAATAAGAACGGGACATTTCAGTTGGTATCCGAGCGTTGGTCTTAGAGAACCAGAAAATTTGCATTAGTGTGTCTTATCGAGTTTGTTAGGATGCATTAGTGAGTCTGGACTTCGACCGTGTTTTCTTTAAAAATGATTGCTTAACATTTTTGTTGGAAACTATATATTTTTAACATATGAATATTATGTGATATATTAATCTCTTAACGTGTTTGATATTATGTGATAGATGTCTACCTCTAGAAAAAGTCCCATTGACTCACCTAATAATAATGAAGAGTCAAATGTAAATTGGAATGATTTGTGGACTGATTCACAAGTTCCCGAAGAGGAACCGGAAGAAGAGTCGGAACCGGAAGAAGAATCGGAACCGGAAGAAGAATCGGAACCGGATGAAGAAATAGAACCGGTGGGGGAAATAATAAAACGGTTAAGTAAAAGAAAATCCTCAACCAACCGACCAAAGTTAATTATGGTCAATGGTGTTTCCGCCAAGGAAGCAAAATATTGGGAGGATTACCAATTCTCCGATGAATCGGATTTCGACGAGAATTCCGATGATGTTATAGAAATTACCCCAACTGAATTTAAAAAGGCAAAAGAAAATAATAAGGGAAAGGGCATAAAAATAGAGAAATCTAATTCCAACCCCGATGAACTTTATATGTATCGTCAACCCCCGAAGTCCTTAAGTTGTAACAATGACCCGGGAACCTCTAAACCACCAGGTTTTTCTAAACCAATGTGGACAACGACGGCTCGTATTAGGGGAACATCATATATCCCTAGAAACTTGGCAAAACGAACCAAAACCGAAGAAGAAGAAACGAGCGAGTCGGAATAAGATAGTTGTATTCGTGTGGTGTAATATATGGAATATAGTGTTCTCATGCTTTATGATATATGTAAAAATTGCTTGTATTAATAAGTATTTTTTTTATGAATCTAACTCTTGTCTATTTTACAGTTTAAAAACACAAAATGGATAGACAACCCAATATTTTAAGAGACCTACCCGGAGACATGATTGATGAAATCTTGTCTAGAGTCGGCCAGAATTCTTCGGCACAACTATTTAAGGCGAGATCAGTTTGTAAGACATTCGAAGAACGTTCCAAGAATGTCTTGGTTTATAAGAGACTTTCGTTTGAAAGATGGGGGATATCACATTGGGAAACCCATAAGTTACGATGTGTTTACTTTGACGCATATATTGCGGGGAACCCAAATGCTATTTTACGCAACGGGTTAAGAAATTATTTTGACTCAATATATCCGAATATTGGACTTCGTGATTTAGAAAAAGCGGCTAACATGCAACATAAAGAAGCATGTTATGCTTACGGATTAGTAATGTTCGCTTCTCACCAAAGTGAGAACAAGAACATCGGGCTACAACTATTAAACAAAACGTTTCCACAAGTGACGGAGTCGGTAATAGGGGTAAGAAATGAGGTTTTTAGATTATTACGGGACTGTTGGACATTACGTAACCCTCGTCCCTTTGATGACGTTACAACACGCTGTCTTATCAACGGCCATAACGGTTATGTTGCACAAGACCAAGGATGGGAAGTAGTCCTAGTAAAACCAGAATGCATGACTTGTTTCTGGACGTATGAATTACGTGTCTTTATTGCCTTTGCCGAACGACTTGTGTACTAGCTAGAATTGTCTTCACAACTATCTTGTATCAAAGTTATTGTGTGCTATATTTCATGCTTTATGTAAAATAAGCGGTATTGTAAGTTTGTAAAATATTGTATAAAAGTTTGAACGCGAAATATTATTACAATCAGTTTTTCATATAGAATTGTAGTAGTTGAATTGTATATTAGCTACTAAGTATGAACTTAACGGGTAGGTACTACCCGAATTTAAACTTATAAAACGCTAATATGAAGAAAAAGCTTTTATAAATGAGTTCATATTATGCTACGAAATACTATTAACTACTCTTAATATTCTGTATGATTAACTTGTTCCATTTAACTATTTTGAAGGAAATGGCACCGACTACTCGACACACCGTGAATATGAATGAAGAGGAATTCCGTACTTTTCTAGCTTCAAACATAGCCGCAGTACAGGCTGCGCTACATACCAACAATAACCTTGGATCTAGCAGTACAGGAAATCGTGTAGGATGCACCTACAAAGAATTCACTGCCTGCAAACCTTTGGAATTTGATGGAACCGAAGGACCGATCGGATTGAAACGGTGGACCGAGAAGGTTGAATCGGTGTTTGCCATAAGTAAGTGTACTGAAGAGGACAAAGTGAAGTACGCTACGCATACCTTCACAGGTTCTGCGTTAACATGGTGGAATACCTATCTAGAGCAAGTGGGACAAGATGATGCGTACGCACTACCGTGGTCAGCATTCAAGCACTTGATGAACGAGAAGTACCGTCCCAGAACGGAGGTCAATAAGCTCAAGACAGAACTTAGAGGGTTACGAACCCAAGGATTTGATATTACCACGTACGAAAGACGATTCACAGAATTGTGCCTATTGTGTCCGGGAGCATTCGAAGATGAGGAAGAGAAGATCGACGCGTTTGTGAAAGGATTACCGGAAAGAATCCAAGAAGATATAAGTTCACACGAGCCCGCCTCCATACAACAGGCATGTAGAATGGCTCACAAACTAGTGAACCAGATTGAAGAAAGAATTAAAGAACAGACTGCTGAAGAGGCCAATGTGAAGCAAGTCAAAAGAAAGTGGGAGGAAAACGGTGATAAGAATCACCAATACAACAACAACAGCAATTACAACAATAATCGCAACAATTATCCCAACAATCGCAACATCAATCGCAACTACAACAAACGGCCCAACAACAACAACAACAACAACAACAACAACAGCAACTACAACAATCATCCCAACAACAATAATAACCGCAACAACAACAACAATCAGAAGCAACTATGCCAAAGGTGTGAAAAGAATCACTCGGGGTTCTGCACCAAATTTTGCAACAAGTGTAAAAGAAATGGTCATAGCGCGGCGAAGTGTGAGGTCTATGGACCAGGGGTTAATAGAACGAAAGGAACAAATGGTGTCGGAACGAGTAATGGCGGAGCAAGTAGTGTCGGAGCAAGTTATGCCAATGTAGTTTGTTATAAATGTGGAAAACCAGGCCACATTATTAGAAATTGCCCGAACCAGGAGAACACGAATGGACAAGGCCGTGGAAGAGTTTTCAATATTAATGCGGTAGAGGCACAGGAAGACCCGGAGCTTGTTACGGGTACGTTTCTTATTGACAATAAATCTGCTTACGTTTTATTTGATTCGGGTGCGGATAGAAGCTATATGAGTAGAGATTTTTGTGCTAAATTAAGTTGTCCATTGACGCCTTTGGATAGTAAATTTTTACTCGAATTAGCAAATGGTAAATTAATTTCAGCAGATAATATATGTCGGAATCGAGAAATTAAACTGGTTAGCGAAACATTTAAGATTGATTTGATACCAGTAGAGTTAGGGAGTTTTGATGTGATAATCGGTATGGACTGGTTGAAAGAAGTGAAAGCGGAGATCGTTTGTTACAAAAATGCAATTCGCATTATACGAGAAAAAGGAAAACCCTTAATGGTGTACGGAGAAAAGGGCAACACGAAGCTACATCTTATTAGTAATTTGAAGGCACAAAAACTAATAAGAAAAGGTTGCTATGCTGTTCTAGCACACGTCGAGAAAGTACAAACTGAAGAAAAGAGCATCAATGATGTTCCCATTGCAAAAGAATTTTCCGATGTATTTCCGAAAGAATTACCGGGATTACCCCCACATCGATCCGTTGAATTTCAAATAGATCTTGTACCAGGAGCTGCACCAATAGCTCGTGCTCCTTACAGACTCGCACCCAGCGAGATGAAAGAACTGCAAAGCCAATTACAAGAACTTTTAGAGCGTGGTTTCATTCGACCAAGCACATCACCGTGGGGAGCTCCTGTTTTGTTTGTCAAGAAGAAAGATGGTACATTCAGGTTGTGTATCGAGTACCGAGAGTTGAACAAACTTACCATCAAGAACCGCTACCCACTACCGAGAATCGACGACTTATTTGATCAACTACAAGGCTCGTCTGTTTATTCAAAGATTGACTTACGTTCCGGGTATCATCAAATGCGGGTGAAAGAAGATGATATTCCAAAGACTGCTTTTAGAACACGTTACGGTCATTACGAGTTTATGGTCATGCCGTTTGGTTTAACTAATGCACCAGCTGTGTTCATGGACCTTATGAACCGAGTATGTGGACCATACCTTGACAAGTTTGTCATTGTTTTCATTGATGACATACTTATTTACTCAAAGAATGACCAAGAACACGGTGAACATTTGAGAAAGGTGTTAGAAGTATTGAGGAAGGAAGAATTGTACGCTAAGTTTTCAAAGTGTGCATTTTGGTTGGAAGAAGTTCAATTCCTCGGTCACATAGTGAACAAAGAAGGTATTAAGGTGGATCCGGCAAAGATAGAAACTGTTGAAAAGTGGGAAACCCCGAAAACTCCGAAACACATACGCCAGTTTTTAGGACTAGCTGGTTACTACAGAAGGTTCATCCAAGACTTTTCCAGAATAGCAAAACCCTTGACTGCATTAACGCATAAAGGGAAGAAATTTGAATGGAATGATGAACAAGAGAAAGCGTTTCAGTTATTGAAGAAAAAGCTAACTACGGCACCTATATTGTCATTGCCTGAAGGGAATGATGATTTTGTGATTTATTGTGACGCATCAAAGCAAGGTCTCGGTTGTGTATTAATGCAACGAACGAAGGTGATTGCTTATGCGTCTAGACAATTGAAGATTCACGAACAAAATTATACGACGCATGATTTGGAATTAGGCGCGGTTGTTTTTGCATTAAAGACTTGGAGGCACTACTTATATGGGGTCAAAAGTATTATATATACCGACCACAAAAGTCTTCAACACATATTTAATCAGAAACAACTGAATATGAGGCAGCGTAGGTGGATTGAATTATTGAATGATTACGATTTTGAGATTCGTTACCACCCGGGGAAGGCAAATGTGGTAGCCGATGCCTTGAGCAGGAAGGATAGAGAACCCATTCGAGTAAAATCTATGAATATAATGATTCATAATAACATTACTACTCAAATAAAGGAGGCGCAACAAGGAGTTTTAAAAGAGGGAAATTTAAAGGATGAAATACCCAAAGGATCGGAGAAGCATCTTAATATTCGGGAAGACGGAACCCGGTATAGGGCTGAAAGGATTTGGGTACCAAAATTTGGAGATATGAGAGAAATGGTACTTAGAGAAGCTCATAAAACCAGATACTCAATACATCCTGGAACGGGGAAGATGTACAAGGATCTCAAGAAACATTTTTGGTGGCCGGGTATGAAAGCCGATGTTGCTAAATACGTAGGAGAATGTTTGACGTGTTCTAAGGTCAAAGCAGAGCATCAGAAACCATCAGGTCTACTTCAACAACCCGAAATCCCGGAATGGAAATGGGAAAACATTACCATGGATTTCATCACTAAATTGCCAAGGACTGCAAGTGGTTTTGATACTATTTGGGTAATAGTTGATCGTCTCACCAAATCAGCACACTTCCTACCAATAAGAGAAGATGACAAGATGGAGAAGTTAGCACGACTGTATTTGAAGGAAGTCGTCTCCAGACATGGAATACCAATCTCTATTATCTCTGATAGGGATGGCAGATTTATTTCAAGATTCTGGCAGACATTACAGCAAGCATTAGGAACTCGTCTAGACATGAGTACTGCCTATCATCCACAAACTGATGGGCAGAGCGAAAGGACGATACAAACGCTTGAAGACATGCTACGAGCATGTGTTATTGATTTCGGAAACAGTTGGGATCGACATCTACCGTTAGCAGAATTTTCCTACAACAACAGCTACCATTCAAGCATTGAGATGGCGCCGTTTGAAGCACTTTATGGTAGAAAGTGCAGGTCTCCGATTTGTTGGAGTGAGGTGGGGGATAGACAGATTACGGGTCCGGAGATTATACAAGAAACTACCGAGAAGATCATCCAAATTCAACAACGGTTGAAAACCGCCCAAAGTCGACAAAAGAGCTACGCTGACATTAAAAGAAAAGATATAGAATTTGAAATTGGAGAGATGGTCATGCTTAAAGTTTCACCTTGGAAAGGCGTTGTTCGATTTGGTAAACGAGGGAAATTAAATCCAAGGTATATTGGACCATTCAAGATTATTGATCGTGTCGGACCAGTAGCTTACCGACTTGAGTTACCTCAACAACTCGCGGCTGTACATAACACTTTTCACGTCTCGAATTTGAAGAAATGTTTTGCTAAAGAAGATCTCACTATTCCGTTAGATGAAATCCAAATCAACGAAAAACTCCAATTCATCGAAGAACCCGTCGAAATAATGGATCGTGAGGTTAAAAGACTTAAGCAAAACAAGATACCAATTGTTAAGGTTCGATGGAATGCTCGTAGAGGACCTGAGTTCACCTGGGAGCGTGAAGATCAGATGAAGAAGAAATACCCGCATCTATTTCCAGAAGATTCGTCAACACCTTCAACAGCTTAAAATTTCGGGACGAAATTTATTTAACGGGTAGGTACTGTAGTGACCCGAACTTTTCCATGTTTATATATATTAATTGAGATTGATGTTTACATGATTAAATGTTTCCAACATGTTAAGCAATCAAACTTGTTAAGACTTGATTAATTGAAATAGGTTTCATATAGACAATTGACCACCCAAGTTGACCGGTGATTCACGAACGTTAAAACTTGTAAAAAACTTTATGATGACATATATATGGTTATATATATAGTTAACATGATATTATGATAAGTAAACATATCATTAATTATATTAACAATGAACTACATATGTAAAAACAAGACTACTAACTTAATGATTTTGAAACGAGACATATATGTAACGTTTATCGTTGTAACGACATTTAATGTATATATATCATATTAAGAGATATTCGTACATCATAATATCATGATAATATAATAATTTAAAATCTCTTTTGATATTATAAACATTGGGTTAACAACATTTAACAAGATCGTTAACCTAAAGGTTTCAAAACAACACTTACATGTAACGACTAACGATGACTTAACGACTCAGTTAAAATGTATATACATGTAGTGTTTTAATATGTATTTATACACTTTTGAAAGACTTCAATACACTTATCAAAATACTTCTACTCAACAAAAATGCTTACAATAACATTCTCGTTCAGTTTCATCAACAATTCTACTCGTATGCACCCGTATTCGTACTCGTACAATACACAGCTTTTAGATGTATGTACTATTGGTATATACACTCCAATGATCAGCTCTTAGCAGCCCATGTGAGTCACCTAACACATGTGGGAACCATCATTTGGCAACTAGCATGAAATATCTCATAAGATTACAAAAATATGAGTAATCATTCATGACTTATTTACATGAAAACAAAATTACATATCCTTTATATCTAATCCATACACCAACGACCAAAAACACCTACAAACACTTTCATTCTTCAATTTTCTTCATCTAATTGAACTCTCTCAAGTTCTATCTTCAAGTTCTAAGTGTTCCTCATAAATTCCAAAAGTTCTAGTTTCATAAAATCAAGAATACTTTCAAGTTTGCTAGCTCACTTCCAATCTTGTAAGGTGATCATCCAACCTCAAGAAATCTTTGTTTCTTACAGTAGGTTATCATTCTAATACAAGGTAATAATCATATTCAAACTTTGGTTCAATTTCTATAACTATAACAATCTTATTTCAAGTGATGATCTTACTTGAACTTGTTTTCGTGTCATGATTTTGCTTCAAGAACTTTGAGCCATCCAAGGATCCATTGAAGCTAGATCCATTTTTCTCTTTTCCAGTAGGTTCATCCAAGGAACTTAAGGTAGTAATGATGTTCATAACATCATTCGATTCATACATATAAAGCTATCTTATTCGAAGGTTTAAACTTGTAATCACTAGAACATAGTTTAGTTAATTCTAAACTTGTTCGCAAACAAAAGTTAATCCTTCTAACTTGACTTTTAAAATCAACTAAACACATGTTCTATATCTATATGATATGCTAACTTAATGATTTAAAACCTGGAAACACGAAAAACACCATAAAACCGGATTTACGCCGTCGTAGTAACACCGCGGGCTGTTTTGGGTTAGTTAATTAAAAACTATGATAAACTTTGATTTAAAAGTTGTTATTCTGAGAAAATGATTTTTATTATGAACATGAAACTATATCCAAAAATTATGGTTAAACTCAAAGTGGAAGTATCTTTTCTAAAATGGTCATCTAGACGTCGTTCTTTCGACTGAAATGACTACCTTTACAAAAACGACTTGTAACTTATTTTTCCGACTAGAAACCTATACTTTTTTTGTTTAGATTCATAAAATAGAGTTCAATATGAAACCATAGCAATTTGATTCACTCAAAACGGATTTAAAATGAAGAAGTTATGGGTAAAACAAGATTGGATAATTTTTCTCATTTTAGCTACGTGAAAATTGGTAACAAATCTATTCCAACCATAACTTAATCAACTTGTATTATATATTATGTAATCTTGAGATACCATAGACACGTATACAATGTTTCGACCTATCATGTCGACACATCTATATATATTTCGGAACAACCATAGACACTCTATATGTGAATGTTGGAGTTAGCTATACAGGGTTGAGGTTGATTCCAAAATATATATAGTTTGAGTTGTGATCAATACTGAGATACGTATACACTGGGTCGTGGATTGATTCAAGATAATATTTATCGATTTATTTCTGTACATCTAACTGTGGACAACTAGTTGTAGGTTACTAACGAGGACAGCTGACTTAATAAACTTAAAACATCAAAATATATTAAAAGTGTTGTAAATATATTTTGAACATACTTTGATATATATGTATATATTGTTATAGGTTCGTGAATCAACCAGTGGCCAAGTCTTACTTCCCGACGAAGTAAAAATCTGTGAAAGTGAGTTATAGTCCCACTTTTAAAATCTAATATTTTTGGGATGAGAATACATGCAGGTTTTATAAATGATTTACAAAATAGACACAAGTACGTGAAACTACATTCTATGGTTGAATTATCGAAATCGAATATGCCCCTTTTTATTAAGTCTGGTAATCTAAGAATTAGGGAACAGACACCCTAATTGACGCGAATCCTAAAGATAGATCTATTGGGCCTAACAAACCCCATCCAAAGTACCGGATGCTTTAGTACTTCGAAATTTATATCATATCCGAAGGGTGTCCCGGAATGATGGGGATATTCTTATATATGCATCTTGTTATTGTCGGTTACCAGGTGTTCACCATATGAATGATTTTTATCTCTATGTATGGGATGTGTATTGAAATATGAAATCTTGTGGTCTATTGTTACGATTTGATATATATAGGTTAAACCTATAACTCACCAACATTTTTGTTGACGTTTTAAGCATGTTTATTCTCAGGTGATTATTAAGAGCTTCCGCTGTCGCATACTTAAATAAGGACAAGATTTGGAGTCCATGCTTGTATGATATTGTGTAAAAACTGCATTCAAGAAACTTATTTTGTTGTAACATATTTGTATTGTAAACCATTATGTAATGGTCGTGTGTAAACAGGATATTTTAGATTATCATTATTTGATAATCTACGTAAAGCTTTTTAAACCTTTATTGATGAAATAAAGGTTATGGTTTGTTTAAAAATGAATGCAGTCTTTGAAAAACGTCTCATATAGAGGTCAAAACCTCGCAACGAAATCAATTAATATGGAACGTTTTTAATCAATAAGAACGGGACATTTCACAGCAGCACACTTCTGGCTGGGTCTTCATTCACAGCACTCCTTGCTGTGTCTTTAGTACCAGCTGACTGATTAGTATCAGCTGGTACAACCATCTCAGTATCTTCATCAGTTGCCTCAAATAAGGGTCCTTTTCTTAGGGGCTGATTATCCCTAGGAGGAGATTTCAACCTTT
Organism: Rutidosis leptorrhynchoides; assembly: GCF_046630445.1. Taxonomy (NCBI): domain Eukaryota; kingdom Viridiplantae; phylum Streptophyta; class Magnoliopsida; order Asterales; family Asteraceae; genus Rutidosis; species Rutidosis leptorrhynchoides. The sequence continues at coordinate 338,565,240 of NC_092334.1, forward strand.
GTTTATCTATGGGCATGGGGTCAGCTGATGGTTCTTGTGTTGATACTGGCTCAAGTGAAGGCAGGTAAGGAACAATAGCAAGATGCTCCCCCTGAATATCATCATCATCATCAAGATTGATTATTTCTGTTGGTTTATGTTGTGTAGCTGGCTGTGCAAAAGATGTTGGGCGAGAAGATGAGCTGGTTTCTAATATAGCATCTAACCACTTCATAAAAATGTCAGCTCTAACTCCTCCCCCTGACTCAGTAGATGCAAGATAATCTTTCATTTCTTCAGGAGTCATCCGTTTGATCCTGTCTGCTCGCTCAGCATACAACTTTGCCTTCTTTTTGTCGTATTTGACCATGAATTTAGCATTTCTTTTTCGTGCATCCTTTTTGAATTTATCAATGTCAATCAGGTCATCATCAATGTCCCTCTTTTTTGGGTCAGCCATCTCCTACGCTCAATTCTGTAGCGTTTAAGAGCAACATAGGCATCCCATTTGACATTGAAGGCATCATTTAATTCTTGCTGTCTCTTCTGATGTCTCTCCAGTTTTCTTTTCATCCTTCTTTCAATAGTTTGAGAGACAACAAAAGCTTCAGCAACAGCCAATTCAAAAACATCACTGGGCTTACTGCCAGAACCAATATCATCCACTGATGTGGCAGACACACTGGGTTGAAATTCACCAGCTGCCTGTACACCAGCTTCAGTATGAGCGTTGCTGGGCTTAGTGCCAGAGTCTTGACCAGTAGAACCATCACCACCATCACCATCACCATCACCATCCCTCCTTGGTTGTTTTGGAGCCTTTTCATGCTCATGCTCCCCCTCTGATTGTTTTCTCTTTTTTAGTTTCTTTTTAGATTTCTTCTCCCCCTTTTTGTCATCAGCAGGGGCAGAGAGGTGAACAGGGGAGACATGTGCATCAAGCTCACTATCTGAATATGGAACAGAGAATGAAAAATTGTTCCAGTCAGCAACCTCAGGGGTAAGATGGGCACCAGGATCCACGCCAAATTGTCGAAGAAGGAGGTTGGAAGACCTAACTTCATTCCTTGCAACACCCATAGCCATTTGTTCAACAATAGCCCTAACATCACCTTGAAGGGTAGCCAGTCGGTGCATATTTTCAACCATTTAAACATAGGCAGAAGCAGGAATCATGTTAGCCATTTGCTGTTCCTACGAGTCCAATCTCTCATGTAGCATCGTATTCTCTTCATTAAGAAAAAGAATTCTGTGATTAGCAGCATCCAAATCAGCTTGAAGACGGGCAATATCCTCAGTATACTCATTGTGAGAGATGATTCGTTTCTTTAAGTCCTCATCCTCTTCATGTTGTTTGACAATGGCAGCCACGGCAAGATCTGAAAAGGCACATACTTGTTTGAGCTGGGCTTCAATATTGGAAGTGGTAACTTGCCCAGCGTTACGTATGGCTTCAGTCACACTATCAACAATAGCAGTGCGGATGATGGACTGTAGATCAGGTGTAACCTCTGTGAGTGTCTTATAGACAGCCAGGGTGGAGATGTCAGCCACCTCATCAGCATTAAATTTAACATAGCTGGTTGAGGGGTGGTCAGTAGCAGCTAACACTGAACTGCCTCCATGGGGTGGTGGAGGTGGAAGGTCAGAATCTGACTCGTCACCATGATCACCATCATTTTTACCTTCACCTGAAGGTTTAGAACCACTGGTATTCTTGTCAGCATCATTAACAGCATCATCAGTGAGATCCACTGGTTTATCTTTAGTACCAGTCACATTATCATGAGTGACTGGTTCATCCTTACCAGTACCTTTATCAGCATCACCATCAGAAGAAGAAGATGATGAGGAAGAAGCTGATGAATCAGAAGGTACTGGCGAATCAGGAATGTTCTGCATAACATATTTACCAGTAGTAGGATCTCGGATGAACTTGAGAGGCCTCCATGTACCAGGCCATGGAGAAGCAGCTGGATCCATGCCAAAATAGTGATAATATGGCTGCTCGTTGATCTGTTCTAAAGTAGCCAGCCTCTCATAAACTTCTTCTCTAGCTGGTCGATCAAGCTGAGACAATAGTTCAGTCAGCTCCTCGCGAGGCAATTTATTGGCTGAGACTATGGCAGTTTGAGGATCAATAGTTAGCTGATCCACCAGCAGAGCAACTCTGGGAGTGATAGACGCTCCCCGATAGATGAAGTTAGGTACAACTTCATCAGGATCTGGCACCTGGCACACATATGGTTTCTTCTCAGCAGAAACAGTAGCCTGAGAAGAGTCGGTAGTGGCAGAAACAGAGGTACCAGCATCCATAACGGGTTCCGTAGAACCAGTAGTAGCAGTATAATCAGACACCTGTAGATTACCAGTGGAATCCACAGGAATAAAGTGGCTCGATTGAAGATCAGAAACATCCAGAATAACACTAGTAGCATCAGTATCCACCGTTGGCTCTGTGGGAACATAGCCAACATAGCCAGCATTAACAAAATCAAGACCCTCCAGAACAGTATTACCCTGTGAACCAGAATCTGATGAAAAAGTAGTACTTTTACCAGCATCCATGATAAATTCAGATGGAAAAGTAGCATAAGTACTAGTATCCATAATAACATGTTATGCATCGGTAGCAGCAGCAGACGCAATGTCACCCTTTGGTTCGAAGACAGGTTCATCAAGTAGAACATCCTTGAAAATATTGTCAATTACCTTTTTAAGAACAGGAGGATCCACTATGATTTCATCTTCCACTTCAGATGCAGTAGTGGAGGCAGCAATACTGGGAGCAGTATCACCAGCAGCTGTAGAAGCAACAGTACTAGCATCAGCGCCACCAGTAGGAGAAACAGTAGCACCAACACCAGTAGCAGAGGCAGCAATCTGCTCAGTAGGAATAATAACATCTTTAACTTGCTCCCCCTCTGCCTGTTCATCTACCCTGCTAAGAACTGAAACAATAGAACATTTTATGTTAACAACTGTAGAACCAAATAAATTTGACTGAACAATTGCATCTGTTGTTGGTCTCTGGGGACAGGTTGGTGATTTGGTCAGCCCTTCGAATGAGACAGAATAAGGTGTCTGTAAGTACAGCTATGACTCTGCTGACTCATTGGCGACACATGTTGACCCAGATAGTGTAAGAGTTCTGGCTGGTAATGATGTAGGAGTGAGACTCTTATCAGGATCCGAGTAACATAATGGCCGTGCAGTATCCTGAGCTGGTTCAACACGATGAGGACCCAGCTCAAGTTTGCTTTGGGGGTCAGGTATGTGCTCTGCTGGTTGTACTGTCAGCAGAGGATATAACATTAAGTTCAATTTTGAAAAATGTGGAAGTGTCTGGCTAGAAGAGTATGGGTTGCTACTCTTCTTAACACTAGTTTTAAAACCAATCAGCTTGAGAGCCAGGGTTATACCTTTAACTCCACTTTCATTTTTCAAGTCAGCAGTTAAAAGATTTTTAATTATGTCATAATTTTCTGCTGTTTGGTCTAGAAATGCACCAGGTTCCATAGCCACATCCTTTGCAGGAGCAGCAGTTGAGACTGGTGCAATCTCCCCTGTGGTGTGCTTGGAGCCAGCTTTTGCTCGTTTGGATTTGCCTGTTACCAAGAAATAGTTAAACAACGGATTCCAATACTAGAAGTGGATAGTCAGTATATAAGACTAGGGCTGTTCTTTATGATCAGAGAGCACTAGATTCTAATACAACTACTGCTTTACCAGTATGTGAGACGGTGGCTGTACTAGTTGAGGTAGCTGGCTTCTTCCTTTTTACAGCTGGCTTTCGCTGAGGTCCCTCCCCCTCAGCTGGTGCAGCACCAGAGGCAGTCGGTTGGTTCACTCCACCTCGAGCAGCAAGATACTCAAGCATGCCTGGTGTCAAGGCATTATATGGAGCAGCAGGCACATCTTTTGGCATTCCCCCTTGTTTTGGAAGCAGGTCGAATGATTCATCAGCAATCTGCTAGTAAGCTTCACCCAGCTCATTTTCAAAAACAAGGCTCAAAAACCTTAGAAAGGGGATTAAGTGTGTTCGTTTGGGTGCAAGCACCATTTCCCTTAACCTTAAGTAAATTTCACCGGCATAATCAATATTTCGATTGAACAGCATCCCGTGACCAATCTTCAGCTCAAAATCTGAGCACTGATCAAAGCTCCCGGACTTCTGACTGATGCAATGGGTCAGCAAGCCAAAGAAGTAATTCCACAGAGGTGGCATCTGCTTCCTTAAGGGCGTATGAGCCAATGGTCCATCAAACCCTATAATTTCCAGTACTTCTCTTCTAAACTCATCACTGGTTGGTGAATTAACAAATGGGCCAATAGGTAATTGAAGAGCACGTCGGATGGCATCAACAGTGATGGAGCAGGCTAGGGTTTCAGTCACCATGCCACGAATACATGGAATGTTCTCTTGAGTGGTGGCCGTGGTGGCAGTATACCAGAATCTGGCCAAACAGGCTGGATAAAGACGAGAAGGTACGCCGGTAATAGCTCGAGCCAGTGGTGATTGTCGTTTGTAATCGATAAGCGTATCATAGCCCATGTTGGCTTTGGATTTGGGAATTGAAAGGGCATGAGCAGCATTGCCTCTCGATAGGCGAATGGAAGAGTGTTCTGGTGCATTTGCAGCCCTAACAAGGCTTGGGTGCAGGTTGAACAGAGGGCCCTGCACCACTTGTTCTTCGATGACCGGTGGTGGTTGCTGTTCCGGTTGTGGTTGTTTGACCGGTTGTTGTTGCTGTGGTTGTTGTTCCTCTGGCTGGTTTGTAGCAAGTGGTGAGTGATGTTGTTGTTGTGCTGCCATTGATGCTTTCGTAGAAGATGGATGTATGAATTGATTTAAAGATTTGGGGATTTTTAGAGAGAAGAGTGTGAATTTGAAAACTGAATAACCGAAGGTTATTATGGAAGATAAAACACTCTTTTAACCGTTGTGATTGGATGAAAAAGGCGGGAGAGAGAAAATGGCAACTGCCATTAGCAGGCGCGTGGGCAGATGTGACAGATTGGCACACTCGAGGGGACACAGACTGTTGATTTGACGTATATATGGCTTGAACACTCCTACCTCCCATTTAACATTAAATGCAGCAGGTTTTAATTCAAAAAAAAAATGATTTAAAAACCACAAAATAAGTTTTGTATTAAATACAAAATACTTTGTTACATTTAATATGTTATGAATTTAATTTAAATCATTGGGAGTAAATGAGTTTCAGATTTAAGGAATCATTTAATTTTGTGAGCTATTTATTATTTCAATTAAAAACATTTTGAGTAACCACAGTATAAAAGACCTTGTTGTGCTGAGTGTTTTACATGTAGGCAGTAAGTTAACAAAAATGACTTACTGGTTTACCCTACATGTTGTAGAGCCAGCACACCAACAAAAATTGTCTTTTATTTAAAGTTCAAGCATACCCAGCTCATAGATGAGATAGGTAAAACGTTTCTCATCTAAGGGCTTTATGAATAGATCTGCTAACTGTTGGTCTGTTGAAATAAAATGTAGCTCCACATCTCCTTTTTGAATATGATCCCTTATGAAGTGATATCGAATGTCAATGTGTTTTGTTCTTGAATGCATCACAGGATTGTTGGTGATAGCTATTGCACTTGTGTTGTCACAGTAGATTGGAGTCTTTGTAAAATGAACACCATAGTCTTTCAGCTGGCTTTGCATCCACAGTACTTGAGCAGTACAACTACCAGCAGAAACGTATTCTGCCTCAGCAGTAGATGTGGACACGGTATTTTGCTTTTTGCTCGTCCAGCTGACTAGCCTACCACCCAGTAACTGGCAACCACCAGTAGTACTTTTCCTGTCTATTTTACACCCTGCAAAATCAGCATCTGAATACCCAATTAACTCAAAATCCTGGTCTTTGGGATACCAAAGACCACGTTTAGTAGTAGCTTTCAGATACCTAAATATCCTTTTGACTGCTAGCAAGTGAGACTCTTTAGGATCAGCTTGATATCTGGCACAAAGACATGTGGCAAACATAATATCTGGTCTGCTGGCTGTGAGATAAAGTAGGGATCCAATCATACCTCTATATTCAGTGATATTGACTGGTTCACCATTGGGATCAGCATCTATTTTAATAGTTGCTGCCATTGGGGTCCCTATATATTTTAAACAGGTCAGACCAAATTTCTTTAGCATATCTTTGATATATTTATCCTGACTTATAAAAATTCCATCATCAAGTTGTTTAATTTGCAATCCCAAAAAGTATTGCAAGTCTCTTTGTAAGCTCATTTCATATGTCTTTGACATAAGTTTTGAAAAATCTTGACAATGTTTCTCATTTTTAGATCCATAAATAATATCATCCACATATATCTGTTCTAGCAAGAGATCACCATCTGTCTCTTTTGAGAACAGAGTGGTATCAATTGGTCCAACTTTAAAACCTATGCCAGTGAGATACACATGAAGTGTCTCATACCATGCTCTTGGAGCCTGTTTGAGGCCATAAAGAGCTTTGCCTAGCTTGTAGACATGGTCTGGATATTTACTGCTTACAAAACCAGGAGGCTGTTTGACATAAACTTCTTCTTGCAGCTTCCCATTTAGAAATGCAGATTTAACATCCATCTGGAATACCCTAAAGTTCATCTTAGCAGCATATGCCAAGAACAATCTGATAGCTTCCATCCTGGACACTGGAGCATAAGTCTCTCCATAATCCAATCCTTCTTCCTGTTTGAACCCTTGAGCTACCAATCTAGCTTTGTTTCTGATCACAATCCCATCTTCATCCATCTTGTTCTTGAAAACCCACTTGGTACCAATGATTTTCTTAGTTTCATCATCAGGTTTAGGTACCAAAGTCCAAACCTTATTCCTATCAAACTGGGAGATCTCTTCTTGCATAGCTCCTGCCCGACTTGGATTTTTGATTGCTTCATCAGGACATTTAGGTTCAATGGTAGACACAAAATTTACATGCATACAGAAATTGCTGGTTGCATGCCTTCTTGTTTTAACACCACTAGTCAGATTACCAATAAATTGCTCAATTGGATGCTCTTTTATCCATCTAGTGTTATGAATAGGTGAGCTTGTCGTGAAACACACAACATCTTGATCATCAGCTGGTTCAAAAGTATGAGCAGCAGTTGGAGACAGCTGTTCAGTATTAATGTAACCAGTACCAGCTTGTGATCCTTCAGAACCAGTAGACCTATGCTCAAGTTGTAGGACTTCAGTAGAGCCAGTAGGTCCGCTAGGTTTAGATACAGATGGAACAGAATGTTCCATCTCATCATCAGAGAACCCAGAAACATGGATTGGTGAGGGATTTGCAGCTGGTTCCTCTTCATCATCAAGAGATTGCTGAGTAGGCTCTTCAAACAATAACTCTTCATCTTCTTGACTGGGAGATGAGGCTGGGGCAGTTTCATCAAATGTAACATTAATTGATTCTTCAAAACAACCCCTTCTTTTATTGAAAACCCTATATGCCTTTGACATGTTAGAATATCCCAAGAATATACCTTCATCAGCCTTGGCATCAAACTTGCCCAGCTGATCCCTATTGTTTAGAATGAAACAGGGAGTGCCAAATACATGAAGAAATGAAATTGAGGGTTTTCTTCCTTTGAGAACTTCATAAGCAGTTTTCTGATGTCTTTTCACTATTAAAGATCTATTCTGGGTAAAACATGCAGTGTTCATAGCTTCTGCCCAATATGAATTTTTCAGCCTAGACTCAGCTAACATAGATCTTGCTGCTTCAATGAGAGTTCTGTTTCTTCTTTCTGCAACACCATTTTGTTGAGGTGTTCTCACGGCAGAAAAGTTCTGTGAAATACCTTTATTAGCACAAAATTCTTCTAATGTAGCATTTCTGAATTCTGTACCATGATCGCTTCTTAGCTGTTTCACCAGTTGCCCATTTAAAGGCTCCATTCTTTTGATAAAATTGATAATTTCGTCAGCAGCTTCACTCTTTTGCTTCAAAAAGAATACCCAGGTGTATCTAGAATATTCATCAACAATAACCAGTGTATACTTCTTCCCACTACAGCTGGCCACATTAACAGGACCAAAAAGATCCATATGAAGTAAATGAAATGGTTTCTCAACAGATGAGATTTGCTTTGATTTGAATGAGGCATGGTGATGTTTTCCTTTTTCACAACCAGGACACAGTCTATCCTTTACATAAGACATGGTGGGTAGCCCAGACACCAAACTTCTACTGGATAATTTGTGAATATCTTTGAAGTTGAGATGTGAGAGTCTCTTATGCCATAACCATTTTAGGTTGTCTGCTGCCTTCGAATAGAAACAAGTACCAGTTGTTGTGAGTGCTGTGTTCATGTCAATTTGATACATGTTTTCATGACGTTTTGCAGTCAGCAGTGGCTTCCCTGTCTTATCAAAAATAGTGCCAATTTTCCTTCTGAATTGGACTATCTTGTTCTTACTTGTCAGTTGGCTTATGCTGAGTAAATTATGTTTAAGCCCAACGACATATGCAACATTTGAGAATGTGACATTTCCATTAGTCAAAGTACCAAAACCCTTTGTGTAGCTCAACGAATTATCTCCATACGACACAACTGGACCATCCTTTTCTTGATAGTCCATCAGCAGGGACTTACATCCGGTCATATGTCTCGAACAACCACTATCGAGATACCATATTTGCTTGTTCTGAATGCCCTGCACAGTAGCTAAGAGATTAGTTCTTTTTGGGAACCCATCCAAGGATGGGTTCTGGAAGGGTCATCTTTGATGATCTCTTCCTGTCTGCTGGTTTGCTTGAAGAAGCAGCAGTAGATGGGGTTGGGGTAAAAGGACACCGGTTGGCTAAGTGAAACTTGCTGCCACATTTGTAGCATTTTCTCACATTTGGTATCGGTGATGGGTCATACACATTGTAAAGGGGATCGGGGCGATGTTTGGTTACAGCCTCAATTAGCTGGTCAAGCTTGACTGTCATAATCTCAGTGATAGACAGCTCTTCATTCGAATCCACTTTTGATTTTCCCTTAAGGGTAGCTTTCTTCTTGGAACCAGTACCATAGTCATGACATATTGCTTTGCCTTTATCATTTGACGAGCCACGTGGAAAGTTACTGGCTTGTCAATTGAAGCTGGTGAGCTAGAAGAAGTTTTTCCTGCTGCCTTGGACTTACCAGTATTACGTTTGACTGGCTTGTCTGCAGCTACTGGTGGACCAGTAAGTTTGTCATCAGTTGGCTCAGCACCATTGGAGCTCGAACACGAAGGGGAATCAGTTGGTTTAATTTTTCTAAGATTATTTTCAGTGATTTCCCTTTTGATACGTCTTTCTTTTGGAGTCATGTAGTAGATGCTTGAGGGGTCAGTAGTCTCATCAATTGAGGTACTGACTTCTCTTGCTTTAACTTCATCCTCCAAAATTTCTTTTATGGCAGGTGGTGGGGACACAGTAGGTCTAACAAACTTATTTGTCAAGACCTTTTTACCCTTAACTATCTTGGTAAAAGTATTTGGCAAGACAGCTTCAGGATCTATTTCAAGAATTGGGTCCATGAAAGTAACTTCTGCAATAGCAGCAGCAGCAGCATAGTCACCAGCAAAGAAAGCTTCAACTTGGGCAGGCACCTGCTCGTTAACACACTTTGCTGTGCGTTGAGCAGATGTACACCATGAAGCGACAACCTTTTTAAGATTATCCAGCTGGTTCTTAACTTCTGCTGCCTCAACGTGAAGAGACCTTAAAGCAAAGTTTTGCTTTTCAAGTTTGGAAATATCATCTTTCAAGATTTTAATTTCATCATTTTTGCATTTAAGTTTCTCATTTAAAGATTTGTTATCAGTTTTCAAAACTTCTTCACGTTTGCTGCCTCTACATAAGTCAACTCTTAGGTAGTCAAACATTTCGGCCTTTTCATCAACAGTATAAGTTCGAAAATTATCAACCTTATACATCAATTCAGTTTTCCATTGAGGAGAATCTCTTTTCTGATCAGCTTCCCCCATATCAGCCAAAAACATGCTACCACTATCATCCTCATCAGACTCCTTGACCTCCTTGGCCATTAAACACAGCTTCTTTTCTGGAGCATAACCAGCACCATCATCATCAGTATCACTATCAGAGGAAGACCACGAGCTGGTTTCATCCCAATCATGATGTTCAGCAACTAGAACCTTTTCTGGCTTTTTACCCTTCTTATCAGTCTTAGCACTTTCCTTCATCTGAGCTTTCATAGCTTTGTACTTGTTCTTGTACTTGTCAGCTTTTGAGAAAGAGTTAGCATGTGAAATTGAAGGTTTCCTGGACATGCATTCAGCAGCAAAATGTCCAACCTTCCCACAATTATAACACTCAGATTTAGGACCCTTGACTGACTTGCTGCTATACCTAGCACTCGGTTTCTTACTCCCTTTGTATGACTTGATGGTTCTATTACGATTGAAACTTTTGAGCTGCCTAGCTAGCAAAGCCATACCTTTAGCAAACCCTTCTGCATCACTTTCATCGTCACAGCTTTCTTCAGACCCAGTACCACTATCCACATCACTCTCAGCTGACTCTTCTTCTGCCAACAACTTTTGAACCAGTAAAGCCTTTTGAGCTTTCTTTTTAGCAGCAGCAATAAGAGCAGTATCATCTGTCTAGAAGATTTTGAAGTGTTGGGGGCAGACCTAAAGTTTTCTTTTAAGTTAAGTTCAAATTTAGCCTCTGCCTTCTCATGGTTCCAAAGTGAACTGTAGAGAGAAGACATGTTGAAGTTCTTTAGGGTCTGAGTGGTTCTTAAGGGGTCAGTAACAGATTTCCATTTAGTAGGCAGTGAATCTATGAATTTGTTAACTTGTTCAAACTCAGTATAGGTGACATTCAAAGTGATCAGGTCAGCAATCAAGGAGTTAAACCTAATGAAGGTTTGCTTAAGGGTTTCGTTCTTGTAGGCAAAGAACATTTCATATTCTCGTTTTAAAGCAATCATTCTGTTCTGCCTAACTTCTCCCATACCCTCATAGGTAACATCTAGATAGTCCAACATAAGCTTAGCATTTTCTTTTCCCTTAATCAGTTTGAACAGTAGGTTAGGCAAAGTTATAGCTAACAAGGTTCTGATCTTAGGGTCAAGTCCAACACGACGTTTATCCTCAGCATCCCATCTAGAAGGGGTGAGAATAACCTCTCTGCCAGGAACAGCAGGAGTGTCAGCTGTATCTGGTGCACTACTAATAGTTTCAGTAGGTACAAATGGACCATCTGTGGTAATACCAGGCATGAGTGAGTCAATAGACTCAAGGTGAAGCATGAATCTTGCTTTCCAAGTTTCATACTCATCTTCATCAAATTTGGGTGGTCTATTGGATGAGCCATTTTCAAGGTAAGCTGTATTAGAATATGCAGCCATGAGAGAATTCAGATCCAAGATATTAATTATCAAGACTGAAGCTCCGATACCAGTTGTTGGTCCCTTGATAAAAACAGGAGTATTGTAGGGGGGGTGAATACAATTTCTTTTAAGATAACTTAACAGTTAAACTCGATTAGTATTCAAGCATGCAAATAAATAGAGTCACATGTAATTTTCAACAGTTATTCTTTATTGATTGAATCACAAAGAATCACAACTATCCTTGGCGGAATGATAGTTGGTTGATACAGATTACCTAGATTATAGCTAAGAGGTAAACTAACAGCTATTACACATTTTGACTCTATAAAAATAAACCCACACCAATAGTAGTCCTATTAACCGTGTAATGGTTCTATTGTCCACTGGTACATAGGATGTCTGTACTTATGGAGACAACTACATCAGAGAGCATGCTCTCTTCTTTCCTCTTTGGTAGCTATTTGCAGGAACACCCCAATTCGGTTTGGCACCACTATTTGATTAAACAAATAGAATGTTGTGTTCCCTAGGTGATGACAAAGTATAACCCATGTCTGCACATGCGTTAAACTTCTGCATTCCCACGTGGTCTTGTAAGGTCACTTGTCAGCCGCCGACGCGTGTCCTTTTCTGTTCAACTTTGTCTTTGACTGCTGTTGAATAGTACCATTGATGTAGTCCACTCGGGAAACCACTATGCTTATAATGGAGCATAGCTGTCTTGTGTAGTGAGCTGCATTCCAGCTATGCTGGTTCTTCATTGCTGAGCCACTTCATGTTCTTGATTAGCTGAGTACACATCCTGTGCTGATTGAAGAACACTGTCTACCTTGTGCTGGTAGACTGAGCAGCAAACTAAACACTTGACACAACAATATCTGCTGTCTATACATGAACAAACTTGTGCTGACTGCACATAATATTTTAGTGCAAATAAATTATAGTTTTGTTATAATTAAATCCTTAATTATTTTGGGGATTCAACAGCCATCCCTATCAGAGATAATAGAGATTGGTATTCCATGTCTGAAGACGACTTCCTTCAAATACAGTCGTGCTAACTTCTCCATCTTGTCATCTTCTCTTATTGGCAGGAAGTGTGTTGATTTGGTGAGACGATCAACTATTACCCAAATAATATCAAAACCACTTGCAGTCCTTGGCAATTTAGTGATGAAATCCATGGTATTGTTTTCCCATTTCCATTCCGGGATTTCGGGTTGTTGAAGTAGACCTGATGGTTTCTGATGCTCATCTTTGACCTTAGAACACGTCAAACATTCTCCTACATATTTAGCAACATCGGCTTTCATACCTAGCCACCAAAAATATTTCTTGAGATCCTTGTACATCTTCCCCGTTCTAGGATGTATTGAGTATCTGGTTTTATGAGCTTCTCTAAGTACCATTTCTCTCATATCTCCAAATTTTGGTACCCAAATTCTTTCAGCCCTATACCGGATACCGTCTTCCCGAATATTAAGATGCTTATCCCATCCTTTGGGTATTTCATCCTTTAAATTTCCTTCTTTTAAAACTCCTTGTTGCGCCTCCTTTATTTGAGTAGTAAGGTTATTGTGAATCATTATATTCATAGCTTTTACTCGAATGGGTTCTCTGTCCTTTCTGCTCAAGGCGTCGGCTACCACATTTGCCTTCCCCGGATGGTAACGAATCTCAAAGTCGTAATCATTCAACAATTCAATCCACCTGCGCTGCCTCATGTTTAGTTGTTTCTGATTAAATATGTGTTGAATACTTTTGTGGTCGGTATATATAATACTTTTGACCCCATATAAGTATTGCCTCCAAGTCTTTAATGCAAAAGCAACTGCGCCTAATTCCAAATCATGCATCGTATAATTCTGCTCGTGAATCTTCAATTGTCTAGATGCATAAGCAATTACTTTCGTTTGTTGCATTAATACACAACCGAGACCTTGCTTTGAGGCGTCACAATATATCACAAAATCATCATTCCCTTCAGGTAATGACAATATAGGTGCCGTAGTTAACTTTTTCTTTAACAATTGAAACGCTTTCTCTTATTTATCTTTCCATTCAAATTTCTTCCCTTTATGCGTTAATGCAGTCAAGGGTTTTGCTATTCTGGAAAAGTCTTGGATGAACCTTTTGTAGTAACCAGCTAGTCCTAAAAATTGGCGTATATGCTTCGGAGTTTTCGGGGTTTCCCACTTTTCAACAGTTTCAATCTTTGCTGGATCTACCTGAATACCTTCTTTGTTCACTATGTGACCGAGGAATTGAACTTCTTCCAACCAAAATGCACACTTTGAAAATTTAGCGTACAGTTTTTCTTTCCTTAACAACTCTAGCACTTTTTTCAAATGTTCTTCGTGCTCTTGGTCATTCTTTGAGTAAATAAGTATGTCATCGATGAAAACAATGACAAACTTGTTAAGGTATGGTCCACACACTCGGTTCATGAGGTCCATGAACACAGCTGGTGCGTTAGTCAACCCAAACGGCATAACCATAAACTCGTAATGACCGTAACACGTCCTAAAAGCAGTCTTTGGAATATCATCCTCCTTCACCCGCATTTGATGATACCCAGAACGTAAATCAATCTTCGAATAAACCGATGAGCCTTGTAGTTGATCAAATAAGTCGTCGATTCTCGGTAGTGGGTAGCGGTTCTTGATGGTAAGTTTGTTCAACTCTCGGTAGTCGATACACAACCTAAATGTACCATCCTTCTTCTTGACAAACAAAACAGGAGCTCCCCATGGTGATGTGCCTGGTCGAATGAAACCACGCTCTAAAAGTTCTTGTAACTGACTTTGTAATTCTTTCATTTCACTGGGTGCAAGTCTGTATGGAGCACGAGCTATTGGTGCAGCTCCTGGTACAAGATCTATTTGAAATTCAACGGATCGATGTGGGGGCAATCCTGGTAATTCTTTCGGGAATTACATCGGGAAATTCTTTTGCGATGAAAACATCACTGATGTTCTTTTCTTCAGGTTTAACTTCCTCGATGTGTGCTAGGATGACGTAACAACCTTTTCTTATTAGTTTTTGCGCCTTCATAAAGATTTAATTTTGCGTTATTCTTTTCTCCGTACACCATTAAGGGTTTTCCTTTTTCCCGTACAATGCGAATTGCATTTTTGTAACATACGATCTCTGCTCTCACCTTTTTCAACCAATCCATGCCAATTATCACATCAAAACTTCCTAATTCTACTGGTATCAAATCAATCTTAAATATTTCACTAACCAGCTTAATTTCTCGATTCCGACATATATTATCTGTTGTAATTAATTTACCATTTGCTAATTCGAGTAAAAATTTATTATCCAAAGGCGTCAGTGGACAAATTAATTTAGCACAAAAATCTCTACTCATATAGCTTCTATCCGCACCCGAATCAAATAAAACATAAGCAGATGTATTGTCAATAAGAAACGTACCCGTAACAAGATCCGGGTCTTCCTGCGCTTCTGCCGCATTAATATTGAAAACTCTTCCGCGGCCTTGCCCATTAGTATACCCTTGGTTTGGGCAATTTCTAATAATGTGGCCCCGTTTTCCACATTTATAACAAACTAAGTCGGCATTATTTGTTCCGACCTTATTAGTTTCTTTATTTTTGTTGTTCTTTGGTCCGTAAACCTCACATTTTGCCGCGCCATGACCACTTCTCTTACACTTGGTGCAAACTGTTGTGCAAAACACATTCGGATGGTACTCTGCACACCTGAAGCATGGTTGTTTCTGTTGTTTGTTGTTATTGAGGTTGTTGTTGGGATTGTTATTGTTGTTGAAACGGTTGTTGTAGTAGTAGTTGTTGTTGTTGGGACGTTTGTTGTAGTTATTGTTAGGATTGCGGTTATTGTTGTGATTGTTGTTGCGGTTGTGGTTGTAATTGTTATTGTTGTTGTACTGGTGACTCTTGTTGCCGTTTTCCTCCCACTTCCTCTTGAGTTATTTCGTGTTGGCTTCTTCGACCTCCTGTTCTTTAATTCTCCCCTCAATCTGATTTATGAGTTTATGAGCCATTCGACTTGCCTTCTGTATGGAAGCGGGCTCGTGTGAACTCACATCTTCTTGAATCCTTACTGGTAACCCTTTTACAAACGCGTCGATTTTCTCTTCTTCATCTTCGAATGCTCCCGGACACAATAGGCACAATTCTGTTAATCGTCGTTCATACGTGGTAATGTCGAACCCTTGTGTTCGTAACTCTCTAAGCTCTACCTTGAGCTTATTGACTTCGTTTCTAGGACGGTACTGCTCGTTCATCAATTGCTTGAATGCCGACCACGGTAGTGCGTAAGCAGCATTTTGTCCTACCTGTTCAAGATAGGTGTTCCACCATGTTAACGCAGTACCTGTGAAGGTATGCGTAGCGTACTTAACTTTGTCCTCTTCAGTACACTTACTTATGACAAACACCGATTCGACTTTCTCGGTCTACCATTTCAATCCAATTGGTCCTTCGGTTCCATCAAATTCTAAAGGTTTGCAGGCAGTGAATTCTTTGTAGGAGCATCCTACACGATTTCTTGTGGAATTAGTTCCACTGCTAGATCCAGAGTTATTGTTATTTTGCATCGCAGCCTGTACTGCGGCTATGTTTGCTGCAAGGAAAATACGGAAGTCTTCCTCGCTCATGTTCAAATTCTGACGAGTCGCCGGTGCCATTTCCTTCAAAAATAGCCCAAAAGAATTAAGTTAATCATATATAATTTTAAGAGTAGTCAATAGTATTTCGTAGCATAATATGAACTTATTTATAAAAGCTTTTTCTTCATATTAACATTTTATAGTTTTAATTCGGGTAGTACCTACCCGTTAAGTTCATACTTAGTAGCTATTATACAATTCAACTACTACGATTCTATATGAAAAAACTTATTACAATAAAATTTCGTGTTCAAAATTTATACAAAATTTTACAAACTTACAATACCACTATTATACATATAGGATGAAATATAGCACATAATAACTTGCTACACGGCAGCTATAAAGGTAATTCTAATTAATACGCAAGTTGTTCAGCAAAGGCAATAAAAACACGTAATTCATAAGTCCAGAAACAGGTCATGCATTCTGGTTTTACTAAAACGACTTCCCATCCTTGGTCTTGTGGAAAGTAACCGTTATGACCATTGGCTAGGCAGAATGTTGTAATATCGTCAAAAGGACGAGGGTTTCGTAATTCCCAACAGCCTCGTAGCAATCTAAAAACCTTGTTTCTTACCCCAACTACTGAGTCCGTCACTTGTGGGAATGTTTCATTTAATAGTTGCAATCCGATGTTCTTTTTCTCACTTTGGTGAGAAGCGAACATCACTAACCAATAAGCATAACATGCTTCTTTATGTTGCATGTTAGAAGCTCTTTCTAATTCACGAAATCCTATGTTGAGATATGTTGAGTCAAAATAGGTTCTTAACCCGTAGCAAAAAATTGCATTTGGGTTCCCCGCATTTAACGCTTTAGAGAAAACACGGCGTAACTTACAGTCTCCCCAATGTGATATACCCCACCTATCAAAGGAAATCCTTTTATAAACTAAGGCATTTCTGGAAAGCCTTTCAAATGTTTGACAAGTTAATTTCGCCATAACTAAATGTGCTGATGAATTCTGACCGACTCTAGACAAGATTTCCTCAATCATATCCTCTGGTAGGTCTTCTAAAATATTCGATTGTCTACCCTTAACGTCCATTTTGTTTTTATACTGTAAAATAGACAAGGATTAGATTCGTGAAAGTTAATTAACAAACAATACAAGCAATTTTTACATAGAACATAAAAGTACAAGCACACTACAATACATATAATACATAACATGATTACAACCATCTAATCTGAATCACTGGTTTCTTCTTCTTCGGACTTGGTTCGTTTTCCTAATTTTCTAGGGATATATGGTGTTCCTTTAATACGACCCGTCGTTTTCCACAATGGTTTAGAAAAACCTAGTGGTTTAGAGGTTCCCGGGTTATTGTTACATTTTAGGAAATACGGACGTTTCTGATACATATAAAGTTCATCGGGGTTGGAATCAGGTCTCTCTATTTTTATACTTTTTCCCTTATTATTTTCTTTTGCTTTATTAAATTGGGTCGAGGTAATTTCTATAACATCATCGGAATCCTCATCGGGATCCGATTCATCGGAAAATTGGCAATCTTCCCAATATTTTGCTTCCTCGGCGGAAACACCATTGACCATTATTGACTTTGGTCCGTTGGTTGAGGATTTTCTTTTATTAAACCGATTTACTGTAGGTATCAATATTTCTTCCTCCAGAACCTCTTCCTCTTCCGGTTCTTCCTCTTCTGGTTCCTCCTCTTCCGGTTCCTCCTCTTCCGGTTCCTCTTCTTCCGGTTCCTCTTCTTCCGGTTCCTCCTCTTCCGATTCCTCTTCTTCCGGTTCCTCTTCGGGAATTTGTGAATCTTCCCAAAGTATATTCGACTCTTCATTATTATTAGGTGAGTCGATGGGATTTGTACTAGAGGTAGACATCTATCACACAATATCAAACACATTAAGAGATTAATATATTACATAATATTTACATGTTAATAATATATAGTTTCCAACAAAAAATGTTAAGCAATCGTTTTTGAAGAAAAACACGGTCGAAGTCCAGACTCACTAATGTATCCTAACAAACTCGGTAAGACACACTAATGCAAAATTCTGGTTCTCTAAGACCACCGCTCGGATACCAACTGAAATGTCCCATTCATATTGATTATAAACGTTCCATATTAATTGATTTCGTTGCGAGGTTTTGACCTCTATATGAGACGTTTTTCAAAGACTGCATTCGTTTTTAAAACAAACCATAACCTTTATTTTATCGACAAGGTTAAAAAGACACCACTTAGACTATCCAGAAATGATAATCTAACAAATATCACACTTACACACTACCAATACATATTGGTTTACAAATATTAATATGTTACAACAAAATAGATCTCGAATGCAGTTTTAAACAATATTATACAAGCATGCTGACACCAAATCTTGTCCATATAATAGCATGCAACAGCGGAAGCTCTTAATAATCACCTAAGAATAAACATGCTTTAAACGTCAACAAAAATGTTGGTGAGTTATAGGTTTAACCTATATATTTATCAAATCGTAATAATAGACCACAAGATTTCATATTTCAATATACATCTCATACATAGAGATAAAAATCATTCATATGGTGAACACCTGGTAACCGACCTTAACAAGATGCATATAGAATATCCCCTATCATTCCGGGACTCCCTTCGGACATGATGAATTCGAAGTACTAAAGCATCCGGTACTTTGGATGGGGCTCGTTGGGCCCAATAGATCTATCTTTAGGATTCGCGTCAATTAGGGTATCTGTTCCCTAATTCTTAGATTACCAGACTAAAAAGGGGCATATTCGGTTTAATAATCCAGCCATAGAATGTAGTTTCATTTACTTGTGTCTATTTTGCAAAACATTTATAAAACTGCATGTATTCTCATCCCAAAATATTAGATTTTAAAAGTGGGACTATAACTCACTTTCACAGATTTTTACTTCGTCGGGAAGTAAGACTTGGCCACTGGTCGATTCACGAACCTATAACAAATATGTACATATATATCAAAGTATGTTCAAAATATATTTACAACATTTTTAATACGTTTTAATGTTTTAAGTTTATTAAGTCAGTTGTCCTCGTTAGTAACTTACAACTAGTTGTCCATAGTTAGATGCACATAAAATAAATTGATATATATTATCTTGACCCAATCCACAACCCAGTGTATACACGTCTCCGGCTAGATCACAACTCAAAGTATATATATTTTTGGAATCAACCTCAACCATGTATAGCAAACTCCAACATTACTGCATATAGAGTGTCTATGGTTGTTCCAAATAATATATATAGATGGATCGATATGATATGTCAAAATATTTGCATACGTGTCTATGGTATCCCAAGATTAAATAATATATTAGAATATATGTATTATACAATATAAGTTAGCTAGGATATGATTAATATAGATTTATTACCAATTTTCACGTAGCTACAACAAGTAAAAATATCCAATCTTGTTTTACCCATAACTTCTTCGTTTTAAATCCGTTTTCAGTGATTCAAGTTGCTATGGTTTCATATTGAACTTAAGTTTATGAATCTAAACAGAAAAAGTATAAGTTTATAGTCAGAAATACAGATTACAAGTCGTTTTTGTAAAGGTGGTCATTTCAGTCGAAAGAACGACGTCTAGATGACCATTTTGGAAAACATACTTCCACTTTGAGTTTAACCATGATTTTTAGATATAGTTTCATGTTCATAAGAAAAATCATTTTCCCAGAAGAACAACTTTTAAATCAAAGTTTATCATAGTTTTTAATTAACTAACCCAAAACAGCCCGCGGTGTTACTACGACGGCGTATATCTGGTTTTACGGTGTTTTTCGTGTTTTCAGGTTTTAAATCATTAAGTTAGCATATCATATAGATATAGAACATGTGTTTAGTTGATTTTAAAAGTCAAGTTAGAAGGATTAACTTTTGTTTGCGAACAAGTTTAGAATTAACTAAACTATGTTCTAGTGATTACAAGTTTAAACCTTCGAATAAGGTAGTTTTATATATATGAATCGAATGATGTTATGAACATCAATACTACCTCAGGTTTTGTGGATAAACCTACTAAAAATGAGAAAAATAGATCTAGCTTCAAAGGATCCTTGGATGGCTTGAAAGTTCTTGAAGCAAAATCATGACACGAAAACAAGTTCAAGTAAAATTTTCACTCGAAATAAGTTTGAATATGAGTATTACCTTGCATTAGAAAGATTGTTAAAGTTATAGAAATTGAATCAAAGTTTGAATATGAGTATTACCTTTTATTATAAAGATATCTTACTGTAAATAAGAAAGATTTCTTGAAGTTGGATGATCACTCAAAGTGGATTTGCAAGATTGAAAGTAAGCTAGCAAACTTGGAAGTGTTGTTGGTGTGTTCTTGAGTAGTTGTTTTGTATCTTGGTTTATGTATGGATTTATGAACTAGATTGAGCTAGATTTTGATGAAGATGATGAAGAACACTTAGAACAATGTAAGAACACTTGAGAGAGAGTAATTTGATTCAAGAAAATTGAAATGGAAATGTGTTTGTGAGTACTCCCATTCACGTGAATCTTAAGTCTCCATATAGGCTCCATTAGTTTGTTATTTTGTGAGATATTTCATACTAGATGTTAAATGATGGTTCCCACATGGTTAGGTGACTCACATGGGCTGCTAAGAGCTGATCATTGGAGTGCATATACCAATAGTAAATACATTTAGAAGCTGTGTATTGTACGAGTACAATTACGAGTGTATACGAGTAGAATTGTTGTTGAAAATGAATGAGGATGTAATTGTAAGCATTTTTGTTAAGTAGAAGTACTTTGATAAGTGTCTTGAAGTCTTTCAAAAGTGTATGAATACATATTAAAATACTACATGTATATACATTTTAACAGAGTCGTTAAGTCATCGTTAGTCGTTACATGTAAGTGTTGTTTTGAAACCTTTAGGTTAACGATCTTGTTAAATGTTGTTAACCCATTATTTATTATATCAAATGAGATGTTAAGTTATTATATTATCATGATAACATGATGTATTAATATATCTTGACATGATATATATACAGTTAAATATTGTTACAACGATAATCGTTACATATATGTCTCGTTTCGAAATCATTAAGTTAGTAGTCTGGTTTTTACATATGTAGTTCATTGTTAATACACTTAATGACATGTTTACTTATCATTTATCATGTTTATATATAGTGTAACAACATCTTAAATGATTCATATGTAATTAGTAAAACGTTGTTATAACGATAATCGTTATATATATCGTTTTCAAGTTTCTTAATTCAATAGTCTCATTTTATGTATATAACTCATTGTTAAAATACCTAATGAGATACTTAATTATCATAATATCATGTTAACTATATATATATCCATATATATGTCATCATATAGTTTTTACAAGTTTTATTGTTCGTGAATCACCGGTCAACTTGGGTGGTCAATTGTCTATATGAAACCTATTTCAATTAATCAAGTTTTAACAAGTTTGATTGCTTAACATGTTGGAAACATTTAATCATGTAAATAACCATTTCATTATATATATATATAAACATGGAAAAGTTCGGGTCACTACATTAAACGTCGTGAATGCTAGTAATCTCTTCAACTGAATGCTTAATGAAGAAATAAAAGACATTCCTTTTACTTTAAATGGTGTTGAGTACAAAAGAGGATATTAACTAAACGATGGTATATATCCCGGGTGGACATCATTTGTTAAGGTGTTTTCAAGTGCAAATGATAAAAAACGTAAGTACTTTTCGAAGAAACAAGCAGCGGCACGCAAGGATGTTGAGAGGACTTTTGGTATTTTACAAAGGTGTTGGCATATACTACAACAACCAGCAAGGGCATATAGCATCGATGTTATGAAACAAATGATGTATATGTACATCATCTTACACAATATAATTGTTGAAGATGATCGTTTTGCTCTAACCGAAAATGATTGGGTTTACGAACCCGTTCGTAATATGCAAACAACTTGGATCGAGAGGTGCTGAAACAACCCAACCCGTATTTAACACGTGTAATTTTTTTTTTTAATAAATAAACCATTAGCGCCCAAAAGAACGGTTACATACAACCCATTCAACCAATGATACAAGTTTATTGTTTACAAAAGGGCACGAAGGCCATTAATCAAATGTAATACAAGTTCGACCCATTAAATGATAGTTTTAATCCAAACTACACTCGAGCATGGTTTGGGGCTAAACAACCCAACGCTAGGTCGACTTCAAAAGCTTCAACAAGAATCCAACATAGGGAACTAGTATCCCACAACCCCCTTCCCTTTTTCCGCACCTGCATCTAAAAAGATAAATAACGAGAGGGGTAAGCTAACGCTTAGTGAGTGTAATAAGTATACACATGCATATATAATCTACTTACTTGCAATCACAAACACAATACCTCATACAAGCTAGCAATTCGACACCCATGCAAACATCATGTATAAAATACTATCCGCGATTCACAATAAGCTAGCAATAACAATAGCATATGGTTCACAATTTAATATGCTAAATACAAATTCACACAACCATGGTTAACCAATCGAACAAGGGAATGGTACTTGAAAGATCGTCGGAGTTCATAACATCCATTAGTGTACACTACTCCGCGTATTCACTAATCCCCCGGGTGATGTCTTGAACACCGCGACAATTTCACCCCCATGACAATGTGGTGTCTTGAACACCGCGACAATTCCACATGTCAATCAAACCAAATGAGTGGTGTCTTGAACACCGCGACAATTCCACTCCCATGACAATGTGGTGTCTTGAACATCGCGACAATTCCACATGTCAATCAAACCAATGAGTGGTGTCTTGAACACCGCGACAATTCCACTCGTTACATAGAATGTGGTGTCTTAAACACCGCGACAATTCCACACTCCACGCTACACAAATAAATACATTATATACGTACATGCATAATTATTTCACTCACCTTAACACCAAGATGATGATTATGCACTTCCAAAACTTCAAAGCAACGTACCTAATACATTAAGTACACATTCAATACACAACTTGTGGAACCAACCACAATACTTACACTTGAGCATTTAATGACCCAATTGCATTAAATAACTCGACTACACCAAAACCGCCCATAAATGGCCAAGACTCATCTTTAATCATTAAAGCTAGTGATTTTAAGTCTACTAACTCTAACTAACACAAACTTAGGGTATTTCATACCCATTTCACCCAATTAGGTCAACCATTACCCATTTAACCCGTTTTAACACTTAGACTCACAATTTAAGTCAAACTTAACTTATTAACAATTCTTTCATCATTTACAAGTGTAATAGTGACTAACAACACCATTTAACACTTACAATCTCAATCCATATGACCAAAACCCTAGACTATCACCTTTTGGGTTTTCTTGCATCATATTAACCCAAATCTACCCATTTAGTCCCCAAATGGGTCTTACAAGACTCAAATGGCCAAACCCTAGCCATAAAAATAACTAAAACTCAAAATACGGAGTTAAGACTTACCAACACTATCCACACGAAGCTAAGAACGAGGGGAACAATATTACTTCTTGCTCCAAGGATCAAATCTCAAGTCTTCACTCTCAAATCTCACTTTGAATTCAATTGGGTTTTATGTTTTGAGAGGAAATAGAGAAAGAAAAGAGAAAAGAAATGAATTAAATGAGATAAGTGGTGGAGATTAAATGCCCCAATCAGATCTACACGCAAAAGGACGAAATTACCCTTGGACCACTTATTTTAAAAACAAATTTCGGAACCAGGCTGCCCAGATGGTCGCGGCGCGACCCTGTTTTGCCGCGGCGCGGCGTTTCACGTGGAATTCGGGCTGTTTGATCCACCTCCTGATTCTGGTTTGCGTTGTTTATCGCGGCGCGGCCATCACCTTCGCGGCGCGACATTTGCCCACAACTGACCCGTTCGACAATTTTAAACCAACTATATATTTACGCGACTTTTATGCTTCGTTCTCGCTTCTCATATACACCTAAACTTCATCCTAAGGCCTCGCCCGGCTTAACACCATCAAAAACTCATGCATATACTTATACATGAATACATTCTTAAATATATATAGATATATATATATATATATATATATATATATATATATATATATATATATATATATATATATATATATATATGTATATATTTACACAACAACTAACACTTTAACTGTTTATCATATAACGTACGAGTTATAAGCGTACTAACGGTTAAATATGTACCTTAAATCACGTGTGGGAAAAACGGGATGTTACAACTCTCCCCCACTTGAATCGGAGCGCGTCCTCGCGATCCAAGCCGCATGACAAGCCGGAAGATAAACCAAAACAAACTCTTCGGATTCCCATGTAAACTCGGAACCCTTTCGATGTCGCCATTGCACATTGAAAGTTCTAACTTCCTTGTTTCGCAACGTTCTAACCTTCTCATCAAGAATGGCTATCGGTTCTTCAACGTACTCTAGTTTATTATTCAACGCAATCTCATCTAATGGTACCCAAGTCGAGTCATCCGCAAGACACCTACGGAGATGGGAGACATGAAACGTGTTATGGATCCCCGCAAGCTCTTCAGGCAACTCTAGTCTATAAGCAACCTCACCAACACGAGCCAAAACCTTGAAAGGACCAATAAACCGAGGAGCTAACTTTCCTCGCCTTCGAAACCGAATGACACCTTTCCATGGCGAAACCTTAAGCATCACCATGTCACCTTCTTGAAACTCAATCGGTCTCCTACCTTTATCGGCATAAGATTTTTGTCTATCTTGCACCGCCTTTAGTCGAGCCCGAATCATCTCAATCTTACTATTCGTCTCTAAAACCAAATTAGTACTCCTGATTTCTCTTTGACCAACTTCACCCCAACAAATAGGAGTTCGACACCTACGCCCATAAAGCATCTCATAAGGTGGCATTCCAATACTAGTGTGGTAACTATTATTGTACGAGAATTCCACCAATGATAAGTGCTCATCCCAACTACCACCGAAATCAATAACACACATCCTTAACATATCCTCCAACGTTTGATTCGTACGTTCGGTTTGACCGTCCGTTTGTGGATGATACGCCGTGCTCATTTTCAATTGAGTACCCATATCTTCATGAAACTTATTCCAAAATCGAGAAGTGAAACGAGTATCTCGATCCGAAACAATAGATACAGGAACCCCATGTCTCGATATCACCTCCTTGATAAACAATTTGGACAAAGTCTCCGACGATATCGTTTCCCGGATGGGAAGAAACAAAGCACTCTTCATCAATCTATCAACTATCACCCAAATTGTATCATACTGGGTTCTCGCCGTCTTTGGTAACTTAGTAATGAAGTCCATGGTAATGTGCTCCCATTTCCATTTCGGACTTCCAATGGTTGTAACTTACCATACGGCTTTTGGTGTTCGGCTTTAACTTGCAAACACGTGACGCAAAGTTTAACATACTTAACAACATCACGTTTCATACCGGGCCACCAATACTCTTTCTTCAAATCATAGTACATCTTCGTTGCACCCGGATGAATGGAATACTTAGACTTATGTGCTTCATCAAGTAGCAACTTTCGTTAATCGCCCATCTTAGGTACCCACACCCTACCTTGAAAAGACAACAAACCATGCGGGCCTAAGGTAATGAACTCCGTTTGCCCCACGATTCGTTCCTCATGCTTGTTGTTAACAAAAGCTACAATTTAAATCTCACCGAGCTTCACAAGAAAACCGTTAGTAATAATCATGCGAAACGATCCTACTCGTATTGCCGGATGTTAACTCTTTCGACTCAACATATTCGCAACCACGTTCGCCTTACCCGGATGATAAAGTATTTCACAATCGTAATCCTTTACCACATCCATCCACCTACGTTGACGATAATTCAAATCTCGTTGATTAAAGAGATACTTCAAACTCTTATGATCCGAATAAATCATACACTTGACACCATACAAGTAGTGGCACCAAATTTTCAACGCATGAACCACCGCCACCAATTCAAGATCGTGAGTCGGGTATCTCTTTTCGTGTTCCTTTAGTTGTCGAGAGGCGTAAGCGATGACTTTACCTCTTTGCATTAGAACACACCCGATTCCATTTAATGAGGCATCACAATATACCATCATATCTTCGATTCCCTCCGGCAATACCAACACCGGAGCTTGACACAATTTCTCCTTTAACAATTGGAAAGCAATTTCTTGCTCATTTTCCCAATTAAACCTCACGTTCTTCCTTGTCAATTTCGTCAAAGGAGATGCAATTTTAGAAAAGTCTTGGATAAACCATCGATAATAGCCCGCCAATTCGAGAAAACTTCAAATTTCCATAGGCGTAGTCGGTTTTCCCCAACTCTTCACCGTTTCTATCTTCCCCGGATCTACTTGAATGCCTTCCTTATTCACAATATGGCCAAGGAATTGAACTTCCCTTAGCCAAAATTCACACTTGGAGAATTTAGCATACAACTTCTCCTTTCGCAACGTCCTCAACACTTCACGCAAATGGTGTTCATGTTCCTTCATACTCTTAGAATAAACAAGTATGTCGTCAATGAACACAATTACCGACTTGTCCAATATAGGTTGGCACACTCAGTTCATAAGATCCATGAATGTCGCCGGTGCATTCGTAAGACCAAAAGGCATAACTACAAACTCAAAATGCCCGTAACGAGTTCGGAAAGCCGTTTTCTCTATGTCTTCCTCACGGACCCGTACTTGATGATAGCCGGATCGTAAGTTAATCTTAGAAAAATACGTTGCACCTTGGAGTTGGTCAAACAAATCATCAATTCGAGGCAATGGATAATGATTCTTGATCGTCACTTTGTTCAACTCCCGATAATCGATGCACATCCGCATACTACCATCTTTCTTTTTCACAAACAAAACCGGAGCACCCCATGGCGAGGAACTCGGTCGAATAAAACCCTTTTCAAGTAACTCTTGGGTTTGATTTAACAACTCTTGCATTTCCATCGGTGCTAAACGATAAGGAGTTTTAGCAATGAGAGTAGCTCCCGGAACCAACTCAATGTGAAATTCGACTTGTCTTTCTGCCGGAACACCCGGTAACTTATCCGAAAAAACGTCTTCAAATTCATTTACCACCGGAATTTCACGAATGGATGGTGGCTCATCACGAGTATCAACTACATGGGCAAGATAAACCATACCACCACTCTTAAGAAAACGTCGTGCCCGTGCATAAGTGCATAATGGTACGAGTCTTCTTCGTTTATCGCCATGAATAATCAACTCTCCCCCACTTGGGGTCTTGACACGAATGAACTTATCATGGCATGCAATATCGGCTCTATAACGATCGAGCCAATCCATACCAACAACAATATCAAACTCACCCAAGGTCATCGGAATGAGATCGATTTTAAACGTTTCGGTACCAAACACAACATTACAATCTTTACACACATCAACCCCTAGCACCGTCTTACCATCCGCTATTTCAACTTCTACTGGATGACTTAACTTAGCTAGTGGTTTGTTAAGCTTAGGCACAAATCGAGGTGACACAAAAAACAAATTAGCACCGCTATCAAATAATATCCTTGTCGGATTAGAGTTAACCATGAAAGTACCTGAGACAACTTCATTGGATTGTTTGGCCTCATCATTGGTCATCAAATAGTTTCACCCCTTAGCCGTGCCCACCGCCTTCTCCAACCTCTTAACATTATCATTATTCAAATTGGGACACTCCGGCCTTCGGTGCCCTTCTTTACCATAATTGTAACAAGTAAGTTTGGTTGTAGTAGATGGTTTGTTGCAATCACGGGCCATATGCCCCTTTAGTCCACAATTGTGACAAGAATAAGGGAAATCTCCGGAAGCACCTTTCTTCACACTACCAACACTCTCGGAGCCCTTCTTGTTCTTCTTGTTTGAAAAGTTCGAATGACTAGTAGCTTCAAACTTCCTTTTGCCAAAAGTAAAGCCACTCTTTCTCAACACAAGCGCCTCAAAACCTTTGGCCATATTGAACAACTCATTAAAACTCTTCACCACATTTACACTAATCTTCTCTTGATTACTATCGTTCAAGATTCAATAGAAGTCTTCCTTCAACATTTTATCATTCCCGACATACTCCGGGCAAAATTGGGTCTTGAACAAGAAAACGGATTTGAGAGTTTTCAAATCCATCGACCCTTGCCTCAAGGAACGTAATTCGTCCTTAAGCCTTGTAAGATCGGCCAAAGTTCGGTATTCATGGAAAAATTCCGCCTTGAATTCATCCCAAGTGAATTCCATGCATTGTTCTTCACCATAAAGTTGGATTTTCGCGTCCCACCACAACTTAGCATCACCCCTCAACATGCTACAACCATACCTCGTCTTTTTATCAGGAGGGCATTCACAAGTACGAAAAGCCCCCTCCATGTCGGAGATCCAACGGGTACTCTTAAGTGGGTCCCGTTTGCCCTCAAAAGTAGGAGGTTGAGCATCTTTGAAATTCTTATAGAAAAAGTCTCGTCTTCCAACATTGTCCTCTGAAGGACAACTTTAATTTGCTCCTTTACTACGTTGACTAATTGCTCGTCAATCGTATCTAGAAACATCTTCTTAACATCTTCTAGGAAAAATGCATGATGACTTTTCAAAATGGCCTCAACCTTGGCTTTGAACTCGGGGTCCTCGCTCGTGCCCCCATTATCGGTGTCGTGCCCGTTTCTCATCTTCATTTTATAAAACGAAAGAGGTTAAACATCGAAACGAAAAGACATGACATACATATATATATATATATATATATATATATATATATATATATATATATATATATATACACACACACACACATATACACCTCAACACCTCATCTTGCTCAACAATCATCGTACATCGCTTGTTTGACACGAATTGCACCCGTAATAATGGTAGCTAGTAATTATTACGCGAGCACTTCGCATTAACTCGCTAGTACAACGTCTATCTCGCTTGATGATTGCAAATACAACACAAAACACTTAGCGCAAGGTTTGATCACATAAACCTAAGCACTAACGATTCCCGCTCCGACCCGAAGTCCTATAAGTCCCGCATAAAGCGCACACACACTAAAGTCTAAGTCTAGGCACCTATCTCAAATCGCCTAAATCCCTTAGACCATGCTCTGATACCACTTGAAACAACCCAACCCGTATTTAACACGAGTAAATTTTTTTTTAAATAAACCATTAGCGCCCAAAATAACGGTTACATACAACCCATTCAACCAATGACACAAGTTTAATGTTTACAAAAGGGCACGAAGGCCATTAATCAAATGTAATACAAGTTCGACCCATTAAATGATAGTTTTAATCCAAACTACACCCGAGCATGGTTTGGGGCTAAACTACCCAACGTTAGGTCGACTTCAAAAGCTTCAACAAGAATCCAACATAGGGAACTAATATCTCACAACCCCCTTCCATTTTTCCGCACCTGCATCTAAAAATATAAACAACGAGAGGGGTAAGCTAACGCTTAGTGAGTGCAATAAGTATACACATGCATATATAACCTACTTACTTGCAATCACAAACACAATACCGCATACAATCTAGCAATTCGACACCCATGCAAACATCATGTATAAATTACTATCCGCGATTCACAATAAGCTAGAAATAACAATAGCATATGGTTCACAATTTAATATGCTAAATACAAATTCACACAACCATGGTTAACCAATCGAACAAGGGAACGGTACTTGAAAGACCGTCGGAGTTCATAACATCCATTAGTGTACATTACTCCGCGTATTCACTAATACCCCGGGTGATGTCTTGAACACCGCGACAATTCCACATGTCAATCAAACCAAACGAGTGGTGTCTTGAACACCGCGACAATTCCACTCCCATGACAATGTGGTGTCTTGAACACCGCGACAATTCCACATGTCAATCAAACCAATGAGTGGTGTCTTGAACACCGCGACAATTCCACTCGTTACATAGAATGTGGTGTCTTAAACACCGCGACAATTCCACACTCCACGCTACACAAATAAATACATTATATACGTACATGCATAATTATTTCACTCACCTTAACACCAAGATGATGATTATGCACTTCCAAAACTTCAAAGCAACGTACCTAATACATTAAGTACACATTCAATACACAACTTGTGGAACCAACCACAATACTTACACTTGAGCATTTAATGACCCAATTGCATTAAATAACTCGACTACACCAAAACCGCCCAGAAATGGCCAAGACTCATCTTTAATCATTAAAGCTAGTGATTTTAAGTCTACTAACTCTAACTAACACAAACTTAGGGTATTTCATACCCATTTCACCCAATTAGGTCAACCATTACCCATTTAACCCGTTTTAACACTTAGACTCACAATTTAAGTCAAACTTAACTTATTAACAATTCTTTCATCATTTACAAGTGTAATAGTGACTAACAACACCATTTAACACTTACAATCTCAATCCATATGACCAAAACCCTAGACTATCACCTTTAGGGTTTTCTTGCATCATATTAACCCAAATCCACCCATTTAGTCCCCAAATGGGTCTTACAAGACTCAAATGGCCAAACCCTAGCCATAAAAATAACTAAAACTCAAAATACGGAGTTAAGACTTACCAACACTATCCACTTAAAGCTAAGAACGAGGGGAACAATATTACTTCTTGCTCCAAGGATCAAATCTCAAGTCTTCACTCTCAAATCTCACTTTGAATTCAATTGGGTTTTATGTTTTGAGAGGAAATAGAGAAAGAAAAGAGAAAAGAAATGAATTAAATGAGATAAGTGGTGGAGATTAAATGCCCCAATCAGATCTACATGCAAAAGGACGAAATTGCCCTTCAACCACTTATTTTAAAAACAAATTTCGGAACCAGGCTGCCCAGATGGTCACGGCGCGACCCTGTTTTGCTGCGGCGCGGCGTTTCACGTGGAATTCGGACTGTTTAATCCACCTCCTGATTCTGGTTTGCGTTGTTTATCGCGGCGCGGCGCGGCCATCACCATCGCGGCGCGGCATTTGCCCACAACTGACCCGTTTGACAATTTTAAACCAACTATAGATTTACGCAACTTTTATGTTTCATTCTCGCTTCTCATATACACCTAAACTTCATCCTAAGGCGTCGCCCGACTTAACACCATCAAAAACTCATGCATATACTTATACATGCATACATTCTTAAATATATATATATATATATATATATATATATATATATATATATATATATATATATATATATATATATATATATATATATATATATATATATATATATATATATTTACACAACAACTAACACTTTAATTGTTTATCATATAACGAACGAGTTATAAGCGTACTAACGGTTAAATATGTACCTTAAATCACGTGTGGGAAAAACGGGATGTTACAGGTGCAAAACTTACAAGAGGAGGATGAAAGAATTACGAGATAAAGAAGTGCATGAGGGCCTACGATCAGATTTGGTTGAACATATATGGGCTAATCGTGAGACGTCGGGGACGGATTAAGTATTGTATTTTTATTAATTAATGTATTTTTTTAAGAATTTTTTTTAATTTAATTAATGTAATTTTTTTTATTAATGAAATTTAATATTGCATTTGTTTTTATATTTTTAATATATGATTAAACTAAATAATCAATAAAAAAAAAAGATTTAACACTGAAAACGTGTGTCGAAAATGCTGGTCGAAAACGAGTGTCGAAAACGCGCGTCAAATATGAGCATCGAAAAACTTGTGTCGAAAAGGGGCCTTGAAAAGTTCGCAACGAAAACGCGCGTCAAAAACCACTGGTTGAAAAAGCGCGTCGAAAACGTGCATCAAAAAACGCGTTGAAAAACGTGGGGTCGAAAACCCGGGGTCAAAAACGCGCCTCGAAACTGTATTGACCCAGAAATTTTCGACTAAATTTAAACTTAATCTCTATATAATTTCGATACGATAAGCAAAGTATGTAGAAATGAGTCTAGAAAATTTTGGAACAATGTTCATATAATCAATTGACCTTCGACCATTCCCGACGATTCACGAGCAACTAATTGTAAATAAATACATATACAATTAAATGTATATATAAATAAAAATTTGGAATATTATTTGAAATATTATATGATTTAATGGTAGGAAATAAATATGTAAAATAATATGCGATGTAATAAAAACTATTATGTTATTAAATATATATATATAGATATTTATATTTTATATATAATAATACTTGTATATATATAATATTATATTTATTTGTTTAAAAAGAAATAATTAATATAATTATTTACTTAAACTTTTTAATTAAGATTGGTTATATATATAGAAAGAGCAATTCTTAAAGATAAGTGATTTTGAGTTTATTTGGTAAACGTCGGTAACACTCGGTTGATGTTTTGTTAGTTTTAATATAGATATTGTACATGTTCATGAAGAATTGAAATAAAAGTTGGACTGTAAATTGATTACGAAGATTTTAGATTTGTTAAAAATATTTTTACATTTCTAAGTTTAAATATTAGTACTCCGTACACATAAATTGGAACAGAAAATAAACAATTATCAAACCTTTTTTATCAGGTTTCAAACAGTTAATGAGTGAAATAATTAATTATATTTAATCTAAAAGTTTGTGATTTTTAGGAACACTTTTATATTTTAACTGTTTAGCAATGGTCACGATATAACACAGTCCGTGAAAACTGTCACAATCAAACTGACTACTTAACTATTAGTTCACTGTACTCTTTTTCGATTCATTCCATTCCTCCACATGTAGTTATAAAGTAAATATTAAATTATATTTGTATGTCGACATATAAGAAATATTGATATTAACCCGTAACTGATTCACTGTAGATAATTGAGTATGATTGATTTTAATGTTTAGCTTTTTGTTTTTATTTCCTTTCCTTGCTTATTTTAAACGGTAGCATTTAATCAATGAGAAGTTGATCATTTAGATTACTATTAGGAATATTATATTACTACTTTTAAATTATTATGAATCTCATATATATGCATTACCTGCATAAATGATAACACACAAAACTCTTTTTTTTTCTTCTTCTTCTAGTTTCTATTTTCCTTAATCAAACGACCACTCTAAATCAAATAAGTGCACTGCTACTGCTCGGTTCACAAAACTGACACCCACATGGATGTTGCAGATTGTCGAAGGCCAGAGCATCATCAAAACTAAGACCCATATGCTATTGGGGATCACTTTCGAATGCCACCACTTTCGATCACCTCTATCAGTCACCTCCTTCACCTACGTCCACCACCACAACCCACTTCATCACCTTTGTAATCACCAATGATGATCACCACTTCACCCTACTCCCTGCAAACCATCATGATTCACCTTCACACCATCATCAAAGGAATTCAAAACCCTATTTGAAACCTGCTGTTACTGTTATGTTTGCAAACCGAGAACTCTCCACCAACTACAACCACCTCACAACACTTTAAACAACCACCGGCTACCGCCATGGCAGCTCGCTGCTACTGTTTAAACTCGACCCACGAACTATCAATCACCACCCTATAAACGAACATCACAATCACCCCGTTTCCACTTATGCTACTGCTGCTACGGTTTCTGTTTATTCGCACCCAACTGCAATCCCTATCATCGAGACACCACGGGTGCTGCTGCTACTAGCCTGTTTCTAGCATTGTTCTTGTTTTTCATTTAAACAACACAACTCAGTGGGCCCCATTAAAACACCACTAAGACCATGGATGTGATACTGAAACAGCTATAACTCACGTTATGCTATTTCGGTTCATGTGATAGCAATGATGATAAACAATATTGATACTAGTGAGAAGACAAGAAAACGTGTAGGTTTTGTGTTCCTTTTTCTTTTGCTTTTAAAAAGTGTAACATACTAATGTTCAATGAGTTTCCTGGAAGCAACAACAATAGATACCCATTTTTGGCCCTTGATGTTTTTATTTTTAATTAATTCAGTCCGCCAACTTTTAAGTTTAGAAAATGATGATCAATATAGGATAAGAAAGATGATGATGCTTGTGAAGACGTTTATGTTATTGCTCGATCATATTTACAATAGTGATAGTGATTAAGACGTTATACGGAATAATGATAGTGTGAGGTCACAATGTTGAAATGATTAGTATTTTAATTTTGATTATGATTATGATGATGAAATGGGTTATGACGCCGCGATTGAGTTGATAATGATATGTTAGATGTACAGAAAGCCGGCTACTGTAATCGATCACCACCAAGTCCAGTCTAACAATTCTTTTTCATGGGCCTAGGATGCTATTGGATTTTCTCGGCCCAACCTAGCTTGAGAAAGGAGCAGACCCGCTAAAGGCAATTGATGGACCGAATATTGAATGTATGGTACAAGATGATGATGTCGTGGAATGAGGCATGATAGATGATAATATGATATAGACACGAGTTAGATGAAGATTAGGAACGATATTATATTTGACGAGTAGAAGATGATGAGGAACGTACGTGATTATGAATCATGATGATATGATGAGCGTGAAAATGGTTGTGATGATGATCGAATGATCATGGTTAATGATGATAAAGATTGATGATGAATGTGATATAATAATTATGATGGTAATGATTATGAAATAATGATGAAGCAAAAAGGAATAGGAAGTACGATACACGGGTTTAATATAATTCGTATCCAATATAAATTAGGAAATTCACAAATGGAATAATGGTTAAGGATATTATTGGGTTAGCGGGACGTCGCGGGTTCAAACCCGGACTTGGGCATCATTTTTTTTAGGGCTACTTCTTTGAGGTAGTATTATAATTACCATTATTATTATTATTATTATTATTATTATTATTATTATTATTATTATTATTATTATTATTATTATTATTATTTTTATTATTATTATTATTATTATTATTATTATAATTATTATTATTATTATTATTATTATTATTATTATTATTATTATTATTATTATTATTATTATTACTACTATTATTATTATTATCATTATTATTATCATTATTATTATTGTCACTATTTTAGTATTAAAAATATTACTTTAATAAATAAAGGACATTTATGTAAAAATATATTATACATATATATTAATATTAAATATTATTTTGTTTTAATAAAATGTTATTATAATTAAGTACAAATAATATATAAATATATTTTAAATCGAATCACATATATAAATAGTAAATCTTAATACATAAGTAAATATATATAAATTGTTTCATTACGATTATATGTATTAATATACATAAATGATATAGGTTCGTGAATCCGAAGCCAACCCTATACTTGTTCAATGTCGTCCTATATATTTTTACTACAAAATACAGTATGGTGAGTTTCATTTGCCCCTTTTACTCTTTATGTTTTTGGGCTGAGAATACATGCAAATGCTTTATTAACTGTTTTACAATATTTATATGCGTGAGTTTCATTTGCTCCCTTTTTAAATGCTTTTGCAATATATATTTTTGGGACTGAGAATACATGCGCTGCTTTTATAACTGTTTTACGAAATAGACACAAGTACTTAAAACTACATTCTATGGCTGGATTATTAAACTGAATATGCCCCTTTTTAGTCTGGTAATCTAAGAATTAGGGAACAGACACCCTAATTGACGCGAATCCTAAAGATAGATCTATCGGGCCCAACAAGCCCCATCCAAAGTACCGGATGCTTTAGTACTTCGAAATTTATATCATGTCCGAAGGAGGATCCCGGAATGATGGGGATATTCTTATATGCATATTGTGAATGTCGGTTACCAGGTGTTCAATCCATATGAATGATATTTTTGTCTCTATGCATGGGACGTATATTTATGAGAAATGAAAATGAAAATCTTGTGGTCTATTAAAATGATGGAAATGATTATTTATGTTAAACTAATGAACTCACCAATCTTTTAGTTGACACTTGAAAGCATGTTTATTCTCAGGTACGAAAGAAATCTTTCGCTGTGCATTTGCTCATTTTATAGATATTACTTAGTGTCATTCATGGCATATTTAAAAAAAACGTTGCATTCGAGTCATCGAGTTCATCAAGATTATTATCAAGTCAATTATAGTTGGATATATTATGAATTGGTATGCAAGCCTGTCAACTTTCGATGTAATGAAAGATTGTCTTTTCAAAAACTAATGCAGTGTTTGTAAAATGTATCATATAGAGGTCAAGTACCTCGCGATGTAATCAACTGTTGTGAATCGTTTATAATCGATATGGACTTCGTCCGGATGGATTAGGACGGGTCTCTACAGTTGGTATCAGAGCGGTGGTCTTAGCGAATCAGGTCTGCATTAGTGTGTCTAACTGATAAGTCGTTAGGATGCATTAGTGAGTCTGGACTTCGACCGTGTCTGCATGTCAAAAGTTTTGCTTATCATTCCGTGTCGAAAATCATCTGCTTATCATCCTTAGGAAATTATCTGCTTATCATTCTTAGTCTGGACATGTCTTACTGCCTCTATTGCATAGACAGTGTATAGATAAATTCATATCTTAGCGTATCTGTTATTGTTACCTTTGCCTGACAGCTTCCGTAGATTCCTCCGTAACTTATGGGATTTTAGTATTATATATGCATATGTAAACTATGTATTGCAGGGTACTAATCTATATCCTATAATCTTTCTCTTATCGAAAATCCTTCATCTGATCGTACGAGATGAATCCCTCCACCAGTTCAAGTCCCTCCGATTTCGATAGCTATTCCGATAGTTATTCTGACAGCTATTCCGACATGGATATTCACCTAAGCTCCGAAAGCAGTGTCATCAGAATGTACCAACAAATCAACCATCCCTAATTCATCTGATGGGTTCGTAAATGACTTAATCAATGGAGACGCGAAGAAGGCGATCCTTTTCACCAACCGAATTCATCTCTTGGTGAAGAACCTGAAGCACTTACCGGCGAACCAGTCTGAAACACCATTTTCACCCTCATTTTTCCGAATATCTCACTATGATTATATACTATCTCAAATTCAAAACCTTATTCATCTCGCTCGTTCCTACCGACAATCATCCCGGAGTAATAAGTCAACGAGCTTCGCACCCGAGTTGTAGCCTTGAAAGAAAATATGGTGCAAAACGTACCAGCTTCAGCAACATCACCGGTATCAACAGTATCACCAATATCAATACCAGTACCATCAACAATCCATGCCTCAATATCTCATTCTGTACCTCGAATATAATCATCATTCTACGTATTGTTCTACATCAATTATCTTCGTTCTTCATGGCGATTAAGTAATCTCTAAATGTTTTAGAGATTATGTATTCTAGTTCTAACGGTAAACCAAATGAGTTTAATAACATATTAACTCAATGAATCCATGATTACATCTGAAGAAAATATATATGTATATATGTTTTCATAAAGATTGTAATTAAAAATTCTTTCGTACAAACTGATAATGGTGAAAATATTTTAACGGGTAGGTAATACCCGAGGAATATTCAGATTTCACATTAATAAGTTACACTGTACATTCTTCGAAGCTGATTCAATAGTCGTTTACTATCCTACTTACATCCACCGATATACAAATCCGTTCACCACAGAATAGCCATATTCATCCAATTTCATATTGGGATTTTGATTTATCAGAATCCAACAAGTGGCATAATGAAGAAAACATTTGACAAAATAAAATTTGTTAGAAACAAACAAATTAACTATGAGAAATTTTGTTAAGAATCCACGCTAACTGTTCCTAACTAATTGTTCCTAGCTAACTGATTACATTTTATTTATCGCAATTTAATTATCGCAATTTACATTCTCGTAATTTTATTTATCGTCAATTAATTTCTGTTATTTACTTTACGCACTTTATTTATCGTTATTTAAATTCTGTTATTTATTTTACGCACTATAAATATCGGGACACGTATACAAGGTTTTGACATATCATATCGACGCATCTATATATATTATTTGGAATCACCATAGACACTCTATATGTAGTAATGATCGAGTTCTCTATACAGGGTTGAGGTTGATTATATAATAATATATACACTTTGAGTTGTGATCGAGTCTGAGACATGTACACGGGTCACGATAAGTATTAATCAATTCGAATATTATATATTAAACTATATATGAATTATTGCACTGTTAACTGTGGACTATCGACTGTGGACGAATAATATTGGATAATTAAAATGAATTAAAATACTGAGTATAATATATGAAACTAAATAATTCTTCAAGTTGCCACTTGATTTCATCTTAAACGCCATTTGTATCTTGACAATTCTAATCTGCGTTCAAACCTTTCATGATTCTTGAAAACACCTCAATCGGGAGGAGGAACCAACCGCACTTCATCTCCGTAAGAAGAGATTGATGCATATAGTTATGCACTTGAAAACTCTCAGAACCTGAGTAAACGTTTAACACGTATCTGTGCTAATTCCTTTAGCGTTATTATTACCGAAAATAACTTTGCAATCTCTTTCCAAATTAGCCAATTTTGTCACAGCTTCAAC
Organism: Rutidosis leptorrhynchoides; assembly: GCF_046630445.1. NCBI lineage: Eukaryota > Viridiplantae > Streptophyta > Magnoliopsida > Asterales > Asteraceae > Rutidosis > Rutidosis leptorrhynchoides. The sequence goes on from NC_092334.1 coordinate 338,603,815, forward strand.
AAGTCAACTTCAATTTTTCGTGCGAAACAACCTTATTATAACCTTGATATATATATATATATATATATATATATATATATATATATATATATATATATATATATATATATATATATATATATATATATATATATATATATATATATATATATATATGTGTGTGTGTGTGTGTGTGTGTGCGCTCTTCTATTGTTACCGGGGAACCTTTTATATTCCACCATATTACCAGCAGATGTACCAGCAACCTCGTCGCTCCTTGGTTTAAATCTCTCCGAAAAATCACTATATTTATCTATTGAAGTCTCATCATGTACTCATCAGCATCTTGTAACGAGAACTGACATACTAATTACCGGGAATCAGCAATCAGTACTTTGAAAACTCACAGCATATCTACATCAACAGTTATATGTATAACATTCATCTCTTAGAATTATGATCTTTCATCTGAAATTCTGAGAAGCACCCAGTCTACGAATCAATACTCCAAATTTTGAGAAAGCTGAATGAAGCAGCAGAAATCGTAGACAATCATAAACGACCTTAATCGTCGAAAGTTTGATGATAAAGAATGGAGTATTGGAAACACTCAATAGAAAATTTGGTACCAAAAAGCGGATTATGCGAAACTATGAAGGAAGCCGTGGACAAATCACAAAGAATAAGTTTGACTTCAAAGAATCCAAATGATTCAATGCCTGCTGAAGTCTTTAATGAATATCTTGCTCCTCACTCTAAACCATTGCGGACAATAGTTTCCATCATCCTCTGATCTTAGATATTCTAAGATATTATCGTATCTTTCATTATAAATATCCTCCATATTTCTGAAGATATTTTCATAACTATTCTTATCTGAAATCATTAACCTCTTCGTGCTATCAGTGTTACATCATATAGAAACTGTTAGTTTCTATATTCTGTAAACTTTCGAGCTTAAAATATGAATGTTATTAAAGTAATGTTGGGAACTGATGCATGGGTTAGTATAATATAATGATGCTTGATCAACGTGATTATATTACAGTAAGTCATGCTGAGTTTATAAATGAGACATGATGATTCACAGATTATAACGTCATCATGTGCCATGTTACACGACTCTTACATTTTATCTGATATATAAACATATCAAGAACATATTTTCTTGATAGTTCTATCTTTCCTGAATATTCTGGTAATTTGATGAATCAAGATCGTGTTATTACCATTTCTTTCTTAGAACATTAACTATGTTCATTTCAAAATTCATATCTATAAATTCTGGACCGTTGCACGCTTTAATAGAGGTCGAGAGGATAATAAAAAGGCAAAGAGATCCAAAATATAAGAGAAAATATAAAGCCCAATGACAACACCGAAATTACAAACCGTGGATATCAGTACGTATGGCAATATAAAGACACGGGAGGATTATGAATACAATAATCCCTAGAGCATAATAGAAGTAAACAGATTCTTCAGGTGGGAGTTGGAAAAGAAGAACGATCATTGCGATAGTTAGAATAAGAACAAGGATCAAAACAGGGTTAAGCATTTTCATAAATCTTTTGAATTTGGGAATTGAGGATAGAAGTGGTGAAAACAAATGGAACTGAAAAGGTAAATTTATAAAGGAAATATCAGATGAAGTAATCGGGGCAGATCACCGTATTTAATTAAAGAGATCTTAATTTCCATAAATCCCGAAGAATCAGATCTTATAGATTTCTAAGATTTTCTTTAAATCCCTTGAATTTCGAAATTCAATCGTGACTACATCACCGGTTAAGTCAAATCTTCATTTACTCATTTCACTCTTTTGTGATAGCTCCATTCGTACTCTTTGAGTAATCGAATTGTTTTATCTATATTAATCAATAATGATAAAACTCTATTCATTAACTCATATTTGTCATGAAAACATTTTTTTATTATTAGCCATGACGACCTTACTCAAATTTCGGGACGAAATTTCTTTAACGGGTAGGTACTGTAGTGACCCAGAAATTTCCGACTAAATTGAAACTTAATCTCTATATGATTTCGATACGATAAGCAAAGTATGTAGAAATGAGTCTAGAAAATTTTGGGACAATGTTCATATAATCAATTGACCTTCGACCATTCCCGACGATTCACGAGCAACTAATTGTAAATAAATACATATACAATTAAATGTATATATAAATAAAAATTTGGAATATTATTTGAAATATTATATGATTTAATGGTAGGAAATAAATATGTAAAATAATATGCGATGTAATAAAAACTATTATGTTATTAAATATATATATATATATATATATATATATATATATATATATATATATATATATATATATATATATATATATATATATATATATATATATATATTTTATATAATAATACTTGTAAATATATAATATTATATTTATTTGTTTAAAAAGATATAATTAATATAATTATTTACTTAAACTTTTTAATTAAGATTGGTTATATATATAGAAAGAGCATATATTAAAGATAAGTGATTTTGAGCTTATTTGGTAAACGTCGGTAACACTCGGTTGATGTTTTGTTAGTTTTAATATAGATATTGTACATGTTCATGAAGAATTGAAATAAAAGTTGGACTGTAAATTGATTACGAAGATTTTAGATTTGTTAAAAATATTTTTACATTTCTAAGTTTAAATATTAGTACTCCGTACACATAAATTGGAACAGAAAATAAACAATTATCAAACCTTTTTTATCAGGTTTCAAACAGTTAATGAGTGAAATAATTAATTGTATTTAATCTAAAAGTTTGTGATTTTTAGGAACACTTTTATATTTTAACTGTTTAGCAATGGTCACGATATAACACAGTCCGTGAAAACTGTCGGTAAGAACATGACAATCAAACTGACTACTTAACTATTAGTTCACTGTACTCTTTTTCGATTCATTCCATTCCTCCACATGTAGTTATAAAGTAAATATTAAATTATTATTAAATTATATTTGTATGTCGACATATAAGAAATATTGATATTAACCTGTAACTGATTCACTGTAGATAATTGAGTATGATTGATTTTAATGTTTAGCTTTTTGTTTTTATTTCCTTTCCTTGCTTATTTTAAACGGTAGCATTTAATCAATGAGAAGTTGATCATTTAGATTACTATTAGGAATATTATATTACTACTTTTAAATTATTATGAATCTCATATATATGCATTACCTGCATAAATGATAACACACAAAACTCTTTTTTTTTTCTTCTTCTTCTAGTTTCTATTTTCCTTAATCAAACGACCACTCTAAATCAAATAAGTGCACTGCTACTGCTTGGTTCACAAAACCGACACCCACATGGATGTTGCAGATTGTCGAAGGCCAGAGCATCATCAAAACTAAGACCCATATGCTATTGGGGATCACTTTCGAATGCCACCACTTTCGATCACCTCTATCAGTCACCTCCTTCACCTACGTCCACCACCACAACCCACTTCATCACCTTTGTAATCACCAACGATGATCACCACTTCACCCTACTCCCTGCAAACCATCGTGATTCACCTTCACACCATCATCAAAGGAATTCAAAACCCTATTTGAAACTGGCTGTTACTGTTATGTTTGCAAACCGAGAACTCTCCACCAACTATAACCACCTCACAACACTTTAAACAACCACCGGCTACCGCCATGGCAGCTCGCTGCTACTGTTTAAACTCGACCCACGAACTATCAATCACCACCCTATAAACCAACATCACAATCACCCCGTTGCCACTTATGCTACTGCTGCTACAGTTTCTGTTTATTCGCACCTAACTGCAATCCCTATCATCGAGACACCACGGGTGCTGCTGCTACTAGCCTGTTTCTAGCATTGTTCTTGTTTTTCATTTAAACAGCACAACTCAATGGGCCCCATTAAAACACCACTAAGACCATGGATGTGCTACTGAAACAGCTACAACTCACGTTATGCTATTTCGGTTCATGTGATAGCAATGATGATAAAGAATATTGATACTAGTGAGCAGACAAGAAAACGTGTAGGTTTTGTGTTCCTTTTTCTTTTGCTTTTAAAAAGTGTAACATACTAATGTTCAATGAGTTTCCTGGAAGCAACAACAATATATACCCATTTTTGGCCCTTGATGTTTTTGTTTTTAATTAATTCAGTCCGCCAACTTTTAAGTTTAGAAAATGATGATCATTATAGGATAAGAAAGATGATGATGCTTGTGAAGACGTTTATGTTATTGCTCGATCATATTTACAATAGTGATAGTGATTAAGACGTTATACGGAATGATGATAGTGTGAGGTCACAATGATGAAATGATTAGTATTTTAATTTTGATTATGATTATGATTATGATGATGAAATGGGTTATGATGCCGCGATTGAGTTGATAATGATATGTTAGATGTACAGATAGCCGGCTACTGTAATCGATCACCACCAAGTCCAGTCTAACAATTCTTTTTCATGGGCCTAGGATGCTATTGGATTTTCTCGGCCCAACCTAGCTTGAGAAAGGAGCAGACCCGCTAAAGGCAATTGATGGACCGAATATTGAATGTATGGTACAAGATGATGATGTCGTGGAATGAGGCATGATAGATGATAATATGATATAGACACGAGTTAGATGAAGATTAGGAACGATATTATATTTGACGAGTAGAAGATGATGAGGAACGTACGTGATTATGAATCATGATGATATGATGAGCGTGAAAATGGTTGTGATGATGATCGAATGATCATGGTTAATGATGATAAAGATTGATGATGAATGTGATATAATAATTATGATGGTAATGATTATGAAATAATGATGAAGGAAAAAGGAATAGGAAGTACAATACACGGGTTTAATATAATTCGTATCCAATATAAATTAGGAAATTCACAAATGGAATAATGGTTAAGGATATTATTGGGTTAGCGGGACGTCGCGGGTTCAAACCCGGACTTGGGCATCATTTTTTTTAGGGCTACTTCTTTGAGGTAGTATTACAATTACCATTATTATTATTATTATCATTATTATCATTATTATTATTATTATTATTATTATTATTATTATTATTATTATTATTATTATTATTGTCACTATTTTAGTATTAAAAATATTACTTTAATAAATAAAGGACATTTATGTAAAAATATATTATACATATATATTAATATTAAATATTATTTTGTTTTAATAAAATGTTATTATAATTAAGTACAAATAATATATAAATATATTTTAAATCAAATCACATATATAAATAGTAAATCTTAATACATAACTAAATATATATAAATTGTTTCATTACAATTATATGTATTAATATACATAAATGATATAAGTTCGTGAATCCGAAGCCAACCCTATACTTGTTCAATGTCGTCCTATGTATTTTTACTACAAAATACAGTATGGTGAGTTTCATTTGCCCCTTTTACTCTTTATATTTTTGGGCTGAGAATACATGCAAATGCTTTATTAATTGTTTTACAATATTTATATGCGTGAGTTTCATTTGCTCCCTTTTTAAATGCTTTTGCAATATATATTTTTGGGACTGAGAATACATGCGCTGCTTTTATAACTGTTTTACGAAATAGACACAAGTACTTAAAACTACATTCTATGGCTGGATTATTAAACCGAATATGCCCCTTTTTAGTCTGGTAATCTAAGAATTAGGGAACAGACACCCTAATTGACGCGAATCCTAAAGATAGATCTATCGGGCCCAACAAGCCCCATCCAAAGTACCGGATGCTTTAGTACTTCGAAATTTATATCATGTCCGAAGGAGGATCCCGGAATGATGGGGATATTCTTATATGCATATTGTGAATGTCGGTTACCAGGTGTTCAATCCATATGAATGATATTTTTGTCTCTATGCATGGGACGTATATTTATGAGAAATGAAAATGAAAATCTTGTAGTCTATTAAAATGATGGAAATGATTATTTATGTTAAACTAATGAACTCACCAATCTTTTGGTTGACACTTGAAAGCATGTTTATTCTCAGGTACGAAAGAAATTTTCCGCTGTGCATTTGCTCATTTTATAGATATTACTTGGAGTCATTCATGGCATATTTCAAAAAAACGTTGCATCCGAGTCTTCGAGTTCATCAAGATTATTATCAAGTCAATTATAGTTGGATATATTATGAATTGGTATGCAAGCCTGTCAACTTTCGATGTAATGAAAGATTGTCTTTTGAAAAACGAATGCAGTGTTTGTAAAATGTATCATATAGAGGTCAAGTACCTCGCGATGTAATCAACTGTTGTGAATCGTTTATAATCGATATGGACTTCGTCCGGATGGATTAGGACGGGTCTCTATAGAAACAGGGCGTCGAAACAGAGCGTCCAACCCGCGCGTTGAAGACGCGCGTCGAAAGCGCGCTTCGAAAACGCGCATCGTATAAAGCTCGTCCAATACGCGCCTAAAAAACGCGCGCCTTAAAAATGAGCGTCGAAAATGCGCGTCGAATACGGGGACGCGTCGAAAACGCGCGCCGAAACCACGCCAAAAACGAGGGCCGAAAACGCGCACCGAAAACGCGGGCCGAAAACACGGGCTGAAAGCGCGCGTTGCAGAAACGCGTTTCGAAAAACGCGCGTCGAAATCGAATCTTTTGAAGTAACCCATTTGGGTCTTCAAGTAATTTTCTATTATGTGATTGGATTCATTTAAGTCTTCAAGTAATTTTTAATATCATATGCTTAGACCCATTTGGGTCTTTAAGTAAACCTAATGGACCCATTTTTAAAGCTTTGGGTCTTGTTTGCGAGGTCTAATAATCAAACTAAGCATATAGATAATCACAACAATGGATTTTATGAAAGAATACAATTAATCAAGCATAATAACCTCGATAAATCAACATATACAACAATCCATAATCATAAGTCTTACATGAAAGTAAACACACTAAAGATTTATCTTAACATGTTCAAGCAATAATCAACCAAACAATTGGACATAATAGAATTATACGAGTAACTAAATAACTAAAGTAATGAAAACTAAAGGTACCAATGATGATCTTGATCCAATCTTCAATCTTGATGATGAACTAGCTTAAATATGACGAAAAATAGCTCAAAACCCTTCAAATTCGTAGCTGAACTCGGATGTCTAAAACTGGCCCGATACCCTTCTATTTATAAGCTAAACGAAAATTGCTGGAAAAGTCAATGATGCGCCACATCGCCTAAACGATGTGCCACATCGCGCTGTTTTGGCGAAGGGTAGATGCGCCGCATCATGTGGGATCTTCGTTGTCAGAAAACTTGCTAGTGATGGGCCACATCGCTAAGGATTCGTCGCATCGTCCATCATCATTTAAATTTCTTGTTCGTTCTTGCTGAAATCTTCATGTAAACATCTTTCAAACAATAATACTTGCTAAGATCAAACAAAAAGCTCCAACAAGTTTTCACTAATGCATGTTAGAACTGTTTGCATCTACTCCAACCTTGATATTTTGAAACCGATATTGCGACGAAAAGTGTGTATAAATTAAACAATATCACCAACACATAAGACTAAGACTCTTGCAACATACTCAAATGATCAAGAAGCTGGATTTCCAGGGATTGCTAGTAGGGTTTAACTGTAAAAGAAGAATTAGCTGTAAAGTGAGATTGTTCCATGCTTTCAAACCTTTTTTTTCCTTTTCTTTTTGCGTCTGTTATCGATGTTTATAGATTATAATCTCAGAGAAATAGGGAAATATGTCAATGTAATTTTGTTCATCTTTTACATCGTTGTGCTATAGGAAATGGACCATAATCTCAGGAAAAATTATTTCTTTATTCATAATGGAAGAAGTTATTGTTGTTGATATAATAATCCCTATTATTAAAAATCAAATAGAAGTTCATTTTCCGGGTTCTTTTGTGTGATTTATTGACATAATGATAGCTTAGCTCAACTTCTACATCTTTTTAACAGAAATTGAAAGTTCGTTGGTTTAAATCTGAGTCTCAAAAACGATCAAGAATCAGCAAGTTTTTATCTTTTTAAATAAAAATTTGACACAACTTCAGCTACACAGTAGTAGCTCTGCACAGAAGTATGATGAAGTCCTGATTAATTTTATATCTGAAACTGTTAGATACATCTCAAACTAAGTTTTTCATCCGCTCGCTCTTGAATCTGCTATAATCAGCAAGCAAGCTACTATTCACTTTCTCCTTCATGTTCTCCACCAATCGTCTCAACACCTATTATCATTACAACGTTCGTTACACAAATATTTGAAACCTAATTTACAGCACGAACCATGCTTAGATAACGTGAAAGGTCTAACCGTCTCTGCAACATCTCGTCGAACATCCTCGGGGATGATAGAAAGAACTGGAGGCAAGTCAAACGTAATGCTCATTGTGAGTTGACCTTTAAGGCGACTTCGATTACCTTGTCTGTAAGGGTACAATGCACCTTTAACACCAAGCGAGAACTCAGATGGTTTGACAACGTCTTCTAGCCCTAGAAGTTCCCATCGAATCTGCAAACAAAAACTTTCAGAAATCGGGAATTGATTAACGAAGTAACGAAAAAGAACGATAATTAAGGGAAAAAACTCACTATGTCAAGATCGAGAACTTTAGTGACTTGTGATGGAACACCGGTTGGGTAATCGTACCCGTTTGTTTTACATCTCAACCGCATGTCGATTACTGGATTACAAGTCAAGAAGAAAAACTGTATAGGTAACATATGCACTCTCCATTCTTCCTGTACAAGAATTAGTCTCAAAATCAGGATTATTGTTTTTGAGTGATACTTAACCTTGAATTTAGAATCCATATGTTATCAAGATGCACATTCTAAAATTTCGACCAATACTACAATCTAAAGTAAAACCGAACATTCAGATAAAACTAACCGAATTTGGTAAATCTGGCTACCAAAAATTTATGTGTTTCTACATGTGATATTTTAAATCAACAAAGGTTTCACTATATAGTCTGTTGAGTATGACTAATGTTTTACCTTTCTCAAAAATGAACCATAGCTCACAGACCCGTTTTGACCCGTGACCCATATCAACCCGTTTGCCACCCTTAGTATGAGAATGCATACAAGGTTGGAGAACTCGTGCCTCCGGGTGTATCCGGTCAGCACCTCGGGGAGCCCTTGGATGTTGACCAAGTTTAACTTTGACCGGTTCTGACTTTGACTGGTTTTGACTGAGTTTTGACCGAATCTTGATCGATACTCTGAGTAATCTCGAGTTTTGGCCGAGTTTGACCGAGTTTTCCTAGAGTTTTGACCGAGATTGAGCTAGTAATTGAGCCAAGTACTCGGATCAATCTTAAACCGAGAACTCGGCAAGTACTTGCCGAGTTTTACCGAATTCTATAACCCTCCATGCCTCCATGCATATACCACAAAAATAGTTCTAGCTTCTAGTGCATTTTCTTGTAAAATACGTTATGGTAGCATATACCCTGTTCACAATTGCAAGCCTAAGTTACACAAAGTATCCAAAACCATTTGCATATTACAGTTTCCTTACTGTCCACATGACTACATGAGTCTGGTTCAATATCAGGTAAATGAATCAAAATTTGAGATTTGGCTCAAAATCAAATAAATGAATCCATCCATAATTGAGATGTAAAATAAAGCCTTTATTATAGAAAGACATATGTGTTATAGAAATTGTTAATACACGAAATAATAATTAGGTAAGTTTAAAGCCTAAGAAATTTAACCTAATAAGTAAATAGCAGCTAAATAACATGACAGAGGAAGGAAGATGCATACGTCATTGAGTTGTTGGCTTCTCCGTTTATCAGGAAACATTGCTTTGAAAACCCTAGGTTTATCCTCCAAATACTCATCAAACGATGCCTGCAATATCAACAAAAATTCAGTTTCAAGCTGCAGATACAAATTAAATAAGAATTAAACACACCGTATTATTACGTCAGGTGATTCGTAGAGATACATATCAGTAGCAATTCTGGACGAGTAAGTTGAAGCATTCGATAATTTGCAATTGCATCTCCAGTTTGATCGCCAATTTCGCTGAAGCATGTTCGGATTTATGTTTCCGGCGATGGTGATGGTAGCGGTGGTGTGATGTCTGAATTTTGAAAAATTATTGTACGATTTCAGTAGGGGAAGAACCGCCATTGGTAATTAGGAACAAATCAATTAATTAATTAATTAATTAAATATAGAAATTAAGCAGTGGTGACAATTATAGAGTAAAGAAAGAAAGCAAGAAAGCGAAGCATGAATGGATATGGATATTTTTTGTGTGGAGTTTAGGTGGCGGGTTTTTAGTGGATGATAGAGGAGGGTGACAAAATATTAGATAGATACAATTCCACTCTTGAAAATCTTAAAGAAGATTTTAACAACTTTTTACTCATTTTTTACAAAACACCTACAACAATTTTCACAATTAGCGCAATTACAATTTATGCCGTTTAAAGTTCCTTTCAATCAACAATCTTTAAAACCACAACAAAATTTTGCACCTCCACGAGATAAAGAAGTAGAAGAAATTCGTGACAAAACGCAACAATAACATATACGAATAAGAAATGATCACTAGCGAAAATATGTGAGGACAGAGGGTACACTTATCGCCCTCAGTCGATTTGTAATTTTTAGTGAAAAAATTTTGGATTTTTGGATTTTTCCTTGGTAGATCTTTTTTGCCTCAAAGTCTCCATATTTTACCCCAAAACTTTCAAATTTTGTCCAAAAACCCCCCTCCAAATTTTGCCAAAAAACGACCATATTTTACCGCAAACCCTACATATTTTCCCAAAAACGTTCTTACGCTTTAAAATTACTTTCACCTCTGATGAAAAAATTTATGCTTCTGCCACTAGAAATGATCATAGAAAAAAAGGAAAAGAGGTTGAAAAAAATCTCAAAATAAAAATGTGGACACCAAAAGAAGAAGTTTGGTTTGTAATATGTTAGATTGATGCTTCGGAGGATACTGTTCATAGTAATTCACAAAACGTGGAGACTTTCTGGGGTATAGTTCGTGACGAGTTTATCAAGTAAGGCGTACGATGACTTGGGGTTACAAAGACGCTAGTGAATATTTGAAGAAGAAGTCAAAGTGGTATACCACCTCTGGTTGGTGGAACTAGTTCTCGAATAAGAAGAACGATACAAGTTGAAGACAGAGACGATGCGGTTTTCGAAACCGAGCTATTAGTCTCGGTGAAAATCGGGCAACTAACCTCAATGAGTTATTTGGTGGTGATGCAATTCCACTTCCTTTGGGAGGAGAACGAGCAAAGAAAGCGACTAGATATTTCGCTTCGTCTGACGTGGGGATTTCATTTCGGAATACAAACTCTTCAAGAATCAAAGTGTTAGCTGAAAATGGAATAATATTAAAGAGATGGATATGGAAAAAAGGAGGAAGGTATTTTTTATTTTTTTATTTTTTTTTTGGAACAGCATTTCGGGATCACTATGGAGGACTAAACCACTCACGCGTTCATCTCCCGCAGTTGCATAACCCGCCCCAACTATTGCACATGAGAAAACCCGACCCAATCCGAGGGCATGGACGGTAAAACCCCCCTCTTCCACTGCCCCCGCAACGCGATGTGCGGAACTCTAGGAACTCAAAAATACAATGAAATTCGAACAAAAAGGGACACGGACGAACAAAAAAGGGACACGGACGAGCAAAAAAAGGTGAAGTCGAACAAAAAAAAACACGGACGAACTAAAAAAAAAAATTTTGTTCGAATTACAAAAATGTAGAACACATTTTTGTTCGACTACCAGGTTTTTTTGTTCGACTACCACTGTGTTCTACATTTTTTTGTTCGACTATCAAAAATGTAAATCACAATTTGTTCGACTATCCCCTTTGTTGTTCGGCCTCCTTTTTTTTTTTGTTCGTCCTTCCCCTTTTTTGCTCGACTTTCCCCTTTTTTGCTCGCCCGCCACTTTTTTTGCTCGAATTTCAGTGTATTTTGGGCTATTTTGGAGGTATCAGGGTTCTCACACAAAAAAATTCTCATTTGATCTCTCTACTATATATATATATATATATATATATATATATATATATATATATATATATATATATATATATATATATATATATATAGAGAGAGAGAGAGAGAGGATCCAGTGAGAATTTTTTTAGTGTGAGAACTCTAGGAACTCCAAAAACACTCCAAATACACTAAAAACACGGACGAAAAAAAATTAATAGTCGAGCAAAATTGTTTTTTTTGTTCGAATTTCAATATGTAAAACACATTTTTGTTCAAATATCGGCATTTTTGTTCGACTACCCGTGTGTTCTACATTTTTTTTTTGTTCGACTATCAAAATTGTAGAACACAAAATTGTTCGCCCGCCTTTTTTTTGTTCGAATATCACTTTTTTGTTCGTCCTTGTTCCATTTTTTGCTCGAATTTCCCTTTTTTGCTCGAATTTCAGTATATTTTTGAATTCTCAGGGTTCTCACACAAAAAAGTTTTCATTTGATCCCTCTACTATATATATATATATATATATATATATATATATATATATATATATATATATATATATATATATATATATATATATATATATATATAAAAGTTCAAATGAGAACCAAAGAAAAATATTTGGTTAATTGACCCGTGAAAACATGGGTTTTTTTAAATATATTTATAAAAATATTTGATATATATTTTGGTTAATAAATATAAGTAAAAAAACAAATATAACAAATTATATGTACAAAAGATAAGCTATGAAATTTTGGCCCAACATTAAGAAAAAAAACATGGAGAGATGAGAGAGAGAGGTGAGAGAGAGCGAACGGCGGGCACGTCTGGGTACAGGAGAAAATACAACGGCAACTACAACAACATTCGATTCAACAGGGCAAATGTCAATCACTTGACTTCTTACATGTTCTTCAATTTCTCGGATGAATGGAGGGTCCCAGATCTATGGAGAAAGTTCAAGCAATATGGAGTGGTCCGTGATGTTTACATGGTGGCAAAACGAATCCACAACGGTCGTAAATTTGCTTTCGTACGTTTTGCTGATGTTAAAGATGAAGACAGATTCCTCAAACATCTTGAGGAGATTAGGTTCAATGATGAAAAGATAAAGATTTTCAAAGCAAACAAGAGGGGTTCATTACCGGAAAAAAGAAGTTTGAGGGTGAACGGGTTCAAAACACTGGGAATTTAAACTTTGGGTTTCATGATGGCAGAAGGTTTCGTGAGGTGGTCTCAGATAAAGAGGAAGATCTAAGAGATACTTTGAACGGTAAAAGAAAAGCTAATCAAGAGAAAAAGGAAGACCTAAGGGACACTTTGAACAACAAAAGGAAAGAGAATCAGGGTTCTGATAACGGGATTGGAAATATAGGTAGAGAGTTGGTTGTAGATAATAACATTGCAATTGAAGAGATGTTGTCAATTGCTATCACCTGCGAGGCAAAAAGCAAAAACATTCTGGCCAATATCGAGAGCATTATGATGTCTGAAAGGCAAGAAGGTATCCAAATAAAATTTCTGGATGGTTTATCAATACTAATCATATTCGGTTGTAAGGAATCCATGGAGTCGGTGGTTAACAACACTAATCACCCACTGAGAAGATGGATCACCAAAATTAATCGATGAGATCTGGATAGTTGGCCGGAGGGTAGAATGTCATGGCTAAGAATAAGTGGTGTCCCCATACCATGTTGGACGGAAAATACTTTCTTCAGCATTGCTGGTTAGTGGGGTACGACATACACAACAGAAAATTGTTCGCTTACCAGGAATCAATCTTTAACCTTTGGAAGAGTTTTGGTTAAACTTAATGAGCCTGAGTTGGTGAACGACTCCCTAAAGTTAACCACAAGTCCAGAACTTATTATATTAGCGTAGAGGAAGAGCGGAAGGACAATCCTAAATTCAAGTTAAGGTGTGTTAAGGATGATGAAGAGTCCAGTTATTGCTCAGATGAAAGTGAGAGCCATCGAAGTAGTGATTCCATTGATTCAGATGAAATATCCGATGAAGATATCTTCGCTGAACCAGAGAATGGGTTCAATTGGGTTCGGGGAAATGAGTCCAGGAACAACGCAGATAATGGAGATGATGTTGATATGGGTGGTTCTAATAACTGCGGAAAGAATTCTGGCAACATGTCGCCGGAGAATTCGAATAGTTCTGTCAAGAAGTTGGATCAGCAGGAGGAAGATCAAGAGTCAGGTTGCCTAGGGGTTGAGGATCTCTTTGCAGATGACGTGGAGTATGTGGCAGAGTCCAATGAATGTCATAATTGTAACCCTAATTCCAACTATAATAATAATTGTACACGTGACATTCCCCATGTAAATACGGCGCATGTTGGGACTAACTGATGTTATGCGAGGTGTATATGAAATAGTGTATATTTTACTAGGAAAAACTATTAAATACGATACAATTTTACACAAGATATTTATTTATTTATAGAATGGATATACCTAAACCTTGCTACAACACTTATAGGCAGTGTACCTAATCGTACAGTAGTGTAGTTTTTAGTAAGTCATGTTCGTTCCACAGGGAAATCTTTTAAACAAAGCTTAACGCTATATTAGTTTTAATTTATAAAAATACAAATATATATATAAGTAATATTATTATTATAAAAAGGAGGTTTTTACCGTTTAATGACCGGTTTGTCGATTTTTAAAACTTAGTCGCAGTTAAAACCTAATGTAAAATATTAAATAAATAAAAGACTTAATTTAAAGCGTAAAGTAAATAACGATAATAAAATTGCGATAAATAAAAGTGCGATAAAATAAAATTACGATAATTAAAGAGTACGAAAATTAAAAGTGCAATTAAATACAATAACAATAAATAAAAGTGCAATAATTAGAAGTGCAATTAAATATGAAAATAAAGGAATTATGCTTATTTAAACTTCCGTAATCATGATGTTTGACGTGTTGATTTTTAGTTTTATGCCCATGGGTTAATTGTCCTTTGTCCTGGATTATTTAATATGTCCGTCTGGTTTTTGTCCATAACAGTCCATCAGTCATAAATATAAAGTGCGAGTGTCCTCGTCAAATTATCCTTATACCCGAAGTCAAATATTCCAACTAATTGGGGACTTAAACTGTAACAAGGTTTTAATACTTTGTTTAATAATTACACCAGGTTATCGACTGCGAGTAACCCAAGGTTTTAATACTTTGTTATCAATTATGCCAAGTGTCCTTGTACATAATTTCACCCCTGTTTTAATAATTCCATAGACTATTAATCCATTCCCGTGTACGGTTAAATGAACGATTATTCGTACATATAAATATCCCGCCCATCGTGTCCGATCGAGTGTATATGGTTATTTATAGGTACGTCCAATTGTAAATCTTTATATTAAAATTAACAAACTATCATTTAGTTAAACAAATATAAAGCCCATTAATAGCCCTTAGTCTAATTTCCACAAGTGTCGTTCTTTTGTCCAAACCCCAATTATGGTACAAAGCCCAATTATCCAAATTTAAATATTTAGCCCAACATCATGATTACTTCGTTTTAAATAAGCATAATAATAATTTAGCTACGAGACATTAAATTAAAAAGGTTGAACATAACTTACAATGATCAAAAATAGCGTAGCGTTACACGGACATAACTTCGACTTCAAAACCCGTAAAATAACTTTTACATAACCCAAACTAATCTAATATAAACTACACTATACTATATATATATATATATATTATATATATATATATATATATATATATATATATATATATATTTATTATTATTACAGAGGAGTATTATTATTATTATATTTTTTTCTGGCCAAAACTCGTTGCCTTTTATAGATGTGGTCTGATCCTGAGCTCATGCGATCGCATGAGTTCTCAGTGTTAATCTCATGCGATCGCATGGCCAGCCTGGCCATGCCCAATTGCTTTGTTTGCTAGCTTGTCGACGTTATATTTAATTAAATATATAATAAATAAATAATTTATATAATTATTTAAATATTATATTATATTCTTGTGCATAGTAGACTCATAATTTTTGGTCCGTTGCATCGGGCGTTGATAGTTGGCTCAGGTCCCGGTTCCGGATTTTCGAACGTCCTTTCGTATAATTTAATATCTTGTACTTTGCGTTCCGCAACTTGTACTTTTGTCATTTTTAGATGTTTCTCATCAATAAATTGAACCACTTGGATTGTATCTTGTATATTTGAACTTTTTGGACATTTGCGTCTTCAAATTGTCGTTTTCGCCTTTTGTCTTCGCACTTATTTAATATAAACGATTACAACTTAAAATAGGACAATTACAACTAAATAATTTACATATTGGGAGGATATTGCTACTAAATATATGTTCATTTGGAACACTATCAAATATCCCCACACTTGAGCGTTGCTTGTCCTCAAGCAATACAGAACTTAAAATTAAATTACACGAATCACTTCTTTATTCTTCACACTTTATACATTAGTGATTTTGATACGGCGGTATAAACAATGATAGTAACGGTGTGGTTTACAGTCCCACATGACTATTAAAAATTTAGATCCTTTAAGGAAATTGGATCTTTATGAAAACATTTGATCTTTTGAAAATTCATTCAAGATTTTATCCTAGATAAGTTTTCCGGAATAACCCTTCACCGGTGTTTGCAAATTGTTTTTGTGGATTTGGTGGGTTTCAGATTTGAAAATTTTAGCTCAAAACTTATGGTTTTGTGTCACCCACTTGCTAACCTTGTATTAGGAAAGCAACACGTCCAGTATACTTGTTCTGTATATTACCTTTCGATAAACTACCGTCCGGTTGTAAAGGAAAGCGTTGAACAAGCAACTGTTGAGGCAATGCCCCATGACATGCTTTTAATTATGGTCTATAACGTGTCGGATGCAATTACTATCCTTGGTAGGAGCAATAGTAAAGCTCACCCTATAGTTTTTCAGTCTGGCACAAGGTCCTGTCTTTGACCATGCTATGCAACCACCGTTCTTACAGTTGACACCCGATTTAGTTCAGGTGACCTAATGAATTCTAGGTGAATTCCTAGGATTTTACGTTCAATGGTAATGAACGCATTAAAAATGGGTTTTCAGAAAACAAATCGGTTTTAATTTGATCAAAATATTTTCTCGTTCAAGCTTGAGTTTAGATATCATTGAATTCCATGAGTTTGTAATTCTCAATCTTTAAAGTCAATCTCAAGGATTGAGTAATATCAGTCTTAAAAGCTGATTTTTGATCTTTTAAGGAGATTATCCTTTCTGGAGGTCTGATTCATCAGTCTTATCAAGCTAATTTGCACGGTGCCCTCCCCATTTTACAAGACAGATCCTCTCATGGTTAGGATAAGTCTGACCACTTGGTGACCCTGTTTGATGCTGAGGTCCGTGGATTTCCTACTGATTTTAGAGATGACTTTTCTATATTTTTCGTCAACCTACAGCTGATCTGGACGACAACTTCTTGACCTAAATTAAGAAGCGCGTGTCTTTTTCGGAAGACTTTACTTCCTTTTAATGATGGAATTGATTCATCGTGTAGATCCATCTTTTCTTTCAAATATATTACAGTAAATCGGGTAAAACTGATTAAAATCGTCCAAAACAAAAGTACCTGCAATAACTTTACAGAAACATGTGATAGATAGTTTTTAATCGAATAACTTGGTACATTCTCCCCACACTTAGTTTCTTTCTTTGCCTTTTTATTCTCCTTTATTCCATTTTAAATGAATTCAATCGTTTTAGGGTGTTTCTCAATTTATGTCCTTTCCGAGGTAACGATAATTTCGGTATTAACACCTAATTTTCATCGTTCATAAATATGTATAAACATGATTTTGAATTCATTTAGTTGAAAATTTTTAAAATTTTCATAAAATTTAGAAAATAAGCCAAGTATAAACCCGAGAGAATTTATAAACCTTCCCCACACTTGAGATCATGCAATGCCCTCATTTGCATGAAATCAGACTATAATTATAAATTCACGAGGGTGATAAGTGTAGAAAAGTGATTAAAAATACCCAGTTTGTAATTACAAAGCTCGTCGAATGATAGATGGCGCGCCTCATCGTTCATTCCTTCTTGTTTTATCACACATGTTTTTCTTCAAAAATGGTTGGTTTTTTGAACTGTTTTCTAATCTTTGAAAATGCGTCTATTACCCTAACTTATTATGCATGTTTATTAACGAGTTATGCACTAACCCGAACCCCGAATTTAACGTTAAGTGGGGTTAGACTTCCCCATACTTAGCTGACGACATGTGAAGTCGGTAGAATAAGTTCCACGAATTAAAATAGTGAGCCAGTTATTTACATCTCGGGTGGTATAAAATATATCAATGGGTTTAAAGTTTAGACCCACCCGATCGTCACTACTTAATTCTTTTTTAAGTGTAGCTTTTAGTAAATGGATATGTCTCTTTTCTGGTTCTTGGTCAAATGGATCGATATACACCGACATACATATTTCTATAGGGTGGATAATTCCTAACATTTCCTTCCGTTTATTCTCGGGATCAAAGTTTTCACTTCTATTACCCAATTGGGTGAAATTCGAGGTGTCAATATCTATTACAGCTTGTAGTTCATCTTTTGTAGATGACTCGTCTATTGAGAATATTGGGTTGGAAGGTTGTGGAATGGTGAATTTCGGGATCAAAGCAAATTCTTCTTCATTAATCGGTCCCACCATTTTGGTCTCGGGGGTAAAATTTTCAACGTTATCGCTTTTCCAAGAGTACCAATTTGTCACCCTTACTTCTTCTTCTTCATCCATTGATGGATCGTTGATTTCGTCGGTAGAGGCTAATGTGTCGATATGTTGTGAAATTGGTAAAGCTGAATAAATAGTATCATCGGGATAATTGGTGATTTCGGAGCTCTCGAATTCATCAAAATTCGATGATATGAGATTTTCTTGCACAATACTCCTCAGATCAACAGGTGTGTAATCTGATAGAGTTTCAGCTTGCTGATTTACAAACTCTCTCATTTGTTCATTTTGAGCATCGAGTTCTTCGAGTTTGATTTTCAAATTGTCTAAAAGATTTTCAGACACATAATTTTTCTCGCCTTCTGGTTGTTGAGTTTGGATATATTCTTGGGAATAATCCCAATTTGAATTGTATTCTTCATAATCGTTCCATTCAGGTTCCGTGGGTGCGTAATTTTCCATAGGAACGTAATAATAACATTCCCATGTTGAGTGATAATCTCCACAGATTTCACAACCAGTTATTGTTTCGTCATTCGTGACCCAAGATTGACCGAACGAATTGTCATCAATATCCGTTTGAGAGTATTGATTAAATTGATTTCGGATGTCATAAAGAGTTTCCAAAATATTTTCGAGATTTTCCATAATGCGCTTATTACCAAATTTTAGCTACAATGTGGTGCATTTACTTAATTATCTTATTAGTTATAAAAATAAAAATTATATAAGTTATCAAATTAATAAACTTTTCTGCTTTTGCCCACGTTTCGAATAGCCAATAGATGCAGCAGGGAGCCAGAACCCTTTAAATCAGAAGCTCACAACTCAGCCACTAACAAATCCAACTATTACTACGAAGCAGAAAATGTGGATGTCTATCAATTTAACCGCTTAAAATAATTTTTCGTTTTTGAAATTTTAGAGAAAAAATAGAAAATTCTATGTCCTAAAAACTAGATCGTCGAGAAATAAGAAAGAAAAAGAGTGCGTCGAAAAAGGTCGAAAAATAAAAATGTCGAAAAATAATAGGCGTCGAAAAATAAAAATAAGAAAGTAGCGCGTCGAAACTTAAAAAGGAACTAAAAACTAAGAATTAAAAGTTGCGTCTAAAAATAATAAAGCTTAAAAGAAAAACTATAACCTAAATGGCAATAACTTAAAAAGGTACTAAAATATAAAAACGGCGTCGCAAAATTCTAAAGCACCTAAATCTTAGTCTAAAGAAAAAGCACTTAAGAGATTTTACGGCAAAGCCTAAAAATTTAGAAATAAAAAGAACTACGGCAAAAACTATATCTTAAAACTAAATACGAGCGAAAAATACAAAAATTACGCTAAAACAAATAAAAAGGTACAAAATATAAAAATAATCTTAAAGTTGTAAAAAGTACAATTTTTATAAAAATACTATTTTTATATTATTTATTTTATAAAAGTGTTAATTTTATAATTTAATAAAACTAAATAAACTAAATATATAAATTAAATAAAAACTAAATTAACTAATTAAATAAATAAAACCTATTTAGGGTTTAAATAATAATAATAATAATAAACTCCGTAATTAATGCTGTTTTAGGGTTTCCTGTGGCGTGTCAGAGACACTCATGCGATCGCATGAGAATTTGCCTTCGGGCTCATGCGATCGCATGAGCTAGGGTTTCGGGCCAGTGACTTGGCTGCTACAGTACTGGACTCGAGTGTTTTTATTTTTATATTTTTTTTCTGTTTTGCTGATTTATATATTTATAATATATTTATATAAATTAAATAAAACTTATATTTTAAAAAAATAAAGATAAAGAAATTTTTTAGAACTTAAATATTTAACAAACTCTTAAAAATATTTATATTTTTGTTTTTCTTTTTATGTTTTCGAATATTTAAAACGTATTTTTACAAAAGCGTATTTTTTATATAAGTAAACTAAAAAAAATCTTTTTTTTATATAGCGTTGTGCTTTCGGCGTTTAAGCAAGAGTGTAATCCCCGGCAGCGGTGCCAAAAATACTTGATGTTATGCGAGGTGTATATGAAATAGTGTATATTTTACGAGGAAAAACTATTAAATACGATACAATTTTACACAAGATATTTATTTATTTATAGAATGGATATACCTAAACCTTGCTACAACACTTATAGGCAGTGTACCTAATCGTACAGTAGTGTAGTTTTTAGTAAGTCCTGTTCGTTCCACAGGGAAATCTTTTAAACAAAGCTTAACGCTATATTAGTTTTAATTTATAAAAATACAAATATATATATAAGTAATATTATTATTATAAAAAGGAGGTTTTTACCGTTTAATGACCGGTTTGTCGATTTTTAAAACTTAGTCGCAGTTAAAACCTAATGTAAAATATTAAATAAATAAAAGACTTAATTTAAAGCGTAAAGTAAATAACGATAATAAAATTGCGATAAATAAAAGTGCGATAAAATAAAATTACGATAATTAAAGAGTACGAAAATTAAAAGTGCAATTAAATATAATAACAATAAATAAAAGTGCAATAATTAGAAGTGCAATTAAATATGAAAATAAAGGAATTATGCTTATTTAAACTTCCGTAATCATGATGTTTGACGTGTTGATTTTTAGTTTTATGCCCATGGGTTAATTGTCCTTTGTCCTGGATTATTTAATATGTCCGTCTGGTTTTTGTCCATAACAGTCCATCAGTCATAAATATAAAGTGCGAGTGTCCTCGTCAAATTATCCTTATACCCGAAGTCAAATATTCCAACTAATTGGGGACTTAAACTGTAACAAGGTTTTAATACTTTGTTTAATAATTACACCAGGTTATCGACTGCGTGTAACCCAAGGTTTTAATACTTTGTTATCAATTATGCCAAGTGTCCTTTGTAGTGACCCGAACTTTTCCATGTTTATATATATTAATTGAGATTGATATTTACATGATTAAATGTTTCCAACATGTTAAGCAATCAAACTTGTTAAGACTTGATTAATTGAAATAGGTTTCATATAGACAATTGACCACCCAAGTTGACCGGTGATTCACGAACGTTAAAACTTGTAAAAAAACTATATGATGACATATATATGGTTAATATATAGTTAACATGATATTATGATAAGTAAACATATCATTAATTATATTAACAATGAACTACATATGTAAAAACAAGACTACTAACTTAATGATTTTGAAACGAGACATATATGTAACATTTATCGTTGTAACGACATTTAATGTATATATATCATATTAAGAGATATTCGTACATCATAATATCATGATAATATAATAATTTAAAATCTCTTTTGATATTATAAACATTGGGTTAACAACATTTAACAAGATCGTTAACCTAAAGGTTTCAAAACAACACTTACACTGTAGTGACCCGAACTTTTCCATGTTTATATATATTAATTGAGATTGATATTTACATGATTAAATGTTTCCAACATGTTAAGCAATCAAACTTGTTAAGACTTGATTAATTGAAATATGTTTCATATAGACAATTGACCACCCAAGTTGACCGGCGATTCACGAACGTTAAAACTTGTAAAAACGACTTGACGATATATATATGGATATACATATGGTTAACATGAGATTATGATAAGTAAGTATCTACATAAGTATATTAACAATGAGTTATATACATATAAACAAGACTACTAACTTAAGGATTTCGAAACGAGACATATATGTAACGATTATCGTTGTAACGACATTTAAATGTATATATATCATATTAAGATATATTAATATATCATAATATCATGATAATATAATAATTTAACATCTCATTAGATATAATAAACAATGGGTTAACAACATTAATTGAGATCGTTAACTTAAAGGTTTCAAAACAACACTTACATGTAACGACTAACGATGACTTAACGACTCCGTTAAAATGTATATACATGTAGTGTATTTAGATGTATTAAAATACTTTTGGAAGACTTCAAGACATATATCAAAACACTCATACTTAACAAAAATGGTTACAGTTACTTTCCCATTCTTTTCTTTCATCAAGAATTCTAGTCGTATTCTTACCCGTATTATACACAGATTCAAAACGTACTTACTATGGGTATATACCAATAGGAACTAGCATGGGATTCCACTCTTGATTATGTCATGTATGACTAATCAATTTTAACTTCTACCATGAGCTAGTCAACTAACTAGAACTCCTTTTAACCCCACTCACCACTCACCAATTAACACTCATCATTCACTCCATTTCACTTCCAAATCTCTTTCTAATTCTCTCTCAACACACCCACACTATTATGAACGTATTTTTCCAGTAGTTAATCATCATCTTCATCAAAAATCACTTCAAGAATCAAGATATAATCATCATAGGAAGAACACTTCAAGAATACTTCAAAAATCCCTTCAAGTTTACTAATTTACTTCCAAGCTTTCTAATCCATTCCAAGTAATCATCTAAGATCAAGAAACCTTTGTTATATACAGTAGGTTATCTTTCTTATTCAAGGTAATATTCATATTCAAACTTTGATTCAATTTCTATAACTATAAACTATCTTAATTCGAGCAAAAATCTTACTTGAACTTGTTTTTGTGTCATGATCCTACTTCAAGAACTTTCAAGCCATCCAAGATCCTTTGAAGCTAGATCATTTCTTGTCACTTCCAGTAGGTCTACCTACTAAACTTGAGGTAGTAATGATGTTCATAACATCATTCGATTCATATATATAAAACTATCTTATTCGAAGGTTTAAACTCGTAATCACTAGAACATAGTTTAGTTAATTCTAAACTTGTTCGCAAACAAAAGTTAATCCTTCTAACTTGACTTTTAAAATCAACTAAACACATGTTCTATATCTATATGATATGCTAACTTAATGATTTAAAACCTGGAAACACGAAAAACACCGTAAAACCGGATTTACGCCGTCGTAGTAACACCGCGGGCTGTTTTGGGTTAGTTAATTAAAAACTATGATAAACTTTGATTTAAAAGTTGTTATTCTGAGAAAATGATTTTTATTATGAACATGAAACTATATCCAAAAATTATGGTTAAACTCAAAGTGGAAGTATGTTTTCTAAAATGGTCATCTAGACGTCGTTCTTTCGACTGAAATGACTACCTTTACAAAAACGACTTGTAACTTATTTTTCTGACTATAAACCTATACTTTTCTGTTTAGATTCATAAAATAGAGTTCAATATGAAATCATAGCAATTTGATTCACTCAAAACGGATTTAAAATGAAGAAGTTATGGGTAAAACAAGATTGGATAATTTTTCTCATTTTAGCTACGTGAAAATTGGTAACAAATCTATTCCAACCATAACTTAATCAACTTGTATTGTATATTATGTAATCTTGAGATACCATAGACACGTATACAATGTTTCGACCTATCATGTCGACACATCTATATATATTTCGGAACAACCATAGACACTCTATATGTGAATGTTGGAGTTAGCTATACAGGGTTGAGGTTGATTCCAAAATATATATAGTTTGAGTTGTGATCAATACTGAGATACGTATACACTGGGTCGTGGATTGATTCAAGATAATATTTATCGATTTATTTCTGTACATCTAACTGTGGACAACTAGTTATAGGTTACTAACGAGGACAGCTGACTTAATAAACTTAAAACATCAAAATATATTAAAAGTGTTGTAAATATATTTTGAACATACTTTAATATATATGTATATATTGTTATAGGTTCGTGAATCAACAGTGGCCAAGTCTTACTTCCCGACGAAGTAAAAATCTGTGAAAGTGAGTTATAGTCCCACTTTTAAAATTTAATATTTTTGGGATGAGAATACATGCAGGTTTTATAAATGATTTACAAAATAGACACAAGTACGTGAAACTACATTCTATGGTTGAATTATCGAAATCGAATATGCCCCTTTTTATTAAGTCTGGTAATCTAAGAATTAGGGAACAGACACCCTAATTGACGCGAATCCTAAAGATAGATCTATTGGGCCTAACAAACCCCATCCAAAGTACCGGATGCTTTAGTACTTCGAAATTTATATCATATCCGAAGGGTGTCCCGGAATGATGGGGATATTCTTATATATGCATCTTGTTATTGTCGGTTACCAGGTGTTCACCATATGAATGATTTTTATCTCTATGTATGGGATGTGTATTGAAATATGAAATCTTGTGGTCTATTGTTACGATTTGATATATATAGGTTAAACCTATAACTCACCAACATTTTGGTTGACGTTTTAAGCATGTTTATTCTCAGGTGATTATTAAGAGCTTCCGCTGTCGCATACTTAAATAAGGACAAGATTTGGAGTCCATGCTTGTATGATATTGTGTAAAAACTGCATTCAAGAAACTTATTTTGTTGTAACATATTTGTATTGTAAACCATTATGTAATGGTCGTGTGTAAACAGGATATTTTAGATTATCATTATTTGATAATCTACGTAAAGCTTTTTAAACCTTTATTGATGAAATAAAGGTTATGGTTTGTTTAAAAATGAATGCAGTCTTTGAAAAACGTCTCATATAGAGGTCAAAACCTCGCAACGAAATCAATTAATATGGAACGTTTTTAATCAATAAGAACGGGACATTTCAGTTGGTATCCGAGCGTTGGTCTTAGAGAACCAGAAAATTTGCATTAGTGTGTCTTATCGAGTTTGTTAGGATGCATTAGTGAGTCTGGACTTCGACCGTGTTTTCTTTAAAAATGATTGCTTAACATTTTTGTTGGAAACTATATATTTTTAACATATGAATATTATGTGATATATTAATCTCTTAACGTGTTTGATATTATGTGATAGATGTCTACCTCTAGAACAAGTCCCATTGACTCACCTAATAATAATGAAGAGTCAAATGTAAATTGGAATGATTTGTGGACTGATTCACAAGTTCCCGAAGAGGAACCGGAAGAAGAGTCGGAACCGGAAGAAGAATCGGAACCGGAAGAAGAATCGGAACCGGATGAAGAAATAGAACCGGTGGGGGAAATAATAAAACGGTTAAGTAAAAGAAAATCCTCAACCAACCGACCAAGGTTAATTATGGTCAATGGTGTTTCCGCCAAGGAAGCAAAATATTGGGAGGATTACCAATTCTCCGATGAATCGGATTCCGACGAGAATTCCGATGATGTTATAGAAATTACCCCAACTGAATTTAAAAAGGCAAAAGAAAATAATAAGGGAAAAGGCATAAAAATAGAGAAATCTAATTCCAACCCCGATGAACTTTATATGTATCGTCAACCCCCGAAGTCCTTAAGTTGTAACAATGACCCGGGAACCTCTAAACCACCAGGTTTTTCTAAACCAATGTGGACAACGACGGCTCGTATTAGGGGAACATCATATATCCCTAGAAACTTGGCAAAACGAACCAAAACCGAAGAAGAAGAAACGAGCGAGTCGGAATAAGATAGTTGTATTCGTGTGGTGTAATATATGTAATATAGTGTTCTTATGCTTTATGATATATGTAAAAATTGCTTGTATTAATAAGTATTTTTTTATGAATCTAACTCTTGTCTATTTTACAGTTTAAAAACACAAAATGGATAGACAACCCAATATTTTAAGAGACCTACCCGGAGACATGATTGATGAAATCTTGTCTAGAGTCGGTCAGAATTCCTCGGCACAACTATTTAAGGCGAGATCAGTTTGTAAGACATTCGAAGAACGTTCCAAGAATGATTTGGTTTATAAAAGGCTTTCGTTCGGAAGATGGGGGATATCACATTGGGAAATCCATAAGTTACGATGTGTTTACTTTGACGCATATATTGCGGGGAACCCAAATGCTATTTTACGCAACGGGTTAAGAAATTATTTTGACTCAGTATATCCAAATATAGGACTTCGTGATTTAGAAAAAGCGGCTAACATGCAACATAAAGAAGCATGTTATGCTTACGGGTTAGTAATGTTCGCTTCTCACCAAAGTGAGAACAAGAACATCGGGCTACAACTATTAAACAAAACGTTCCCTCAAGTGACGGAGTCGGTAATTGGGGTAAGAAATGAGGTTTTTAGGTTATTACGAGACTGTTGGTCATTACGTAACCCTCGTCCCTTTGATGACGTTACAACACGCTGTCTTATCAACGGCCATAACGGTTATGTTGCACAAGACCAAGGATGGGAAGTAGTCCTAGTAAAACCAGAATGCATGACTTGTTTCTGGACGTATGAATTACGTGTCTTTATTGCCTTTGCTGAACGACTTGTGTACTAGCTAGAATTGTCTTCACAACTAACTTGTATCAAAGTTATTGTGTGCTATATTTCATGCTTTATTTAAAATAAGCGGTATTGTAAGTTTGTAAAATATTGTATAAAAGTTTGAACGCGAAATATTATTATAATCAGTTTTTCATATAGAATTGTAGTAGTTGAATTGTATATTAGCTACTAAGTATGAACTTAACGGGTAGGTACTACCCGAATTTAAACTTATAAAACGCTAATATGAAGAAAAAGCTTTTATAAATGAGTTCATATTATGCTACGAAATACTATTAACTACTCTTAATATTCTGTATGATTAACTTGTTCCATTTAACTATTTTGAAGGAAATGGCACCGACTACTCGACACACCGTGAATATGAATGAAGAGGAATTCCGTACTTTTCTAGCTTCAAACATAGCCGCAGTACAGGCTGCGCTACATACCAACAATAACCTTGGATCTAGCAGTACAGGAAATCGTGTAGGATGCACCTACAAAGAATTCACTGCCTGCAAACCTTTGGAATTTGATGGAACCGAAGGACCGATCGGATTGAAACGGTGGACCGAGAAGGTCGAATCGGTGTTTGCCATAAGTAAGTGTACTGAAGAGGACAAAGTAAAGTACGCTACGCATACCTTCACAGGTTCTGCGTTAACATGGTGGAATACCTATCTAGAGCAAGTGGGACAAGACGATGCGTACGCACTACCGTGGTCAGCATTCAAGCACTTGATGAACGAGAAGTACCGTCCCAGAACCGAGGTCAATAAGCTCAAGACAGAACTTAGAGGGTTACGAACCCAAGGATTTGATATTACCACGTACGAAAGACGATTCACAGAATTGTGCCTATTGTGTCCGGGAGCATTCGAAGATGAGGAAGAGAAGATCGACGCGTTTGTGAAAGGATTACCGGAAAGAATCCAAGAAGATATAAGTTCACACGAGCCCGCCTCCATACAACAGGCATGTAGAATGGCTCACAAACTCGTGAACCAAATTGAAGAAAGAATTAAAGAACAGACTGCTGAAGAGGCCAATGTGAAGCAAGTCAAAAGAAAGTGGGAGGAAAACGGTGATAAGAATCACCAATACAACAACAACAACAATTACAACAATAATCGCAACAATTATCCCAACAATCGCAACGTCAATCGCAACTACAACAAACGGCCCAACAACAACAACAACAACAACAACAGCAACTACAACAATCATCCCAACAACAATAATAACCGCAACAACAACAACAATCAGAAGCAGCTATGCCAAAGGTGTGAAAAGAATCACTCGGGGTTCTGCACCAAATTTTGCAACAAGTGTAAAAGAAATGGTCATAGCGCGGCGAAGTGTGAGGTCTACGGACCAGGGGTTAATAGAACGAAAGGAACAAATGGTGTCGGAACGAGTAATGGCGGAGCAAGTAGTGTCGGAGCAAGTTATGCCAATGTAGTTTGTTATAAATGTGGAAAACCAGGCCACATTATTAGAAATTGCCCGAACCAGGAGAACACGAATGGACAAGGCCGTGGAAGAGTTTTCAATATAAATGCGGCAGAGGCACAGGAAGACCCGGAGCTTGTTACGGGTACGTTTCTTATTGACAATAAATCTGCTTACGTTTTATTTGATTCGGGTGCGGATAGAAGCTATATGAGTAGAGATTTTTGTGCTAAATTAAGTTGTCCATTGACGCCTTTGGATAGTAAATTTTTACTCGAATTAGCAAATGGTAAATTAATTTCAGCAGATAATATATGTCGGAATCGAGAAATTAAACTGGTTAGCGAAACATTTAAGATTGATTTGATACCAGTAGAGTTAGGGAGTTTTGATGTGATAATCGGTATGGACTGGTTGAAAGAAGTGAAAGCGGAGATCGTTTGTTACAAAAATGCAATTCGCATTATACGAGAAAAAGGAAAACCCTTAATGGTGTACGGAGAAAAGGGCAACACGAAGCTACATCTTATTAGTAATTTGAAGGCACAAAAACTAATAAGAAAAGGTTGCTATGCTGTTCTAGCACACGTTGAGAAAGTGCAAACTGAAGAAAAGAGCATCAATGATGTTCCCATTGCAAAAGAATTTCCCGATGTATTTCCGAAAGAATTACCGGGATTACCCCCACATCGATCCGTTGAATTTCAAATAGATCTTGTACCAGGAGCTGCACCAATAGCTCGTGCTCCTTACAGACTCGCACCCAGCGAGATGAAAGAACTACAAAGCCAATTACAAGAACTTTTAGAGCATGGTTTCATTCGACCAAGCACATCACCGTGGGGAGCTCCTGTTTTGTTTGTCAAGAAGAAAGATGGTACATTCAGGTTGTGTATCGACTACCGAGAGTTGAACAAACTTACCATCAAGAACCGCTACCCACTACCGAGAATCGATGACTTATTTGATCAACTACAAGGCTCGTCTGTTTATTCAAAGATTGACTTACGTTCCGGGTATCATCAAATGCGGGTGAAAGAAGATGATATTCCAAAGACTGCTTTCAGAACACGTTACGGTCATTACGAGTTTATGGTCATGCCGTTTGGTTTAACTAATGCACCAGCTGTGTTCATGGACCTTATGAACCGAGTGTGTGGACCATACCTTGACAAGTTTGTCATTGTTTTCATTGATGACATACTTATTTACTCAAAGAATGACCAAGAACATGGTGAACATTTGAGAAAGGTGTTAGAAGTATTGAGGAAGGAATAATTGTACGCTAAGTTTTCAAAGTGTGCATTTTGGTTGGAAGAAGTTCAATTCCTCGGTCACATAGTGAACAAAGAAGGTATTAAGGTGGATCCGGCAAAGATAGAAACTGTTGAAAAGTGGGAAACCCCGAAAACTCCGAAACACATACGCCAGTTTTTAGGACTAGCTGGTTACTACAGAAGGTTCATCCAAGATTTTTCCAGAATAGCAAAACCCTTGACTGCATTAACGCATAAAGGGAAGAAATTTGAATGGAATGATGAACAAGAGAAAGCGTTTCAGTTATTGAAGAAAAAGCTAACTACAGCACCTATATTGTCATTGCCTGAAGGGAATGATGATTTTGTGATTTACTGTGATGCATCAAAGCAAGGTCTCGGTTGTGTATTAATGCAACGAACGAAGGTGATTGCTTATGCGTCTAGACAATTGAAGATTCACGAACAAAATTATACGACGCATGATTTGGAATTAGGCGCGGTTGTTTTTGCATTAAAGACTTGGAGGCACTACTTATATGGGGTCAAAAGTATTATATATACCGACCACAAAAGTCTTCAACACATATTTAATCAGAAACAACTGAATATGAGGCAGCGTAGGTGGATTGAATTATTGAATGATTACGACTTTGAGATTCGTTACCACCCGGGGAAGGCAAATGTGGTAGCCGATGCCTTGAGCAGGAAGGACAGAGAACCCATTCGAGTAAAATCTATGAATATAATGATTCATAATAACATTACTACTCAAATAAAGGAGGCGCAACAAGGAGTTTTAAAAGAGGGAAATTTAAAGGATGAAATACCCAAAGGATCGGAGAAGCATCTTAATATTCGGGAAGACGGAACCCGGTATAGGGCTGAAAGGATTTGGGTACCAAAATTTGGAGATATGAGAGAAATGGTACTTAGAGAAGCTCATAAAACCAGATACTCAATACATCCTGGAACGGGGAAGATGTACAAGGATCTCAAGAAACATTTTTGGTGGCCGGGTATGAAAGCTGATGTTGCTAAATACGTAGGAGAATGTTTGACGTGTTCTAAGGTCAAAGCTGAGCATCAGAAACCATCAGGTCTACTTCAACAACCCGAAATCCCGGAATGGAAATGGGAAAACATTACCATGGATTTCATCACTAAATTGCCAAGGACTGCAAGTGGTTTTGATACTATTTGGGTAATAGTTGACCGTCTCACCAAATCAGCACACTTCTTGCCAATAAGAGAAGATGACAAGATGGAGAAGTTAGCACGACTGTATTTGAAGGAAGTCATCTCCAGACATGGAATACCAATCTCTATTATCTCTGATAGGGATGGCAGATTTATTTCAAGATTCTGGCAGACATTACAGCAAGCATTAGGAACTCGTCTAGACATGAGTACTGCCTATCATCCACAAACTGATGGGCAGAGCGAAAGGACGATACAAACGCTTGAAGACATGCTACGAGCATGTGTTATTGATTTCGGAAACAGTTGGGATCGACATCTACCGTTAGCAGAATTTTCCTACAACAACAGCTACCATTCAAGCATTGAGATGGCTCCGTTTGAAGCACTTTATGGTAGAAAGTGCAGGTCTCCGATTTGTTGGAGTGAGGTGGGGGATAGACAGATTACGGGTCCGGAGATTTTACAAGAAACTACCGAGAAGATCATCCAAATTCAACAACGGTTGAAAACCGCCCAAAGTCGACAAAAGAGCTACGCTGACATTAAAAGAAAAGATATAGAATTTGAAATTGGAGAGATGGTCATGCTTAAAGTTGCACCTTGGAAAGGCGTTGTTCGATTTGGTAAACGAGGGAAATTAAATCCAAGGTATATTGGACCATTCAAGATTATTGATCGTGTCGGACCAGTAGCTTACCGACTAGAGTTACCTCAACAACTCGCGGCTGTACATAACACTTTCCACGTCTCGAATTTGAAGAAATGTTTTGCTAAAGAAGATCTCACTATTCCGTTAGATGAAATCCAAATCAACGAAAAACTTCAATTCATCGAAGAACCCGTCGAAATAATGGATCGTGAGGTTAAAAGACTTAAGCAAAACAAGATACCAATTGTTAAGGTTCGATGGAATGCTCGTAGAGGACCCGAGTTCACCTGGGAGCGTGAAGATCAGATGAAGAAGAAATACCCGCATCTATTTCCAGAAGATTCGTCAACACCTTCAACAGCTTAAAATTTCGGGACGAAATTTATTTAACGGGTAGGTACTGTAGTGACCCGAACTTTTCCATGTTTATATATATTAATTGAGATTGATATTTACATGATTAAATGTTTCCAACATGTTAAGCAATCAAACTTGTTAAGACTTGATTAATTGAAATAGGTTTCATATAGACAATTGACCACCCAAGTTGACCGGTGATTCACGAACGTTAAAACTTGTAAAAAAACTATATGATGACATATATATGGTTAATATATAGTTAACATGATATTATGATAAGTAAACATATCATTAATTATATTAACAATGAACTACATATGTAAAAACAAGACTACTAACTTAATGATTTTGAAACGAGACATATATGTAACATTTATCGTTGTAACGACATTTAATGTATATATATCATATTAAGAGATATTCGTACATCATAATATCATGATAATATAATAATTTAAAATCTCTTTTGATATTATAAACATTGGGTTAACAACATTTAACAAGATCGTTAACCTAAAGGTTTCAAAACAACACTTACACTGTAGTGACCCGAACTTTTCCATGTTTATATATATTAATTGAGATTGATATTTACATGATTAAATGTTTCCAACATGTTAAGCAATCAAACTTGTTAAGACTTGATTAATTGAAATATGTTTCATATAGACAATTGACCACCCAAGTTGACCGGCGATTCACGAACGTTAAAACTTGTAAAAACGACTTGACGATATATATATGGATATACATATGGTTAACATGAGATTATGATAAGTAAGTATCTACATAAGTATATTAACAATGAGTTATATACATATAAACAAGACTACTAACTTAAGGATTTCGAAACGAGACATATATGTAACGATTATCGTTGTAACGACATTTAAATGTATATATATCATATTAAGATATATTAATATATCATAATATCATGATAATATAATAATTTAACATCTCATTAGATATAATAAACAATGGGTTAACAACATTAATTGAGATCGTTAACTTAAAGGTTTCAAAACAACACTTACATGTAACGACTAACGATGACTTAACGACTCCGTTAAAATGTATATACATGTAGTGTATTTAGATGTATTAAAATACTTTTGGAAGACTTCAAGACATATATCAAAACACTCATACTTAACAAAAATGGTTACAGTTACTTTCCCATTCTTTTCTTTCATCAAGAATTCTAGTCGTATTCTTACCCGTATTATACACAGATTCAAAACGTACTTACTATGGGTATATACCAATAGGAACTAGCATGGGATTCCACTCTTGATTATGTCATGTATGACTAATCAATTTTAACTTCTACCATGAGCTAGTCAACTAACTAGAACTCCTTTTAACCCCACTCACCACTCACCAATTAACACTCATCATTCACTCCATTTCACTTCCAAATCTCTTTCTAATTCTCTCTCAACACACCCACACTATTATGAACGTATTTTTCCAGTAGTTAATCATCATCTTCATCAAAAATCACTTCAAGAATCAAGATATAATCATCATAGGAAGAACACTTCAAGAATACTTCAAAAATCCCTTCAAGTTTACTAATTTACTTCCAAGCTTTCTAATCCATTCCAAGTAATCATCTAAGATCAAGAAACCTTTGTTATATACAGTAGGTTATCTTTCTTATTCAAGGTAATATTCATATTCAAACTTTGATTCAATTTCTATAACTATAAACTATCTTAATTCGAGCAAAAATCTTACTTGAACTTGTTTTTGTGTCATGATCCTACTTCAAGAACTTTCAAGCCATCCAAGATCCTTTGAAGCTAGATCATTTCTTGTCACTTCCAGTAGGTCTACCTACTAAACTTGAGGTAGTAATGATGTTCATAACATCATTCGATTCATATATATAAAACTATCTTATTCGAAGGTTTAAACTCGTAATCACTAGAACATAGTTTAGTTAATTCTAAACTTGTTCGCAAACAAAAGTTAATCCTTCTAACTTGACTTTTAAAATCAACTAAACACATGTTCTATATCTATATGATATGCTAACTTAATGATTTAAAACCTGGAAACACGAAAAACACCGTAAAACCGGATTTACGCCGTCGTAGTAACACCGCGGGCTGTTTTGGGTTAGTTAATTAAAAACTATGATAAACTTTGATTTAAAAGTTGTTATTCTGAGAAAATGATTTTTATTATGAACATGAAACTATATCCAAAAATTATGGTTAAACTCAAAGTGGAAGTATGTTTTCTAAAATGGTCATCTAGACGTCGTTCTTTCGACTGAAATGACTACCTTTACAAAAACGACTTGTAACTTATTTTTCTGACTATAAACCTATACTTTTCTGTTTAGATTCATAAAATAGAGTTCAATATGAAATCATAGCAATTTGATTCACTCAAAACGGATTTAAAATGAAGAAGTTATGGGTAAAACAAGATTGGATAATTTTTCTCATTTTAGCTACGTGAAAATTGGTAACAAATCTATTCCAACCATAACTTAATCAACTTGTATTGTATATTATGTAATCTTGAGATACCATAGACACGTATACAATGTTTCGACCTATCATGTCGACACATCTATATATATTTCGGAACAACCATAGACACTCTATATGTGAATGTTGGAGTTAGCTATACAGGGTTGAGGTTGATTCCAAAATATATATAGTTTGAGTTGTGATCAATACTGAGATACGTATACACTGGGTCGTGGATTGATTCAAGATAATATTTATCGATTTATTTCTGTACATCTAACTGTGGACAACTAGTTATAGGTTACTAACGAGGACAGCTGACTTAATAAACTTAAAACATCAAAATATATTAAAAGTGTTGTAAATATATTTTGAACATACTTTAATATATATGTATATATTGTTATAGGTTCGTGAATCAACAGTGGCCAAGTCTTACTTCCCGACGAAGTAAAAATCTGTGAAAGTGAGTTATAGTCCCACTTTTAAAATTTAATATTTTTGGGATGAGAATACATGCAGGTTTTATAAATGATTTACAAAATAGACACAAGTACGTGAAACTACATTCTATGGTTGAATTATCGAAATCGAATATGCCCCTTTTTATTAAGTCTGGTAATCTAAGAATTAGGGAACAGACACCCTAATTGACGCGAATCCTAAAGATAGATCTATTGGGCCTAACAAACCCCATCCAAAGTACCGGATGCTTTAGTACTTCGAAATTTATATCATATCCGAAGGGTGTCCCGGAATGATGGGGATATTCTTATATATGCATCTTGTTATTGTCGGTTACCAGGTGTTCACCATATGAATGATTTTTATCTCTATGTATGGGATGTGTATTGAAATATGAAATCTTGTGGTCTATTGTTACGATTTGATATATATAGGTTAAACCTATAACTCACCAACATTTTGGTTGACGTTTTAAGCATGTTTATTCTCAGTTGATTATTAAGAGCTTCCGCTGTCGCATACTTAAATAAGGACAAGATTTGGAGTCCATGCTTGTATGATATTGTGTAAAAACTGCATTCAAGAAACTTATTTTGTTGTAACATATTTGTATTGTAAACCATTATGTAATGGTCGTGTGTAAACAGGATATTTTAGATTATCATTATTTGATAATCTACGTAAAGCTTTTTAAACCTTTATTGATGAAATAAAGGTTATGGTTTGTTTAAAAATGAATGCAGTCTTTGAAAAACGTCTCATATAGAGGTCAAAACCTCGCAACGAAATCAATTAATATGGAACGTTTTTAATCAATAAGAACGGGACATTTCATCCTTGTACATAATTTCACCCCTGTTTAAATAATTCCATAGACTATTAATCCACTCCCGTGTCCGGTTAAATGAACGATTATTCGTACATATAAATATCCCGCTCATCGTGTCCGATCGAGTGTATATGGTTATTTATAGGTACGTTCAATTGTAAATCTTTATATTAAATTTAACAAACTATCATTTAGTTAAGCAAATATAAAGCCCATTAATAGCCCATAGTCTAATTTCCACAAGTGTCGTTCTTTTGTCCAAACCCCAATTATGGTACAAAGCCCAATTATCCAAATTTAAATATTTAGCCCAACATCATGATTACTTCATTTTAAATAAGCATAATAATAATTTAGCTACGAGACATTAAATTAAAAAGGTTGAACATAACTTACAATGATTAAAAATAGCGTAGCGTTACACGGACAGAACTTCGACTTCAAAACCCGTTAAATAACTTTTACATAATCCAAACTAATCTAATATAAAACTACACTATACTATATATATATAATATATATATATATATATATATATATATATATATATATATATATATATATATATATATTATTACAGAGGAGTATTATTATTATTATATTTTTTTTTTGGCCAAAACTCGTTGCCTTTTATAGATGTGGTCTGATCCTGAGGCTCATGCGATCGCATGAGTTCTCAGTGTTAATCTCATGTGATCGCATGGCCAGCCTGGCCATGCCCAATTGCTTTGTTTGCTAGCTTGTCGACGTTATATTTAATTAAATATATAATAAATAAATAATTTATATAATTATTTAAATATTATATTATATTCTTGTGCATAGTAGACTCATAATTTTTGGTCCGTTGCGTCGGGCGTTGATAGTTGGCTCAGGTCCCGGTTCCGGATTTTCGAACGTCCTTTCGTATAATTTAATATCTTGTACTTTGCGTTCCGCAACTTGTACTTTTGTCATTTTTAGATGTTTCTCATCAATAAATTGAACCACTTGGATTGCATCTTGTACATTTGAACTTTTTGGACATTTGCGTCTTCAAATCGTCGTTTTCGCCTTTTGTCTTCGCACTTATTTAATATAAACGATTACAACTTAAAATAGGACAATTACAACTAAATAATTTACATATTGGGAGGATATTGCTACTAAATATATGTTCATTTGGAACACTATCAAATATCCCCACACTTGAGCGTTGCTTGTCCTCAAGCAATACAGAACTTAAAATTAAATTACACGAATCACTTCTTTATTCTTCACACTTTATACATTAGTGATTTTGATACGGCAGTATAAACAATGATAGTAACGGTGTGGTTTACAGTCCCACATGACTATTAAAAATTTAGATCCTTTAAGGAAATTGGATCTTTATGAAAACATTTGATCTTTTGAAAATTCATTCAAGATTTTATCCTAGATAAGTTTTCCGGAATAACCCTTCACCGGTGTTTGCAAATTGTTTTTGTGGATTTGGTGGGTTTCAGATTTGAAAATTTTAGCTCAAAACTTATGGTTTTGTGTCACCCACTTGCTAACCTTGTATTAGGAAAGCAACACGTCCAGTATACTTGTTCTGTATATTACCTTTCGATAAACTACCGTCCGGTTGTAAAGGAAAGCGTTGAACAAGCAACTGTTGAGGCAATGCCCCATGACATGCTTTTAATTATGGTCTATAACGTGTCGGATGCAATTACTATCCTTGGTAGGAGCAATAGTAAAGCTCACCCTATAGTTTTTCAGTCTGGCACAAGGTCCTGTATTTGACCATGCTATGCAACCACCGTTCTTACAGTTGACACCCGATTTGGTTCAGGTGACCTAATGAATTCTAGGTGAATTCCTAGGATTTTACGTTCAATGGTAATGAACGCATTAAAAATGGGTTTTCAGAAAACAAATCGGTTTTAATTTGATCAAAATATTTTCTCGTTCAAGCTTGAGTTTAGATATCATTGAATTCCATGAGTTTGTAATTCTCAATCTTTAAAGTCAATCTCAAGGATTGAGTAATATCAGTCTTAAAAGCTGATTTTTGATCTTTTAAGGAGATTATCCTTTCTGGAGGTCTGATTCATTAGTCTTATCAAGCTAATTTGCACGGTGCCCTCCCCATTTTACAAGACAGATCCTCTCATGGTTAGGATAAGTCTGACCACTTGGCGACCCTGTTTGATGCTGAGGTCCGTGGATTTCCTACTGATTTTAGAGATGACTTTTCTATATTTTTCGTCAACCTACAGCTGATCTGGACGACAACTTCTTGACCTAAATTAAGAAGCGCGTGTCTTTTTCGGAAGACTTTACTTCCTTTTAATGATGGAATTGATTCATCGTGTAGATCCATCTTTTCTTTCAAATATATTACAGTAAATCGGGTAAAACTGATTAAAATCGTCCAAAACAAAAGTACCTGCAATAACTTTACAGAAACATGTGATAGATAGTTTTTAATCGAATAACTTGGTACATTCTCCCCACACTTAGTTTCTTTCTTTGCCTTTTTATTCTCCTTTATTCCATTTTAAATGAATTCAATCGTTTTAGGGTGTTTCTCAATTTATGTCCTTTCCGAGGTAACGATAATTTCGGTATTAACACCTAATTTTCATCGTTCATAAATATGTTTAAACATGATTTTGAATTCATTTAGTTGAAAATTTTTAAAATTTTCATAAAATTTAGAAAATAAGCCAAGTATAAACCCGAGAGAATTTATAACCCTTCCCCACACTTGAGATCATGCAATGCCCTCATTTGCATGAAATCAGACTATAATTATAAATTCACGAGGGTGATAAGTGTAGAAAAGTGATTAAAAATACCCAGTTTGTAATTACAAAGCTCGTCGAATGATAGATGGTGCGCCT
The DNA here is from genome assembly GCF_046630445.1 of Rutidosis leptorrhynchoides. Taxonomy (NCBI): domain Eukaryota; kingdom Viridiplantae; phylum Streptophyta; class Magnoliopsida; order Asterales; family Asteraceae; genus Rutidosis; species Rutidosis leptorrhynchoides. The sequence continues at coordinate 338,642,372 of NC_092334.1, forward strand.
CATCGTTCATTCCTTCTTGTTTTATCACACATGTTTTTCTTCAAAAATGGTTGGTTTATTGAACTGTTTTCTAATCTTTGAAAATGCGTCTTTTACCCTAACTTATTATGCATGTTTATTAACGAGTTATGCACTAACCCGAACCCCGAATTTAACGTTAAGTGGGGTTAGACTTCCCCATACTTAGCTGACGACATGTGAAGTTGGTAGAATAAATTCCACGAATTAAAATAGTGAGCCAGTTATTTACATCTCGGGTGGTATAAAATATATCAATGGGTTTAAATTTAGACCCACCCGATCGTCACTACTTAATTCTTTTTTAAGTGTAACTTTTAGTAAATGGATATGTCTCTTTTCTGGTTCTTGGTCAAATGGATCGATATACACCTGCTATTGGAATGCGATGGGGAATTGGCGAGCCTCATCTAGAATTATGAGGCTCAAGAACATAGCAAGATGTGGTCTAGCTTATGAGAAATTAGAGGCGTATAAGTGCAAGGCGTGTGGACATAAATCGAAGGTAAAGAGACAGTCCATCAAATCAGTGGGACCAAGGGTGAGGAAGCAGAATTTCTCAACTACCAACAGAGGTGAAGATCTACATCAATCGGTTAACCATGATGATGAATTGGAAAAATTTGGAGAGGATATCGGATTAAGGTGGACAAACCTTGATCTACAGTAAGCTCCATTACCCTTTTCATTTTTTGTATGTTTAATCAATGAAGATTTTATCACTTAATGTTCGTGGTTTCGCGGTTGAGGGGAAATTCGGGTGGGTCAAAAATATATGCTATAATGAAAGACCTAGTATTGCGGTATTCAAAGAAATAAAGTGTAGGAATATAGAATATTGGTGGGTTGAATCTCTTTGGGGTAATAGGGATTTTGGATATGTGCAAAAGGATGTAGTCGGAAACTCGGGGGGTTTGTTGATAGTTTGGGATACTAGTTGGTTCGAGGTTAGTAACGCGATGATCAATGATTATTTTCTTGCAATAAAGGGTTGTTGGAAGAATTTGGGTAAGGAATCTATAATTGTAAATGTGTACGGGCCTCATTGTGATTCGGGTAAAAGGAGATTTTGGAATTATTTAGACGGGTTGTTGAATAGTTGTGATACAGCTTGGGTTATATGTGAGGATTTCAACGAAGTTCGGGATCATACGGATATATTAAATAGTGATTTCATCCAACATCGTGCAAATTGGTTCAATGATTTCATCTCGAGGAACAATTTAATCGACATTCCAATTAATGGGAAGAAATTTACTCGGGTTAATGGGGATGGGGTCAAACTTAGCAAGTTAGATAAGTTCTTCGTTTCGGATCGGTTTCTCCAACTTTGGGAAGACCTATCCACCATTGCTCTCGATAGATTTCTTTCGAATCACTTCCCAATAATTCTTCGAGACAAGGTGATTGATTTCGGGCCGAAACCTTTTAAAATTTTTGACGAATGGCTATTCAATGATGGAGTGGACAAGGTTATTGAGAAAGCATGGGCACTTCCGGTCAAAGGATGTAAGTTAGATTGAAAGTTCAGGGATAGGCTTAAAAACGTGAAAGTTGCACTCAAAAAGTGGAGCAACTCCACCTATGGTGCTCTTGATGTGGAGATTAAAGCACTCAAAAAGGAGGTATCGGTTTAGGAATTGAAAGCGGAATCTAATTCGATTAGTGATGTTGAAAGAGGTATTTGGATGGATTGCCGAAGGTGGTGGTTAGAAAAAGAGAAGGCAAAAACCAACATGTTGAAACAAAAATCTCGCTTTAGATGGATTGTGGATGGGGACGAGAACTCGAAATTTTTTCATTCTTGCATCCAAAGGAGGTACAATAAAAGCAATCTACGGGGTTTAATCATTAATGGCAATTGGGTTGAAAACCCACCTGCTGTTAAGTCAGCAGCCTTCGAGCATTTTCAAAGTATTTTCTCGAAACAAAACCGTAGCAGGCCTTCTCTAAACATGGTTGCGTTCAGCGGGCCCAATGGGCTAAATGTTGGCAGAATCTCTGAAACTGAGAGTGGGTTACTTGAGGAGCCATTCACAAAATCAGAGATATGGAACGCGGTCAAGGATTGTGCAAGTAATAAGGCACCGGGGCCGGATGGTTTCAACATTAGGTTCTACAAAAAATGTTGGAGCTTGATTAAACCACAGCTTTTGGATGCGATTCAATCATTTTGGGAAAGTGGCACGATTTCTCAAGGGTGCAATGCGTCCTTCATTACCTTAGTTACTAAGAAGCCGGATTCGTTATCTTTGAATGACTATCGACCGATTAGTCTAATCGGTAGTTATTATAAGATTATCGCGAAACTTCTCTCTAACCGGATTCGTAAGGTAATTCTGTCCCTCATTAGTCACGAACAAAGTGCTTTCATTAAAGGTTGAAACATTATCGATGGGGCCTTGATTGCTAACGAGACACTTGACTATCTAAGAAGATCAAAAAAATCGGGTTTTATTTTCAAGGTGGATTTCGAGAAAGCGTTTGATAGTTTAGATTGGGATTTCCTTCTTGAAATGATGGAGATTATGGGTTTTGGGCCGAAATGGAGAAGTTGGATCATGTCATGTTTACGGTCCGCGACAATATCCATCTTAGTCAATGGTTCACCCACTCCTGAATTTAGATTCGGAAGAGGGGTTTGACAAGGTGATCCACTGAAATCTCCCGTTCATATTGATTATAAACGTTCCATATTAATTGATTTCGTCGCGAGGTTTTAACCTCTATATGAGACGTTTTTCAAAGACTGCATTCATTTTTAAAACAACCATAACCTTTATTTTATCGATAAAGGTTTAAAAAGCATTACGTAGATTATCAAATAATGATAATCTAAATATATCGTTTACACACGACCATTACATAATGGTTTACAATAAGAATATATTACATCAAAAATAAGTTTCTTGAATGCAGTTTTTATATAATATCATACTAGCATGGACTCCAAATCTTGTCCTTATTTTAGTATGCAATAGCGGAAGCTCATAATAATCACCTGAGAATAAACATGCTTTAAACGTCAATAAAAATGTTGGTGAGTTATAGGTTTAACCTATATATTTATCAATCGAAATAATAGACCACAAGATTTCATATTTCAATACATCCCATACATAGAGATAAAAAATCATTCATACGGTGAACACCTGGTAACCGACATTAACAAGATGCATATAGAATATCCCCATCATTCCGGGACACCCATCGGACATGATAATTTCGAAGTACTAAAGCATTCCAAATTCCAGAATGGGGCTTGTTAGGCCCGATAGATCTATCTTTAGGATTCGCGTCAATTTGGGGGTCTGTTCCCAAATTCTTAGGCTACCAAGCTATAAAGGGGCATATTCGGCTTCGATCATTCACCCATATAAAGTAATTTCATTTACTTGTGTCTATTTTGTAAAACATTTATAAATTTGCATGTATTCTCATCCCAAAATATTAGATTTTAAAAGTGGGACTATAACTCACTTTCACAGATTTTTACTTCGTCGGGAAGTAAGACTTGGCCACTGGTCGATTCACGAACCTATAACAAATATGTACATATATATCAAAGTATGTTCAAAATATATTTACAACATTTTTAATACGTTTTAATGTTTTAAGTTTATTAAGTCAGCTGTCCTCGTTAGTAACCTACAACTAGTTGTCCATAGTTAGATGTACAGAAAATAAATTGATATATATTATCTTGACCCAATCCACGACCCAGTGTATACACGTCTCAGGCTAGATCACAACTCAAAGTATATATATTTTTAGAATCAACCTCAACCCTGTATAGCTAACTCCAACATTACTGCATATAGAGTGTCTATGGTTGTTCCAAATAATATATATAGATGGGTCGATATGATATGTCAAAACATTTGCATACGTGTCTATGGTATCCCAAGATTACATAATATATTAGAATACATGTATAATATAATACAAGTTAGCTAGGATATGATTAATATAGATTTGATACCAATTTTCACGTAGCTACAACAAGCAAAAATATCCAATCTTGTTTTACCCATAACTTCTTCGTTTTAAATCCGTTTTGAGTGAAACCAATTGCTATGGTATCATATTGAACTTAAGTTTATGAATATATATATAAAAAGTATAAGTTTATAGTCGGAAATACAGGTTACAAGTTATTTTTGTAAAGGTAGTCATTTCAGTCGAAAGAACGACGTCTAGATGACCATTTTGAAAAACATACTTCCACTTTGAGTTTAACCATGATTTTTGGATATAGTTTCATGTTCATAAGAAAAATAATTTTCCCAGAAGAACAACTTTTAAATCAAAGTTTATCATAGTTTTTAATTAACTAACCCAAAACAGCCCGCGGTGTTACTACGACAGCGTATATCCAGTTTTACGGTGTTTTTCGTGTTTTCTGGTTTTAAATCATTAAGTTAGCATATCATATAGATATAGAACATGTGTTTAGTTGATTTTAAAAGTCAAGTTAGAAGGATTAACTTTTGTTTGCGAACAAGTTTAGAATTAACTAAACTATGTTCTAGTGATTTCAAGTTTAAACCTTCGAATAAGGTAGTTTTATATATATGAATCGAATGATGTTATGAACATCATTACTACCTCAGGTTTTGTGGATAAACCTACTGGAAATGAGAAAAGTAGATCTAGCTTCAAAAGATCCTTGGATGGCTTGAAAGTTCTTGAAGCAAAATCATGAAACGAAAACAAGTTCAAGTAAGATTTCCACTCGAAATAAGATTGTCAAAGTTATAGAAATTGAAACAAAGTTTGAATATGAGTATTACCTTATATTAGAAAGATATCTTACTGTAAATAAGAAAGATTTCTTGAGGTTGGATGATCACTCAAAGTGGATTTGCAAGATTGGAAGTAAGCTAGCAAACTTGGAAGTATTCTTGATTTTATGAAACTAGAACTTATATAATTTATGAAGAACACTAAGAACTTGAAGATAGAACTTGAAGATAGAACTTATGAGAGATCAATTAGATGAAGAAAATTGAAGAATGAAAGTGTTTGTAGGTGTTTTTGGTCGTTGGTATATGGATTAGATATAAAGGATGTGTAATTTTGTTTACATGTAAATAAGTCATGAATGATTACTAATATTTTTGTAATTTTATGAGATATTTCATGCTAGTTGCCAAATGATGGTTCCCACATGTGTTAGATGACTCACATGGGCTGCTAAGAGCTGATCATTGGAGTGTATATACCAATAGTACATACATCTAAAAGCTGTGTATTGTACGAGTACGAATACGGGTGCATACGAGTAGAATTGTTGATGAATTTGAACGAGGATGTAATTGTAAGCATTTTTTTTTAAGTAGAAGTATTTTGATAAGTGTCTTGAAGTCTTTTAAAAGTGTATGAATACATATTAAAACACTACATGTATATACATTTTAACTGAGTCGTTAAGTCATCGTTAGTCGTTACATGTAAGTGTTGTTTTGAAACCTTTAGGTTAACGATCTTGTTAAGTGTTGTTAACCCATTGTTTATTATATCAAATTAGATGTTAAATTATTACATTAACATGATATTATGATGTATTAATATATCTTAATATGATATATATACAATTAAATGTCGTTACAACGATAATCGTTACATATATGCTTCGTTTCGAAATCATTAAGTTAGTAGTCTTGTTTTTACATATGTAGTTCATTATTAATATATTTAATGATATGTTTACTTATCATAATACCATGTTAACTATATATGTATCCATATATATGACATCATATAGTTTGTACAAGTTTTAATGTTCGTGAATCACCGGTCAACTTGGGTGGTCAATTGTCTATATAAAACCTATTTCAATTAATCAAGTCTTAACAAGTTTGATTGCTTAAAATGTTGGAAACACTTAATAATATAAATATCAATTTTATTTAATATATATAAACATGGAAAAGTTCGGGTCACTACAGTACCTACCCGTTAAATAAATTTCGTCCCGAAATTTTAAGCAGTTGGAGGTGTTGACGTATCTTCTGGAAATAAGTGCGGGTATTTATTTTTCATCTGATATTCTTGTTCCCAGGTGAACTCGGGTCCTCTACGAGCATTCCATCAAACCTTAACAATTGGTATCTTGTTTTGCTTAAGTCTTTTAACCTCACGATCCATTATTTCGATGGGTTCTTCGATGAATTGAAGTTTTTCGTTGATTTGGATTTCGTCTAACGGAATAGTGAGATCTTCTTTAGCAAAACATTTCTTCAAATTCGAGATGTGGAAAGTGTTATGTACAGCCGCGAGTTGTTGAGGTAACTCAAGTCGGTAAGCTACTGGTCCGACACGATCAATAACCTTGAATGGTCCAATATACCTTGGATTTAATTTCCCTCATTTACCAAATCAAACAATGCCTTTCCAAGGTGCAACTTTAAGCATGACCATTTCTCCAATTTCAAATTCTATATCTTTTCTTTTAATGTCAGTGTAGCTCTTTTGTCGACTTTGGGCGGTTTTCAACCGTTGTTGAATTTGGATGATCTTCTCGGTAGTTTCTTGTATTATCTCAGGACCCGTAATCTGTCTATCCCCCACTTCACTCCAACAAATCGGAGACCTGCACTTTCTACCATAAAGTGCTTCAAACGGCGCCATCTCAATGCTTGAATGGTAGCTATTGTTGTAGGAAAATTCTGCTAACGGTAGATGTCGATCCCAACTGTTTCCGAAATCAATAACACATGCTCGTAGCATATCTTTAAGCGTTTGTATCGTCCTTTCGCTCTGCCCATCAATTTGTGGATGACAGGCAGTACTCATATCTAGACGAGTTCCTAATGTTGCTGTAATGCCTGCCAGGATCTTGAAATAAATCTGCCATCCCTATCAGAGAGAATAGAGATTGGTATTCCATGTCTGGAGACGACTTCCTTCAAATACAGTCGTGCTAACTTCTTCATCTTGTCATCTTCTCTTATTGGCAGGAAGTGTGCTGATTTGGTGAGACGATCAACTATTACCCAAATAGTATCAAAACCAGTTGCAGTCCTTGGCAATTTAGTGATGAAATCCATGGTAATGTTTTCCCATTTCCATTCTGGGATTTCGGGTTGTTGAAGTAGACCTGATAGTTTTTGATGCTCAGCTTTGACCTTAGAACACGTCAAACATTCCCCTACGTATTTAGCAACATCGGCTTTCATACCTGGCCACCAAAAATGTTTCTTAAGATCCTTGTACATCTTTTCCGTTCCAGGATGTATTGAGTATCTGGTTTTATGAGCTTCTCTAAGTACCATTTCTCTCATATCTCCAAATTTTGGTACCCAAATTCTTTCAGCCCTATACCGGGTTCCGTCTTCCTGAATATTAAGATGCTTCTCCGATCCTTTGGGTATTTCATCCATTAAGTTTCCCTCTTTTAAAACTTCTTCTTGCGCCTCCTTTATTTGAGTAGTAAGGTTAGTGTGAATCATTATATTCATAGCTTTTACTCGAATAGGTTCCCTGTCCTTTCTGCTCAAGGCGTCGGCTACCACATTTGCCTTTCCCAGGTGATAACGAATCTGAAAGTCGTAATCATTCAACAATTCAATCCATCTGTGCTGCCTCATGTTCAGTTGTTTTTGATTAAATATGTGTTGAAGACTTTTGTGGTCGGTATATATAATACTTTTGACCCCATATAAGTAGTGCCTCCAAGTCTTTAATGCAAAGACAACCGCGCCTAATTCCAAATCATGCGTCTTATAATTCTGCTCGTGAATTTTCAATTGTCTAGACGCATAAGCAATTACCTTCATTCGTTGCATTAATACACAACCTGTAACACCCCGTTTTCCCCGTATATGATTTATAGGTGTATTGGGTATGTACGAATGGTGTAAGAAAGGTTCGGGGCATTTTCTAGTATTAAAGTCTTGTGTGCGAGAAAGTTATGTCAGGTCACGCCTTGTGTCGCGGCGCGACACAGAAGGCCGCGGCGTGGCAACACATTAGAATCTGGATCAGAAAGTACGGTAAAGAAGGCACCAGACCACGGTATAGGTCGCGGCGCGACCATTTATGCCACGACGCTGCATTTCTGCTGAACTGGTTCCTGTTTTCGCAATATTTAGAGAAAGTGAGGGGCATTTTGGTCTTTTCACGTTTGAACCAGATTGAGATCTTAAATCTCATCCACTCCTTTCATTTCCTAATTTCTTTTCCCTTTTCTTTTCATTTTCCTCTCAAAAACTCAAACACCCAATTGAATTCAAAGGGATTTTTGGAAAGGAAGAAGCGGGATTTGATCTTTGGCGTAGTTGACTAGGTTGTTCTCCTCGTTCTTGGCTACACGGTGATACTAGTGGTAAGCTCTAACTCCGAATTTCATTTTCGTGTTCATCATTCAAATTTGAGGCTTTTGATTGTATGATTCATAGATGGAACCCATTTAGTTGTTAATTGAAGATTAACACCAAGATTCGGGTTTATATGTGTTAAGGGCGGGTTTTGGGTTGGTTAATGTTTTAACCATGTTTAAGACTTGATAATGGTGTATAATCACTAGTATTAGTGATTATTGATGTTTTGGAGACTTCTAGGGTTCTTGTGGTTGACTAATTTTGACTAGAGTCAAAATTAGGGTTTGTTGATGGTTATGACCCGAATGTCGATTTGTTGAGGTTTATAAACTTAAAATAGATTAAGTTGAAGTATAAACTCAAGTTAAATATGTTGTGGTGTCAAAACTCGCTAACGGCGCGATGTTGACTCCTTTGGGTCAAAATTAGGGTTTTAGTGTCATTATGGGCAAGATAGGTGTTTATCACCTATGACTGGTTTTAATTGGCATATTAGGACCATTCTCACTTATGTTAGTGATTATTGGTTAGTTTGGACGCGGTTTGTGCTTGGAAGTGCATTTGGGTCGAAATTGCACTAAGGGTCGAATTGGGTTGGTTTGTAAATCCACTCTAAGTGTGTTGTTGTAATTGTGATAATGGAATAGGTACTTTTCATTAACGAGTTGCGGATTATTTGAAAGCATTCATCAAGGCGACAAGGTGAGTGTTAATATCCTATATGCATATGTATGTGTAGGATGGGTGCGGGTCGGGTAAAGTGGTTCTCGGTTATAGAGCTCACTTCACATATAGGTGGATTTGATGGACTTGTGTATAGGTCCAATTGGCACGGTGGTGCGTTTTGGTTGACCACCTTTGGCGAGGTGCACACTTTGTGTATATGTTATCACATGGGCGTGTGAAGTGGACTTATATAACCCCAATGACGAAGGGTTAATATAGTGAGTGGAATAATTATATACGTAGGTATATAATGTATTTATTTGTTGTAGTGTGAGATGTGAAGTGTTGATGTGCTAAGACACCACATTTCACGTGACGAGTGAAGTGTCGATGTGCTAAGACACCACTCAAAGTAATGTGAGGGGTGAAGTGTCGATGTGTTAAGACACCACCCGGAGTGAAGTATCGATGTGCTAAGATGCCACTCCAAGAGAATAACGGGTGAAGTGCCGATGTGTTAAGGTGCCACTCGAGGTGAAGTATCGACGTGTTAAGATGCCACCCCAAGTAAAATGAAGAGTGAAGTGTCGAAGTGTTAAGACACTACTCGGGGTGAAGTGTCGACGTGTTAAGACGCCACCTGGGGTGAAGTATCGAAGTGTTAAGATTCCACCAGTGGGGTTAGTGTACGAAGTGTTAAGTGCACTAATGGTTGTTATGAACATGGATGACTTGTTTCGCGAAGTCATTCCCTTGCGAAGATTTGGTTAACCATGGTTATTGCGTTGTAAGCGTAATCATTTTATGTTATTCGAGTTATATATATATATATATATATATATACATATATATATATTGTATACGTATAACGTTGTTTTGTCGTGATATAGCTAACCCTCCGGGTGTAGTTTATTGGCATTGTTCACATCGTTGTTGGTGAACTTATATTTTGTGGATGTATCTTTAGCTCATTGCTTAGTGATCTTACGGTATGCTTAGACTAGCTTGCCTTTATGCTTGGATGCTCCGGTATGCGGTATTTGGATATTTGTGTGGTGTGTCCATTTTATGCATATATATGTATGTAGTATATTCTCACTCACTAAGCGTTAGCTTACCCTCTCGTTGTTGATATTTTTATAGGTTCGCATGCTTGGCGGCTCGGGTAAGCTTGGGGATTAGAGATCTTGGCTAGGTTACTTAGAAGATCTTGCTTTTGTATTCGATTAGGATTTGGATAGCGTAGTCCCAAATCACCATGCTCGGTTTTGTTAGAAACTAAACTAGTCGGGTCGTGTATGTCCGTTTGGACAATTAACTAATGTATTAAATGTTTTAAGGTTATTAAACCTTGTATTGTATTTAAAGATGTTTATGGAAACACAATTGGGACCTAAAGTATTATTTAACGCGTATTAAAAGGAAAAATTTTATGGGCCGGTTTTAATACGGTTGGGTTGTTTCAAGTGGTATCAGAGCATGGTCTAAGGGATTTAGGTGACTTGAGATAGGTGCCTAGACTTAGACTTTTGTGTGTGCTTATTTGTTGCGGGACTTGTAGGTGTACGGGTCGAAATGGGTTTAGTTAGTGCCTTGTTTATAGGTTGACTAACGTTTATATTAGTAATGCGGATATTATTAATATATGATTGTGTTGTGATGTTATTCCTTGCGTACGTTTATATCGTGTAGGAATTTTGGTTGCGTTGGTTATTATCATCGAGTGAGACGGTTGTTGTACTAACAAGTTGATACGGCGTGTGTGCGTAATAAGGACTTGCAAACCTTATTACGGGTGCAAATCGTGTCTAACAAGTGATGTATGATGAGTGTTTAGTAAGATGGGGCGGTGTTGTGCGTGCGGTTTTATAAGTTCGTGGACTAATCGTTTTGCATTCTTTAGAATGGCGACGCGAAATGAGATCGAGACGAATGACGAGGAGTTTAACTCTAGAGTTGCGGCCGCCATTGCAGAGCAAATGAGTGCATTTCGAGAAGAAATGGATAGGAAGTATTCCGAATCTCGGAGTAGTGGTGAAATGGAGCATTGTCTTAAGAGCTTCATGAGGACTAAACCCCCGATGTACGATGGAGAACCGGATCCTTTGATAAGCACAACTTGGATCTCGATGTCGAAGGGTGTTTTTGTACTATTGAATGCCCTCCTGAGAAGAAGACAAGACTCGCTACTAGTTTGTTGCGGGGTAGGGCGAAGGATTGGTTGGATGGTAAGATTTATCTTGTCGGTGGTGAATCGTTTATGGCGTTATCATGGGACGGGTTTAAGAAGGAATTCTTCGAGGAGTTCCGGACTTCAGCTGATTTGTCGGAAATGCGTAATGAGTTGCGAAATTTGCAACAGGGTTCCATGAATTTGAATACTCTCAAGACGACCTTTATTGCGAAGGCTCGTTTTTGCCCGGAGTATTTGGGGAATGATAATTTGTTGATGGGGGATTTCTATCGGACCTTGAATGATGACTTGAAGAGTAAAATTAGCCGGGGTCAAGCGAAATCTTTTGCGGAATTATTCGACTTGGCTAGAGGTTTCGAGTCGTATTTGAAATGTCCCGTTCTTATTGATTAAAAACGTTCCATATTAATTGATTTCGTTGCGAGGTTTTGACCTCTATATGAGACGTTTTTCAAAGACTGCATTCATTTTAAAACAAACCATAACCTTTATTTCATCAATAAAGGTTTAAAAAGCTTTACGTAGATTATCAAATAATGATAATCTAAAATATCCTGTTTACACACGACCATTACATAATGGTTTACAATACAAATATGTTACAACAAAATAAGTTTCTTGAATGCAGTTTTTACACAATAACATACAAGCATGGACTCCAAATCTCGTCTTTATTTAATTATGCGATAGCGGAAGCTCTTAATAATCACCTGAGAATAAACATGCTTAAAACGTCAACAAAAATATTGGTGAGTTATAGGTTTAACCTATATATATCAAATCATAATAATAGACCACAAGATTTCATATTTCAATACACATCCCATACAAAGAGATAAAAATCATTCATATGGTGAACACCTGGTAACCGACATTAACAAGATGCATATATAAGAATATCCCCATCATTCCGGGACACCCTTCGGATATGATATAAATTTTGAACTACTAAAGCATCCGGTACTTTGGATGGGGTTTGTTAGGCCCAATAGATCTATCTTTAGGATTCGCGTCAATTAGGGTGTCTGTTCCCTAATTCTTAGATTACCAGACTTAATAAAAAGGGGCATATTCGATTTCGATAATTCAACCATAGAATGTAGTTTCACGTACTTGTGTCTATTTTGTAAATCATTTATAAAACATGCATGTATTCTCATCCCAAAAATATTAGATTTAAAAAGTGGGACTATAACTCACTTTCACAGATTTTTACTTCATCGGGAAGTAAGACTTGGCCACTGGTTGATTCACGAACCTATAACAATATATACATATATATCAAAGTATGTTCAAAATATATTTACAACACTTTTAATATATTTTTATGTTTTAAGTTTATTAAGTCAGCTGTCCTCGTTAGTAACCTACAACTAGTTGTCCACAGTTAGATGTACAGAAATAAATCGATAAATATTATCTTGAATCAATCCACGACCCAGTGTATACGTATCTCAGTATTGATCACAACTCAAACTATATATATTTTGGAATCAACCTCAACCCTGTATAGCTAACTCCAACATTCACATATAGAGTGTCTATGGTTGTTCCGAAATATATATAGATGTATCGACATGATAGGTTGAAACATTGTATACGTGTCTATGGTATCTCAATATTACATAATATACAATACAAGTTGATTAAGTTATGGTTGGAATAGATTTGTTGCCAATTTTCACGTAGCTAAAATGAGAAAAATTATCCAATCTTGTTTTACCCATAACTTCTTCATTTTAAATCCGTTTTGAGTGAATCAAATTGCTATGGTTTCATATTGAACTCTATTTTATGAATCTAAACAGAAAAAGTATAGGTTTATTGTCGGAAAAATAAGTTACAAGTCATTTTTGTAAAGGTAGTCATTTCAGTCGAAAGAACGACGTCTAGATGACCATTTTAGAAAACATACTTCAACTTTGAGTTTAACCATAATTTTTGGATATAGTTTCATGTTCATAATAAAAATCATTTTCTCATAATAACAACTTTTAAATCAAAGTTTATCATAGTTTTTAATTAACTAACCCAAAACAGCCCGCGGTGTTACTACGACGGCGTAAATCCGGTTTTACGTTGTTTTTCGTGTTGCTAGGTTTTAAATCATTAAGTTAGCATATCATATAGATATATAACATGTGTTTAGTTGATTTTAAGAGTCAAGTTAGAATGATTAACTTTTGTTTACGAACAAGTTTAGAATTAACTAAACTATGTTCTAGTGATTACAAGTTTAAACCTTCGAATAAGATAGCTTTATATGTATGAATCGAATGATGTTATGAACATCATTACTACCTTAAGTTCCTTGGATAAACCTACTGGAAAAGTGAAAAATGGATCTAGCTTCAACGGATCCTTGGATGGCTCGAAGTTCTTGAAGCAGAATCATGACACGAAAACAAGTTCAAGTAAGATCATCACTTGAAATAAGATTGTTATAGTTATAGAAATTGAACCAAAGTTTGAATATGATTATTACCTTGTATTAGAATGATAACCTACTGTAAGAACAAAGATTTCTTGAGGTTGGATGATCACCTTACAAGATTGGAAGTGAGCTAGCAAACTTGAAAGTATTCTTGATTTTATGTAACTAGAACTTGTAGAATTTATGAAGAACACTTAGAACTTGAAGATAGAACTTGAGAGAGATCAATTAGATGATTAAAATTGAAGAATGAAAGTGTTTTTAGGTGTTTTTGGTCGTTGGTGTATGGATTAGATATAAAGGATATGTAATTTTGTTTTCATGTAAATAAGTCATGAATGATTACTCATATTTTTGTAATTTTATGAGATATTTCATGCTAGTTGCCAAATGATGATTCTCACATGTGTTAGGTGACTCACATGGGCTGCTAAGAGCTGATCATTGGAGTGTATATACCAATAGTACATACATCTAAAAGCTGTGTATTGTACGAGTACGAATACGGGTGCATACGAGTAGAATTGTTGATGAAACTGAACGATGATGTAATTGTAAGCATTTTTGTTAAGTAGAAGTATTTTGATAAGTGTATTGAATTCTTTCAAAAGTTTATAAATACATATTAAAACACTACATGTATATACATTTTAACTGAGTCGTTAAGTCATCGTTAGTCGTTACATGTAAGTGTTGTTTTGAAACCTTTAGGTTAACGATCTTGTTAAATGTTGTTAACCCAATGTTTATAATATCAAATGAGATTTTAAATTATTATATTATCATGATATTATCATGTATGAATATCTCTTAATATGATATATATACATTAAATGTCTTTAAAACGATAATCGTTACATATATGTCTCGTTTAAAAATCATTAAGTTAGTAGTCTTATTTTTACATATGTAGTTCATTGTTAATATACTTAATGATATGTTTACTTATCATAGTATCATGTTAACTATATATATATCCATATATATGTCATCATATAGTTTTTACAAGTTTTAACGTTCGTGAATCACCGGTCAACTTGGGTGGTCAATTGTCTATATGAAACCTATTTCAATTCATCAAGTCTTAACAAGTTTGATTGCTTAACATGTTGGAAACATTTAATCATGTAAATATCAATCTCAATTAATATATATAACCATGGAAAATTTCGGGTCACTACAGTACCTACCCGTTAAATAAATTTCGTCCCGAAATTTTAAGCTGTTGAAGGTGTTGACGAATCTTCTGGAAATAGATGCGGGTATTTCTTCTTCATCTGATCTTCACGCTCCCAGGTGAACTCGGGTCCTCTATGAGCATTCCATCGAACCTTAACAATTGGTATCTTGTTTTGCTTAAGTCTTTTAACCTCACGATCCATTATTTCGACGGGTTCTTCGATGAATTGAAGTTTTTCGTTGATTTGGATTTCATCTAACGGAATAGTGAGATCTTCTTTAGCAAAACATTTCTTCAAATTCGAGACGTGAAAAGTGTTATGTACAGTCGCGAGTTGTTGAGGTAACTCAAGTCGGTAAGCTACTGGTCCGACATGATCAATAATCTTGAATGGTCCAATATACCTTGGATTTAATTTCCCTCGTTTACCAAATCGAACAACGCCTTTCCAAGGTGCAACTTTAAGCATGACCATCTCTCCAATTTCAAATTCTATATCTTTTCTTTTAATGTCAGCGTAGCTCTTTTGTCGACTTTGGGCGGTTTTCAACCGTTGTTGAATTTGGATGATCTTCTCGGTAGTTTCTTGTATAATCTCCGGACCCGTAATCTGTCTATCCCCCACTTCACTCCAACAAATCGGAGACCTGCACTTTCTACCATAAAGTGCTTTAAACGGCGCCATCTCAATGCTTGAATGGTAGCTGTTGTTGTAGGAAAATTCTGCTAACGGTAGATGTCGATCCCAACTGTTTCCGAAATCAATAACACATGCTCGTAGCATGTCTTCAAGCATTTGTATCATCCTTTCGCTCTGCCCATAGTTTGTGGATGATAGGCAGTACTCATGTCTAGACGAGTTCCTAATGCTTGATGTAATGTCCTCCAGAATCTTGAAATAAATCTGCCATCCCTATCAGAGATAATAGAGATTGGTATTCTATGTCTGGAGACGACTTCCTTCAAATACAGTCCTGCTAACTTCTCCATCTTGTCATCTTCTCTTATTGGCAGGAAGTGTGCTGATTTGGTGAGACGATTAACTATTACCCAAATAGTATCAAAACCACTTGCAGTCCTTGGCAATTTAGTGATGAAATTCATGGTAATGTTTTCCCATTTCCATTCCGGGATTTCGGGTTGTTGAAGTAGACCTGATGGTTTCTGATGCTCAGCTTTGACCTTAGAACACGTCAAACATTCTCCTACGTATTTAGCAGCATCGGCTTTCATACCCGGCCACCAAAAATGTTTCTTGAGATCTTTGTCCATCTTCCCCGTTCCAGGATGTATTGAGTATCTGGTTTTATGAGCTTCTCTAAGTACCATTTCTTTCATATCTCCAAATTTTGGTACCCAAATCCTTTCAGCCCTATACCGGGTTCCGTCTTCTCGAATATTAAGATGCTTCTCCGATCCTTTGGGTATTTCATCCTTTAAATTTCCCTCTTTTAAAACTCCTTGTTGCGCCTCCTTTATTTGAGTAGTAAGGTTATTATGAATCATTATATTCATAGATTTTACTCGAATGGGTTCTCTATCCTTCCTACTCAAGGCATCGGCTACCACATTTGCCTTCCCCGGGTGGTAACGAATCTCAAAGTCGTAATCATTCAATAATTCAATCCACCTACGCTGCCTCATATTCAGTTGTTTCTGATTAAATATGTGTTGAAGACTTTTGTGGTCGGTATATATAATACTTTTAACCCCATATAAGTAGTGCCTCCAAGTCTTTAATGCAAAAACAACCGCGCCTAATTCCAAATCATGCGTCGTATAATTTTGTTCGTGAATCTTCAATTGTCTAGACGCATAAGCAATCACCTTCGTTCGTTGCATTAATACACAACCGAGACCTTGCTTTGATGCGTCACAATAAATCACAAAATCATCATTCCCTTCAGGCAATGACAATATAGGTGCCGTAGTTAGCTTTTTCTTCAATCACTGAAACGCTTTCTCTTGTTCATCATTCCATTCAAATTTCTTCCCTTTATGCGTTAATGTAGTCAAGGGTTTTGCTATTCAGGAAAAGTCTTGGATGAACCTTCTGTAGTAACCAGCTAGTCCTAAAAACTGGCGTATGTGTTTCGGAGTTTTCGGGGTTTCCCACTTTTCAACAGTTTCTATCTTTGTCGGATCCACCTTAATACCTTCTTTGTTCACTATGTGACCGAGGAATTGAACTTCTTCCAACCAAAATGCACACTTTGAAAACTTAGCGTACAATTCATCCTTCCTCAATTCTTCTAACACCTTTCTCAAATGTTCACCGTGTTCTTGGTCATTCTTTGAGTAAATAAGTATGTCATCAATGAAAACAATGATAAACTTGTCAAGGTATGGTCCACACACTCGGTTCATAAGGTCCATGAACACAGCTGGTGCATTAGTTAAACCAAACGGCATGACCATAAACTCATAATGACCGTAACGTGTTCTGAAAGTAGTCTTTGGAATATCATCTTCTTTCACCCGCATTTGATGATACCCGGAACATAAGTCAATCTTTGAATAAACAGACGAGCCTTGTAGTTGATCAAATAAGTCGTCGATTCTCGGTAGTGGGTATCGGTTCTTGATGGTAAGTTTGTTCAACTCTCGGTAGTCGATACACAACCTGAATGTACCATCTTTCTTCTTGACAAACAAAACAGGAGCTCCCCACGGTGATGTACTTGGTCGAATGAAACCACGCTTTAAAAGTTCTTGTAATTGGCTTTGCAGTTCTTTCATCTCGCTGGGTGCGAGTCTGTAAGGAGCACGAGCTATTGGTGCAGCTCCTGGTACAAGATCTATTTGAAATTCAACGGATCGATGTGGGGGTAATCCCGGTAATTCTTTCGGAAATACATCGGGAAATTCTTTTGCAATGGGAACATCATTGATACTCTTTTCTTCAGTTTGTACTTTCTCGACGTGTGCTAGAACAACAAAGCAACCTTTTCTTATTAGTTTTTGTGCCTTCAAATTACTAATAAGATGTAGCTTCGTGTTGCCCATTTCTCCGTACACCATTAAGGGTTTTCCTTTTTCTCGTATAATGCGAATTGCATTTTTGTAACAAACGATCTCTGCTTTCACTTCTTTCAACCAGTCCATACCGATTATCACATCAAAACTCCCTAACTCTACTGGTATCAAATCAATCTTAAATGTTTCGCTAACCAGTTTAATTTCTCGATTCCGACATATATTATCTGCTGAAATTAATTTACCATTTGCTAATTCGAGTAAAAATTTACTATCCAAAGGCGTCAATGGACAACTTAATTTAGCACAAAAATCTCTACTCATATAGCTTCTATCCGCACCCGAATCAAATAAAACTTAAGCAGATTTATTGTCAATAAGAAACGTACCCGTAACAAGCTCCGGGTCTTCCTGTGCCTCTGTCGCATTAATATTGAAAACTCTTCCGCAGCCTTGTCCATTCGTGTTCTCCTGGTTCGGGCAATTTCTAATAATGTGGCCCGGTTTTCCACATTTATAACAAACTACATTGGCATAATTTGCTCCGACACTACTTGCTCCGCCATTACTCATTTCGACACCATTTGTTCCTTTCGTTCTATTAACCCCTGGTCCATAGACCTCACACTTCGCCGCGCTATGACCATTTCTTTTACACTTGTTGCAAAATTTGGTGCAGAACCCCGAGTGATACTTTTCACACCTTTGGCATAGCTGTTTCTGATTGTTGTTGTTGTTGTTGTTGCGGTTATTATTGTTGTTGGGATGATTGTTGTAGTTGCTGTTATTGTTGTTGTTGTTGTTGTTGGGCCGTTTGTTGTAGTTGCGATTGATGTTGCGATTGTTGGGATAATTGTTGCGATTATTGTTGTAATTGATGTTGTTGTTGTATTGGTGATTCTTATCACCGTTTTCCTCCCACTTTCTTTTGACTTGCTTCACATTGGCCTCTTCAGCAGTCTGTTCTTTAATTCTTTCTTCAATCTGGTTTACTAGTTTGTGAGCCATTCTACATGCCTGTTGTATGGAGGCGGGCTCGTGTGAACTTATATCTTCTTGGATTCTTTCCGGTAATCCTTTCACAAACGCGTCGATCTTCTCTTCCTCATCTTCGAATGCTCCCGGACACAATAGGCACAATTCTGTGAATCGTCTTTCGTACGTGGTAATATCAAATCCTTGGGTTCGTAACCCTCTAAGTTCTGTCTTGAGCTTATTGACCTCGGTTCTGGGACGGTACTTCTCGTTCATCAAGTGCTTGAATGCTGACCATGGTAGTGCGTACGCATCGTCTTGTCCCACTTGCTCTAGATAGGTATTCCACCATGTTAACGCAGAACCTGTGAAGGTATGCGTAGCGTACTTCACTTTGTCCTCTTCAGTACACTTACTTATGGCAAACACCGATTCGACCTTCTCGGTCCACCGTTTCAATCCGATCGGTCCTTCGGTTCCATCAAATTCCAAAGGTTTGCAGGCAGTGAATTCTTTGTAGGTGCATCCTACACGATTTCCTGTACTGCTAGATCCAAGGTTATTGTTGGTATGTAGCGCAGCCTGTACTGCGGCTATGTTTGAAGCTAGAAAAGTACGGAATTCCTCTTCATTCATATTCACGGTGTGTCGAGTAGTCGGTGCCATTTCCTTCAAAATAGTCAAATGGAACAAGTTAATCATACAGAATATTAAGAGTAGTTAATAGTATTTCGTAGCATAATATGAACTCATTTATAAAAGCTTTTTCTTCATATTAGCGTTTTATAAGTTTAAATTCGGGTAGTACCTACCCGTTAAGTTCATACTTAGTAGCTAATATACAATTCAACTACTACAATTCTATATGAAAAACTGATTATAATAATATTTCGCGTTCAAACTTTTACACAATATTTTACAAACTTACAATACCGCTTATTTTACATATAGCATGAAATATAGCACACAATAAATTTGATACAAGATGGTTGTGAAGATAATTCTAGCTAGTACACAAGTCGTTCAGCAAAGGCAATAAAGACACGTAATTCATACGTCCAGAAACAAGTCATGCATTCTGGTTTTACTAGGATTACTTCCCATCCTTGGTCTTGTGGAACATAACCGTTATGGCCGTTGATAAGACAGCGCGTTGTAACGTCGTCAAAGGGACGAGGGTTACGTAATGTCCAACAGTCCCGTAACAATCTAAAAACCTCATTTCTTACCCCAATTACCGACTCCGTCACTTGTGGGAACGTTTTGTTTAATAGTTGTAGCCCGATGTTCTTGTTCTCACTTTGGTGAGAAGCGAACATTACTAATCCGTAAGCATAACATGCTTCTTTATGTTGCATGTTAGCCGCTTTTTCTAAATCACGAAGTCCAATATTCGGATATATTGAGTCAAAATAATTTCTTAACCCATTGCGTAAAATAGCATTTGGGTTCCCAGCAATATATGCGTCAAAGTAAACACACCGTAACTTATGGATTTCCCAATGTGATATCCCCCATCTTTCGAACGAAAGCCTTTTATAAACCAAGGCATTCTTGGAACGTTCTTCGAATGTCTTACAAACTGATCTCACCTTAAATAGTTGTGCCGAAGAATTCTGACCGACTCTAGACAAGATTTCATCAATCATGTCTCCGGGTAGATCTCTTAAAATATTGGGTTGTCTATCCATTTTGTGTTTTTATACTGTAAAATAGACAAGAGTTAGATTCATAAAAAAAATACTTATTAATACAAGCAATTTTTACATATATCATAAAGCATAAGCACACTATATTACATATATTACACCACACGAATACAACTATCTTATTCCGACTCGCTTGTTTCTTCTTCTTCGGTTTTGGTTCGTTTTGCCAAGTTTCTAGGGATATATGATGTTCCCCTAATACGAGCCGTCGTTTTCCACATTGGTTTAGAAAAACCTGGTGGTTTAGAGGTTCCCGGGTCATTGTTACAACTTAAGGACTTCGGGGGTTGACGATACATATAAAGTTCATCGGGGTTGGAATTAGATTTCTCTATTTTTATGCCCTTTCCCTTATTATTTTCTTTTGCTTTTTTAAATTCAGTTGGGGTAATTTCTATAACATCATCGGAATTCTCGTCGGAATCCGATTCATCGGAGAATTGGTAATCCTCCCAATATTTTGCTTCCTTGGCGGAAACACCATTGACCATAATTAACCTTGGTCGGTTGGTTGAGGATTTTCTTTTACTTAACCGTTTTATTATTTCCCCCACCGGTTCTATTTCTTCATCCGGTTCCGATTCTTCTTCCGGTTCCGATTCTTCTTCCGGTTCCGACTCTTCTTCCGGTTCCTCTTCTGGAACTTGTGAATCAGTCCACGAATCATTCCAATTTACATTTGACTCTTCATTATTATTAGGTGAGTCAATGGGACTTGTTCTAGAGGTAGACATCTATCACATAATATCAAACGCGTTAAGAGATTAATATATCACATAATATTCACATGTTAAAAATATATAGTTTTCAACAAAATTTGTTAAGCAATCATTTTTCAAGTAAACACGGTCGAAGTCCAGACTCACTAATGCATTCTAACAAACTCGATAAGACACACTAATGCAAAATTCCGGTTCTCTAAGACCAACGCTCGGATACCAACTGAAATGTCCCGTTCTTATTGATTAAAAACGTTCCATATTAATTGATTTCGTTGCGAGGTTTTGACCTCTATATGAGACGTTTTTCAAAGACTGCATTCATTTTAAAACAAACCATAACCTTTATTTCATCAATAAAGGTTTAAAAAGCTTTACGTAGATTATCAAATAATGATAATCTAAAATATCCTGTTTACACACGACCAATACATAATGGTTTACAATACAAATATGTTACAACAAAATAAGTTTCTTGAATGCAGTTTTTACACAATATCATACAAGCATGGACTCCAAATCTCGTCCTTATTTAAGTATGCGATAGCGGAAGCTCTTAATAATCACCTGAGAATAAACATGCTTAAAACGTCAACAAAAATGTTGGTGAGTTATAGGTTTAACCTATATATATCAAATCATAATAATAGACCACAAGATTTCATATTTCAATACACATCCCATACATAGAGATAAAAATCATTCATATGGTGAACACCTGGTAACCGACATTAACAAGATGCATATATAAGAATATCTCCATCATTCCGGGACACCCTTCGGATATGATATAAATTTCGAAGTACTAAAGCATCCGGTACTTTGGATGAGGTTTGTTAGGCCCAATAGATCTATCTTTAGGATTCGCGTCAATTAGGGTGTCTGTTCCCTAATTCTTAGATTACCAGACTTAATAAAAAGGGGCATATTCGATTTCGATAATTCAACCATAGAATGTAGTTTCACGTACTTGTGACTATTTTGTAAATCATTTATAAAACCTGCATGTATTCTCATCCCAAAAATATTAGATTTTAAAAGTGGGACTATAACTCACTTTCACAGATTTTTACTTCGTCGGGAAGTAAGACTTGGCCACTGGTTGATTCACGAACCTATAACAATATATACATATATATCAAAGTATGTTCAAAATATATTTACAACACTTTTAATATATTTTGATGTTTTAAGTTTATTAAGTCAGATGTCCTCGTTAGTAACCTACAACTATTTGTCCACAGTTAGATGTACAGAAATAAATCGATAAATATTATCTTGAATCGATCCACGACCCAGTGTATACGTATCTCAGTATTGATCACAACTCAAACTATATATATTTTGGAATCAACCTCAACCCTGTATAGCTAACTCCAACATTCACATATAGAGTGTCTATGGTTGTTCCGAAATATATATAGATGTTTCGACATGATAGGTCGAAACATTGTATACGTGTCTATGGTATCTCAAGATTACATAATATACAATACAAGTTGATTAAGTTATGGTTGGAATAGATTTGTTACCAATTTTCACGTAGCTAAAATGAGAAAAATTATCCAATCTTGTTTTACCCATAACTTCTTCATTTTAAATCCGTTTTGAGTGAATCAAATTGCTATGGTTTCATATTGAACTCTATTTTATGAATCTAAACAGAAAAAGTATAGGTTTATTGTCGGAAAAATAAGTTACAAGTCATTTTTATAAAGGTAGTCATTTCAGTCGAAAGAACGACGTCTAGATGACCATTTTAGAAAACATACTTCCACTTTGAGTTTAACCATAATTTTTGGATATAGTTTCATGTTCATAATAAAAATCATTTTCTCAGAATAACAACTTTTAAATCAAAGTTTATCATATTTTTTAATTAACTAACCCAAAACAGCCCGCGGTGTTACTACGACGGCGTAAATCCGGTTTTACGGTGTTTTTCGTGTTTCCAGGTTTTAAATCATTAAGTTAGCATATCATATAGATATATAACATGTGTTTAGTTGATTTTAAAAGTCAAGTTAGAATGATTAACTTTTGTTTGCGAACAAATTTAGAATTAACTAAACTATGTTCTAGTGATTACAAGTTTAAACCTTCGAATAAGATATCTTTATATGTATGAATCGAATGATGTTATGAACATCATTACTACCTTAAGTTCCTTGGATAAACCTACTGGAAAAGAGAAAAATGGATCTAGCTTCAACGGATCCTTGGATGGCTCGAAGTTCTTGAAGCAGAATCATGACACGAAAACAAGTTCAAGTAAGATCATCACTTGAAATAAGATTGTTATAGTTATAGAAATTGAACCAAAGTTTGAATATGATTATTACCTTGTATTAGAATGATAACCTACTGTAAGAACAAAGATTTATTGAGGTTGGATGATCACCTTACAAGATTGGAAGTGAGCTAGCAAACTTGAAAGTATTCTTGATTTTATGTAACTAGAACTTGTAGAATTTATGAAGAACACTTAGAACTTGAAGATAGAACTTGAGAGAGATCAATTAGATGAAGAAAATTGAAGAATGAAAGTGTTTGTAGGTGTTTTTGGTCGTTGGTGTATGGATTAGATATAAAGGATATGTAATTTTGTTTTCATGTAAATAAGTCATGAATGATTACTCATATTTTTGTAATTTTATGAGATATTTCATGCTAGTTGCCAAATGATGGTTCCCACATGTGTTAGGTGACTCACATGGGCTGCTAAGAGCTGATTATTGGAGTGTATATACCAATAGTACATACATCTAAAAGCTGTGTATTGTACGAGTACGAATACGGGTGCATACGAGTAGAATTGTTGATGAAACTGAATGAGGATGTAATTGTAAGCATTTTTGTTAAGTAGAAGTATTTTGATAAGTGTATTAAAGTCTTTCAAAAGTGTATAAATACATATTAAAACACTACATGTATATACATTTTAACTGAGTCGTTAAGTCATCGTTAGTCGTTACATGTAAGTGTTGTTTTGAAACCTTTAGGTTAACGATCTTGTTAAATGTTGTTAACCCAATGTTTATAATATCAAATGAGATTTTAAATTATTATATTATCATGATATTATCATGTATGAATATCTCTTAATATGATATATATACATTAAATGTCTTTACAACGATAATCGTTACATATATGTCTCGTTTAAAAATCATTAAGTTAGTAGTCTTGTTTTTACATATGTAGTTCATTGTTAATATATTTAATGATATGTTTACTTATCATAGTATCATGTTAACTATATATATATCCATATATATGTCATCATATAGTTTTTACAAGTTTTAACGTTCGTGAATCACCGGTCAACTTGGGTGGTCAATTGTCTATATGAAACCTATTTCAATTAATCAAGTCTTAACAAGTTTGATTGCTTAACATGTTGGAAACATTTAATCATGTAAATATGAATCTCAATTAATATATATAACCATGGAAAATTTCGGGTCACTACAGTATTCGCGATCGAAGGTTGGTGAACCTTCAAGTGAGAGAAGGGTTGTTTCTTTTGGTGCTCCAAGTAAGAGGACTAAGGGTCCGAGTGTAAGCACGGGTGGTACATGGACGGGTATATCAGATTCTAGTACATCTAGATGTTACAATTGTGGCATGAGGGGTCACAAGTCTTGGGAATGTTCGGTACCAAAGGGTGATGGCATGGTGTGTTTCAATTGTCAAGAGGAAGGACATCGTAAGTCGGAATGTCCCAAGTTAGCGGGGACGGGTGTGGCAAGGAGACGTTAAGGTACGTTTCGTTTTAATAAATATGCCCTTTGATTATTTATTAAGTGCCATTTGAGTTTGAGTTGTTAAATGCCTTGTGTTGTGCATGTTATCGTCATGGGTGACGTTCCTAATGGAAGTACCCTATGGTGACGTTTTGATTGTTGGGCGAAGGGCGTAAGACTTGGCGTAACCAAGCATTCCTTAGTATTTGGGAAATGTTTCTACCAAGCCATGGAAATGAGTTTTGGTATTCGGATGCTAGAGCGTGTTCGCTTTTGTGTTAAAGTTGATGAACCATGAGGTTCGACGGGTGGGATGAAACCCGAGAAATCGAGTGTTGATCTCGATGTATGTTGGTAAAGGAGTCTACGTGATGCGACATTAGGTGCCTCTTTTATACCTACTAGCATGGTGTTCGACTCCGATTGTGTTGCGGTTACATTGTACTTAGGGTACCGAGGAGAAACCCTTAGGTACATGAGTGACTAGGTAGAATTTGACAAACTAAAGCAATTGGATGATTGCGGGGGTATGGTTTGTGTAATTGTGTTACACTTTTCTTTCGAAGTGTTTAAGGATTGATTGAAATCCTTCGGGTGCTCAAGATTAGAGCAAGATATGGTGATGGGTCGAGTGAACCCAATTGTTGGTAAAGTCTACTTTTGGTAGCATTGTACTAGTTGTGGATATGGAATGTAGTTCCAAGTGGGGCAGTTATACTAGCGCACGAGGGGACCTTAGGGTGAGAATTCGGGTAATGCTTATGGTAGATCCGAAACTTGTGTTGGGACCTAGTTTGGTCGATTTGTGGTAGAGTACAATTTCGGTTAAATTATACTTATGATTTTGGATTTGAATTATCACCGGGGTGGTAATGTGGTAAATCTCGTTGAGAGATAAAGGACTTGTTTGGCGAGCAAGGTGAAATCCCTCGGTTAAGGGATGTGTGTGTGGCGGATTCTCTTTTAGAGAATTTTTGTTTTGTGCCTATGTTCGATATAGGTGGTTCTTGCTCGATTGTGTGAATGGTTAGTGGTATCCGTTAGGATTCACTACGGCGTAGTAGAGCGCGATGTTACATTACTCGTTGTTGGAGGCCAAAAGGGCGTTGATTGGTGAAGCATGACCTTCGGGTTCCGCTGACTTCATCATGGTATTGTTGATTGGTGAAGCATGACCTTTCAGGGTCCGCTGACTTCATCATGGTATTTTTGATTGGTGAAGCATGACCTTCGGGGTCTACTGACTTCATCATGGGTGTAGTGTTATATCGGTGAAGCATGACCGTTGACGGGGTCCGCTGACTTCATCCGGTGTTGAGTGATCTATCGGTTGTTTTATACACCGATGGTGGGTTCGTAAGGACCGTGTGGTGTGATCTATCGGTTTTTTTATACACCGATGGTGGGATCGTGAGGACCATGTTGTATGATTAGTGAGGCGATAGCCGTGTTTCGCTCACATGATGTTACGAGTGTGACAATAGTCGATTTTGGACACCTTAGGATTAGCGTTGCCATAGTCGTTTTGAGCGCTTTTGGCTTTAGCCGTTGCTTATGATGTTAGGATAGTGATGTATTGGTTGTATTGCGCACTACAAAGGATGTTTAACGATAAGTGTAACCCGTAAGGATTCATGTGGTTCGATCTTCAACGTTCGGATTGTTGACTTTAGGTTGAGACTTGGTCGCTTTTAGCGTTGTCCTTGGTAAAGGTACGCTAAGGAATTGATATCTCGGTTCGAGATTGGTCGAGTGTTTCCCGATGTGAGGGATTGAGCAAGGTTTTAGTGCTCGGATTGTGGATTTGATGAATCGCGGGTGACGATTTAGTTGTTAAAGGCAATTCAGTGGGAAGAATTGCTTAGGAAAGTCGGTTTGAAAAGCTTGTTTGAGGACCATTGAGTGTGGGTCCGTTTGGGTTCGTGACTAGGATCACGAGGACATGATCGAATTTAAGTGGGGGAGAGTTGTAACACCCCGTTTTCCCTGTATATGATTTATAGGTGTATTAGGTATGTACGAATGGTGTAAGAAAGGTTCGGGGCATTTTCTAGTATTAAAGTCTTGTGTGCGAGAAAGTTATGTCAGGTCACGCTAGTGTCGCGGCGCGACACAGAAGGCCGCGGCGCGACAACACATTAGAATCTGGATCAGAAAGTATGGTAAAGAAGGCACCAGACCACGGTATAGGTCGCGGCGCGACCATTTATGCCGTGGCGCGGCATTTCTGCTGAACTGGTTCCTGTTTTCGCAATATTTAGGCAAAGTGAGGGGCATTTTGGTCTTTTTGCATTTGAACCAGATTTAGATCTTAAATCTCATCCACTCCTTTCATTTCCTAATTTCTTTTCCCTTTTCATTTCATTTTCCTCTCAAAAACTCAAACACCCAATTGAATTCAGAGGGATTTTTGGAAAGGAAGAAGCGGGATTTGATCTTTGGCGTAGTTGGCTAGGTTGTTCTCCTCGTTCTTGGTTACACGGTGATACTAGTGGTAAGCTCTAACTCCGAATTTCATTTTCGTGTTCATCATTCAAATTTGGGGCTTTTGATTGTATGATTCATAGATGGAACCCATTTAGTTGTTAATTGAAGATTAACACCAAGATTCGGGTTTATATGTGTTAAGGGCGGGTTTTGGGTTAGTTAACGATTTAACCATGTTTAAGACTTGAGAATGGTGTATAATCACTAGTATTAGTGATTATTGATGTTTTGGAGACTTCTAGGGTTCTTGTGGTTGACTAATTTTGACTAGAGTCAAAATTAGGATTTGTTGATGGTTATGACCCGAATGTCGATTCGTTGAGGTTTATAAACTTAAAATAGATTAAGTTGAAGTATAAACTCGAGTTAAATATATTGTGGTGTCAAAACTCGCTAACGGCGCGATGTTGACTCCTTTGGGTCAAAATTAGGGTTTAAGTGTCATTATGGGCAAGATAGGTGTTTAACACCTATGACTGGGTTTAATTGGCATATTAGGATCATTCTCACTTATGTTAGTGATTATTGGTTAGTTTGGAAGCGGTTTGTGCTTGGAAGTGCATTTGGGTCGAAATTGCACTAAGGGTCGAATTGGGTTGGTTTGTAAATCCACTCTAAGTGTGTTGTTGTAATTGTGATAATGGAATAGGTACTTTCCATTGACGAGTTGAGGATTATTTGGAAGCATTCATCAAGGTGACAAGATGAGTGTTAATATCCTATATGCATATGTATGTGTAGGATGGGTGCGGGTCGGGTAAAGTGGTTCTCGATTATAGAGCTCACTTCACATATAGGTAGATTTGATGGACTTGTGTATAGGTCCAATTGGCATGGTGGTGCGTTTTGGTTGACCACCTTTGGCGAGGTGCACACTTTGTGTATATGTTATCACATGGGCGTGTGAAGTAGACTTATATAACCCCAATGACGAAGGGTTAATATAGTGAGTGGAATAATTATATGCGTAGGTATATAATGTATTTATTTGTTGTAGTGTGAGATGTGAAGTGTTGATGTGCTAAGACACCACATTTCACGTGACGAGTGAAGTGTCGATGTGCTAAGACACCACTCAAAGTAATGTGAGGGGTGAAGTGTCGATGTGTTAAGACACCACCCGGAGTGAAGTATCGATGTGCTAAGATGCCACTCCAAGAGAATAACGGGTGAAGTGCCGATGTGTTAAGGTGCCACTCGAGGTGAAGTATCGACGTGTTAAGATGCCACCCCAAGTAAAATGAAGAGTGAAGTGTCGAAGTGTTAAGACACTACTCGGGGTGAAGTGTCGACGTGTTAAGACGCCACCTGGGGTGAAGTATCGAAGTGTTAAGATTCCACCAGTGGGGTTAGTGTACGAAGTGTTAAGTGCACTAATGGTTGTTATGAACATGGATGACTTGTTTCGCGAAGTCATTCCCTTGCGAAGATTTGGTTAACCATGGTTATTGCGTTGTAAGCGTAATCATTTTATGTTATTCGAGTTATATATATATATATATATATATATATATATATATATATATATATATATTTTGTATACGTATAACGTTGTTTTGTCATGATATAGCTAACCCTCTGGGTGTAGTTTATTGGCATTGTTCACATCGTTGTTGGTGAACTTATATTTTGTGGATGTATCTTTAGCTCATTGCTTAGTGATCTTACGGTATGCTTAGACTAGCTTGCCTTTATGCTTGGATGCTCCGGTATGCGGTATTTGGATATTTGTGTGGCGTGTCCATTTTATGCATATATATGTATGTAGTATATTCTCACTCACTAAGCGTTAGCTTACCCTCTCGTTGTTGATATTTTTATAGGTTCGCATGCTTGGCGGCTCGGGTAAGCTTGGGGATTAGAGATCTTGGCTAGGTTGCTTAGAAGATCTTGCTTTTGTATTCGATTAGGATTTGGGTAGCGTAGTCCCAAATCACCATGCTCGGTTTTGTTGGAAACTAAACTAGTCGGGTCGTGTATGTCCATTTGGACAATTAACTAATGTATTAAATGTTTTAAGGTTATTAAACCTTCTATTGTATTTAAAGATGTTTATGGAAACACAATTGGGACCTAAAGTATTATTTAACGCGTATTAAAAGGAAAAATTTTATGGGCCGGTTTTAATGCGGGTTGGGTTGTTTCACAACCGAGACCTTGCTTTGAGGCGTCACAATATATCACAAAATCATCATTCCCTTCAGGTAATGACAATATATGTGCCGTAGTTAACTTTTTCTTCAACAATTGAAACTCTTTCTCTTGTTCATCTTTCCATTCAAATTTCTTCCCTTTATGCGTTAATGCAGTCAAGGGTTTTGCTATTTTAGAAAAATCTTGGATGAATCTCCTGTAATAACCAGCTAGCCCTAAAAATTAGCGTATGTGTTTCGGAGTTTTCGGGGTTTCCCACTTTTCAACGGTTTTAATCTTTGCTGGATCCACCTGAATACCTTCTTTATTCACTATATGACCGAGGAATTGAACTTCTTCTAACCAAAATGCACACTTTGAAAACTTAGCGTACAGTTTTTCTTTTCTTAGCGACTCTAGCACTTTTCTCAAATGTTCTTCGTGCTCTTGATCATTCTTTGAGTAAATAAATATGTCATTGATGAAGACAATGACAAACTTGTCAAGATATGGCCCACATACTCGGTTCATGAGGTCCATGAACACATCTGGTGCGTTAGTCAATCCAAACGGCATAACCATAAACTCGTAATGACCGTAACGCGTCCTAAAAGCAGTCTTTGGAATATCATCCTCCTTCACCCGCATTTGATGATACCGAGAACGTAAATCAATCTTCGAATAAACCGACGAGCCTTGTAGTTGATCAAATAAGTCGTCGATTCTCGGTAATGGGTAACGGTTCTTGATGGTAAGTTTGTTCAACTCTCGGTAGTCGATACACAACCTGAATGTACCATCTTTCTTCTTGACAAACAGAACAGGAGCTCCCCATGGTGATGAACTTGGTCGAATGAAATCACGCTCTAAAAGTTCCTGTAATTGACTTTGTAATTCTTTCATTTCGCTGGGTGCGAGTCTGTATGGAGCACGAGCTATTGGTGCTGCTCCTGGTACAAGGTCTATTTGAAATTCAACGGATCGATGTGGGGGTAATCCCTGTAATTCTTTCGGAAATACATCGGGAAATTCTTTTGCGACGGGAACATCACTGATGTTCTTTTCTTCAGGTTTAACTTCCTTGATGTGTGCTAGAATGACGTAACAACCTTTTCTTATTAGTTTTTGCGCCTTCAAACTACTAATAAGATTTAATTTCACGTTGTTCTTTTCTCCGTACATTTAAAGGTTTTCCTTTTTCACACACAATGCGAATCACATTTTTGTAACAAACGACCTCTGCTCTCACCTTTTTCAGCCAGTCCACACCAATTATTACATCAAAACTCCCTAACTCGACTATTATTAAATCAATTTTAAAGGTTTCATCCCCCAATTTAATTTCTCTATCCCGACATATATTATCTGCTGAAATTAATTTACTGTTTGCTAATTCGAGTAAAAATTTACTATCCAAAGGCGTCAATGGGCAACTTAATTTAGCACAAAAATCTCTACTCATATAGCTTCTATCCGCACCCGAATCAAATAAAACATAAGCAGATTTATTATCAATAAGAAACATACTCGTAACAAGCTCCGGGTCTTCCTGCGCTTCTGCCGTATTAATATTGAAAACTCTTCCGCGGCCCTGCCCATTAGTATTCTCCTGATTCGGGCAATTACTTCTAATGTGGCCCGTTTTTCCACATCCATAACAAACAAAGGCGGCATTACTTGTTTCGCCACTATTTGTTCCTTTAGTTCTGTTAAACTTTGGTCTGTAGACCTCACACTTTTTCGCACCATGGCCAGTTCTTTTACACTTGGTGCAAAATGTCGTGCAGAACTCATTCTGGTGGTACTCTTCACACCTTTGGCATTTTTGGTTTTTGTTGCCGTTGTTGTTATTGAGGTTGTTGTTGAGATTGTTATTGTTGTTGGAACGGTTGTTGTAGTTGTTGTTATTGTTGGGATGTTTGTTGTAATTATTATTAGGATTACGGTTATTGTTGCGATTGTTGTTGCAGTTGTTGGGATAGTTGTTGCGATTGTGGTTGTAATTGTTGTTGTTGCTGTTCTGGTGACTCTTGTCATCGTTTTCCTCCCACTTTCTCTTGAGTTGTTTCGTGTTGGCTTCTTCGGCCTCCTGCTCTTTAATTCTTCCCTCAATCTGATTTATGAGTTTATGAGCCATTCGACTTGCCTTTTGTATGGAAGCGGGCTCGTGTGAACTCACATCTTCTTGAATCCTTACTGGTAACCCTTTTACAAACGCGTTGATCTTCTCTTCTTCATCTTCGAACGCTCCCGGACACAATAGGAACAACTCTGTGAATCGTCGTTCATATGTGGTAATGTCGAATACTTGTGTTCGTAACTCCCTAAGTTCTACCTTAAGTTTATTGACTTCGTTTCTAGGACGGTACTGCTCGTTCATCAATTGCTTGAATGCCGACCACGGTAGTGCGTAAGCAGCATTTTGTCCTACATGTTCAAGATAGGTGTTCCACCACGTTAACGCAGTACCTGTGAAGGTATGCGTAGCGTACTTAAATTTGTCCTCTTCAGTACACTTACTTATGGCAAACACCGATTCAACTTTCTCGGTCCACCGTTTCAATCCAATTGGTCCTTCAGTTCCATCAAATTCCAAAGGTTTGCAGGCAGTGAATTCTTTGTAGGAGCATCCGACACGATTTCTTGTGGAATTAGTTCCACTACTAGATCCAGAGTTATTGTTATTTTGCATCGCAGCCTGTACTGCGGCTAAGTTTTCTGCAAGGAAAACACGGAAGTCTTCCTCGCTCATGTTCAAATTCTGACGAGTCGCCGGTGGCATTTCCTTCAAAATAGCCAAATGAATCGAGTTAATCATACATAATATTAAGAGTAGTCAATAGTATTTCGTAGCATAATATGAACTCATTTATAAAAGCTTTTTCTTCATATTAGCGTTTTATAAGTTTAAATTCGGGTACTACCTACCCGTTAAGTTCATACTTAGTAGAAAATATACAATTCAACTACTACAATTCCATATGAAAAACTGATTATAATAATATATCACATACAAATATTCTTCAAACTTACAACTTCGCTATACTACATATAACATGAAATATAGTACACTTTGATACAGGACAGTTTTGAAGAAAAATCTAGTTAATACGCAAGTTGTTCAGCAAAGGAAATAAAGACACGTAATTCATAAGTCCAGAAACAAGTCATGCATTCTGGTTTTACTAAGACGACTTCCCATCCTTGGTCTTGTGGAAAATAACCGTTATGACCATTGGCTAGGCAGCATGTTGTAATGTCGTCAAAAGGACGAGGGTTTCGTAATGTCCAACAGCCTCGTAATAATCTAAAAACCTTGTTTCTCACCCTAACTACTGAATCCATCACTTGTGGGAAGGTTTTATTTAAAAGATGCAATCCGATGTTCTTTTTCTCACTTTGGTAAGAAGCGAACATCACTAACCCGTAAGCATAACATGCTTCTTTATGTTGCATGTTAGAAGCTCTTTCTAATTCACGAAATCCTATGTTGGGATATGTTGAGTCAAAATAGGTTCGTAACCCGTAGCGTAAAATTGCATCTGGATTTCCCGCACTAAATGCCTTAAAGAAAACTTGGCGTAACTTAAAGTCTCCCCAATGTGATATACCTCATCTTTCAAAGGAAAGCCTTTTATATACTAAGGCATGCCTGGAATGTCTTTCAAACGTTTGACAAACTAATTTTACCGTAACTAATTGTGCTGATGAATTCTGCCCGACTCTAGACAAGATTTCATCAATCATATCTCCTGGTAGGTCTTCTAAAATTTTTGGTTGTCTATCCTTAACGTCCATTTTGTGTTTTTATACTGTAAAATAGACAAGGATTAGATTCGTAAAAGATAATTAACAAACAATACAAGAAATTTTTATATAGAACATAAAAGTACAAGCACACTACAATACATATAATACATAACATGATTACAACCCTCTAATCTGAATCACTGGTTTTTTCTTCTTCGGACTTGGTTCGTTTTCCTAATTTTCTAGGGATATATGATGTTCCTCTAATACGAGCCGTCATTTTCCACAATGGTTTAGAAAAACCTGGTGGTTTAAAGGTTCCCGGGTTATTGTTACAATTTAGGAAATACGAACATTGCCGATACATATAAAGTTCATCGGGGTTGGAATCAGGTTTCTCTATTTTTATACCTTTTCCCTTATTATTTTCTTTTGCCATATTAAATTGGGTCGAGGTAATTTCTATAACATCATCAGAATCCTCATCGGGATCCGATTCATCGAAAAATTGGTAATCTTCCCAATATTTTGCTTCCTCGGCGGAAACACCATTGACCATTTTTAACTTCGGTCCGTTGGTTGATGATTTTATTTTATTTAATCGATTTACTGTAGGTATCAAAATTTCATCCTCCGGAACCTCTTCTTCTTCCGGTTCCTCCTCTTCTGATTCCTCTTCTTCCGGTTCCTCTTCTTCCGGTTCCTCTTCGGGAATTTGTGAATCTTCCCAAATTATATTCGACTCTTCATTATTATTAGGTGAGTCGATGGGATTTGTACTAGTGGTAGACATCTGTCACACAATATCAAACACATTAAGAGGTTAATATATCACATAATATTTACATGTTAATAATATATAGTTTCCAACAAAAGTGTTAAGCAATCGTTTTTAAAGAAAACACAGTCGAAGTCCAGACTCACTAATGTATTATAACAAACTCGATAAGACACACTAATGCAAATTTCTGATTCTCTAAGACCAACGCTCAGATACCAACTGAAATGTCCCGTTCATATTGATTATAAACGTTCCATATTAATTGATTTCGTCGCGAGGTTTTGACCTCTTTATGAGACGTTTTTCAAAGACTGCATTCATTTTTAAAACAACCATAACCTTTATTTTATCGATAAAGGTTTAAAAAGCATTACGTAGATTATCAAATAATGATAATCTAAATATACTGTTTACACACGACCATTACATAATGGTTTACAATAAGAATATATTACATCAAAAATAAGTTTCTTGAATGCAGTTTTTACATAATATCATACTAGCATGGACTCCAAATCTTGTCCTTATTTTAGTATGCAACATCGGAAGTTCATAATAATCACCTGAGAATAAACATGCTTTAAACGTCAATAAAATGTTTGTGAGTTATAGGTTTAACCTATATATTTATCAATCGAAATAATAGACCACAAGATTTCATATTTCAATACATCCCATACATAGAGATAAAAAATCATTCATACGGTGAACACCTGGTAACCGACATTAACAAGATGCACATAGAATATCCCCATCATTCCGGGACACCCATCGGACATGATAATTTCGAAGTACTAAAGCATTCCAAATTCCAGAATGGGGCTTGTTAGGCCCGATAGATCTATCTTTAGGATTCGCGTCAATTTGGGGGTCTGTTCTCAAATTCTTAGGCTACCAAGCTAAAAAGGGGCATATTCGGCTTCGATCATTCACCCATATAAAGTAGTTTCATTTACTTGTGTCTATTTCGTAAAACATTTATAAATTTGCATGTATTCTCATCCCAAAATATTAGATTTTAAAAGTGGGACTATAACTGACTTTCACAGATTTTTAATTCGTCGGGAAGTAAGACTTGGCCACTGGTCGATTCACGAACCTATAACAAATATGTACATATATATCAAAGTATGTTCAAAATATATTTACAACATTTTTAATACGTTTTAATATTTTAAGTTTTTTAAGTCAGCTGTCCTCGTTAGTAACCTACAACTAGTTGTCCATAGTTAGATGTACAGAAAATAAATTGATATATATTATCTTGACCCAATCCACGACCCAGTGTATACACGTCTCAGGCTAGATCACAACTCAAAGTATATATATTTTTGGAATCAACCTCAACCCTGTATAGCTAACTCCAACATTACTGCATATAGAGTGTCTATGGTTGTTCCTAATAATATATATAGATGGGTCGATATGATATGTCAAAACATTTGCATACGTGTCTATGGTATCCCAAGATTACATAATATATTAGAATACATGTATAATACAATACAAGTTAGCTAGGATATGATTAATATAGATTTGATACCAATTTTCACATAGCTACAACAAGCAAAAATATCCAATCTTGTTTTACCCATAACTTCTTCGTTTTAAATCCGTTTTGAGTGAAACCAATTGCTATGGTTTCATATTGAACTTAAGTTTATGAATCTATACAGAAAAAGTATAAGTTTATAGTTGGAAATACAGGTTACAAGTCATTTTTGTAAAGGTAGTCATTTCAGTCGAAAGAACGACGTCTAGATGACCATTTTGAAAAACATACTTCCACTTTGAGTTTAACCATGATTTTTGGATATAGTTTCATGTTCATAAGAAAAATAATTTTCCCAGAAGAACAACTTTTAAATCAAATTTTATCATAATTTTTAATTAACTAACCCAAAACAGCCCGCGGTGTTACTACGACGGCGTATATCCGGTTTTACGGTGTTTTTTGTGTTTTCCGGTTTTAAATCATTAAGTTAGCTTATCATATAGATATAGAACATGTGTTTAGTTGATTTTATAAGTCAAGTTAGAAGGATTAACTTTTGTTTGCGAACAAGTTTAGAATTAAATAAACTATGTTCTAGTGATTTCAAGTTTAAACCTTCGAATAAGGTAGTTTTATATATATGAATCGAATGATGTTATGAACATCATTACTACCTCAGGTTTTGTGGATAAAACTACTGGAAATGAGAAAAGTAGATCTAGCTTCAAAGGATCCTTGGATGGCTTGAAAGTTCTTGAAGCAAAATCATGAAACGAAAACAAGTTCAAGTAAGATTTCCACTCGAAATAAGATTGTTAAAGTTATAGAAATTGAAACAAAGTTTGAATATGAGTATTACCTTATATTAGAAAGATATCTTACTGTAAATAAGAAAGATTTCTTGAGGTTGGATGATCACTCAAAGTGGATTTGCAAGATTGGAAGTAAGCTAGCAAACTTGGAAGTATTCTTGATTTTATGAAACTAGAACTTATAAAATTTACGAAGAACACTTAGAACTTGAAGATAGAACTTGAGAGAGATCAATTAGATGAATAAAATTGAAGAATGAAAGTGTTTGTAGGTGTTTTTGGTTGTTAGTATATGGATTAGATATAAAGGATGTGTAATTTTGTTTACATGTAAATAAGTCATGAATGATTACTAATATTTTTGTAATTTTATGAGATATTTCATGCTAGTTGCCAAATGATGGTTCCCACATGTGTTAGGTGACTCACATGGGCTGCTAAGAGCTGATCATTGGAGTGTATATACCAATAGCACATACATCTAAAAGCTGTGTATTGTACGAGTACGAATACGGGTGCATACGAGTGGAATTGTTGATGAAACTGAACGAGGATGTAATTGTAAGCATTTTTGTTAAGTAGAAGTATTTTGATAAGTGTCTTGAAGTCTTTCAAAAGTGTATGAATACATATTAAAACACTACATGTATATACATTTTAACTGAATCGTTAAGTCATCGTTAGTCGTTACATGTAAGTGTTGTTTTGAAACCTTTAGGTTAACGATTTTGTTAAGTGTTGTTAACCCATTGTTTATTATATCAAATGAGATGTTAAATTATTACATTAACATGATATTATGATGTATTAATATATCTTAATATGATATATATACAATTAAATGTCGTTACAACGATAATCGTTACATATATACCTCGTTTCGAAATCATTAAGTTAGTAGTCTTGTTTTTACATATGTAGTTCATTGTTAATATACTTAATGATATGTTTGCTTATCATAATACCATGTTAACTATATATATATCCATATATATATGACATCATATAGTTTGTACAAGTTTTAACGTTCGTGAATCACCGGTCAACTTGGGTGGTCAATTGTCTATATAAAACCTATTTCAATTAATCAAGTCTTAACAAGTTTGATTGCTTAACATGTTGGAAACACTTAATCATATAAATATCAATTTCATTTAATATATATAAACATGGAAAAGTTCGGGTCACTACATTCGCTCTCCCCGTTTCTATTCATTATTGCGGCAGAAGGTTTGAACTTGCTTGCAAAATTGGCGGTCTCTAAAGGTCGATTTTGTGGTATTGAAGTGGGTAACGAAAGTGTCCCTATCTCACATTTACAATACGCAGATGACACCATCTTTTTCGGTTCGTGGAGCTGTAGCAATTTTGATAAGCTTATGATGTTGCTTAAATGTTTTGAACGGACTTCGGGGTTGAAGGTCAATTATTCTAAAAGTAATCTCTTCGGGGTTAATGTTGATCATAACGAGGTTGAAGCATTAGCAAGTGTTTATGTTTGTAATATAGGGAGTTTTCCTTGCATTTACCTTGGTCTCCCTATTGGTGCAAACATGAATAAGGGACATAATTAGAAACCGGTAATTGAGAAATTTGGAAAAAGGCTTGCGGATTGGAGAGCACGTTCGATGTCGTTTGGTGGGCGTTTGACTCTTGTAAAATTGGTGTTAAATAGTTTGTCATTGTATTACTTCTCGCTCTTTCGTGCCCCGCAATGTGTGTTAAAAAAACTTGAGTGTATGAGGAGAGCTTTCTTTTGGGGCGGGTCGGGTGATTCTTCTAAAATTTCGTGGGTCAAATGGGAGGATGTTCTTCTTCCTTTCGAGGAAGGGGGATTGAATCTTAGGTCATTAAAAAGTAAAAACCTTGCTCTAATCGGCAAGTGGTGGTGGAGGTTTTATACTGAAGCCGACACCTTGTGGGTTAGAGTCATCAAAAGCATTTATGAGTCCTCGGGCGGGTTGGGTTTTGATCCTCATAATTTGTCAAATTTTTCTAATTCGTGTTGGTACCGTATTGTAAAGGCTGGGGAGTACATCGACTCGCTTGATGTCTCCTTCCGAAACTCTTTCTGCAGGTCGATTGGAGACGGGACAACAACTAGCTTTTGGTCGGATTGTTGGTTACAAAACAGGCCTCTAAAGTCGATTTTTGGCAGATTATTTCGGTTAGAAACAGACCCACTAGCGACGGTCTGTAACAGATTGGGTATCGATGGATCGATGGATCGACGGTTACTTTCGCGTGGAATTGGTCTCGTGTTCCTACTGGAAGAACGCAAGTGGAGCTGGATAATTTATGTAATCTCTTGAGCTCGGTAACATTGAATCCTTCGGAACGTGACTCGTGGAAATGGTCTTTGAGTAGCAGTTGTAAATTCACAACAAACTCACTAAACGGAATACTAAACGAGAAGATAATTCGTGGGGGCAATAATTGTACCAAAACGTTAAGAAACTCTTTTGCTCCAAAAAAAAAACTGAAGTATTCATGTGGAGGGCAAACAAAAAAAGATTACTCGTCTTAACCGAACTTGACAAGCATGGCATCGATCTACATACGGTCCGATGCCCTGCTTGTGATGACGAAGTTGAGACGGTTGATCACGCCCTATTTTATTGCAAAAACTCGGTTGAAATTTGGTCCAAGGTGTCTGAATGGTGGGGGTTAACTGTCCCAACACAATTCGGGGCAAATATAGCATTCGGTGAAGATACAAGTATAACGGTCT
The DNA here is from genome assembly GCF_046630445.1 of Rutidosis leptorrhynchoides. Lineage (NCBI taxonomy): Eukaryota > Viridiplantae > Streptophyta > Magnoliopsida > Asterales > Asteraceae > Rutidosis > Rutidosis leptorrhynchoides. Next base: position 338,681,502 of record NC_092334.1, read on the forward strand.
CAAGTCTTGGTGGTAAGATTTGGCAAGCAGTTAGATGCACGTGTAGATATCTCTTATGGAAAAACCGGAATAAAATAGTGTTCAAAAAAGTGGTTGGACGCCTCCGGTAGCTCTTTGTGAAATCCAAATTGTAAGCTTCGAGTGGATCGCGAAGAGATGTAAGTCGAAGACATTATCTTGGCACGATTGGCTTCATAATCCAAGTATATATATGTTAGGGTGAGTCTCGTGGTTAACTTTGGGATGCTACCTTATCATCCTCTTAGTTAGTTCTTGGTGTTAACTATATGTTTTACCATATGTCGAGTTCATGTATAGTGTTGCTACTACAAATGCACACCTGTTATTTTCGTTGATTCATAAAATAAGTAATGCTTTGCCTTTCAAAAAAAAAGAAGAAAGATAAGCTATGAAACCTTTAATATACATCCTTGATTCAAACCAAACATCCATAAACAAATGACTAAAAAAACTTATATGGTAAACTTGACAAAAAATAGTCAAACTGGACCAATATTGCAATATAGCCATCTAAATTTTGCTAGCAAACACCTTTCTAATTTCTAATTACTATGATGAACCTTAGTATAGCAGTCTCATTGCTGTATAAAATTTGATTATCTATGTATTTGTGCTCATATTACACATATATAAAGTTCAAAGGTCATTGATAATTAAAGAAAATGAACATGCCCTATATTCTACTGTAAATGGAACTATGTTAATGTTTATGACCACATTAAAATAAAAATAGAACAATGCACAAACATAAAAATATCGTTGACGAAGCATGTCTCACAATCAAGAAGCATGATTATGTATCTGCCATATTGTAAGAACTGGCATTGGAAAATAAGTAGTATTGCCTACTTAATTTAAAGAGAGATACACAGACGATTAACACTATCTTAAAATGAAAAGAAAAAAAAAAAAAAAAAAAAACAACATTACATATTTTCCAGGTCAACTCAACAAAAGAGAATTATAGTGTTGAATACAAATGAAAATGGACCCTCGAATCTATAAAAAGATCCAGTAGATAGATACTAAGATGCACAAACATTAGAATTTCTAACTCATTGACACATGAAAAACCATCGGAATCTCTACCTCAATCATTGAAAAAAACTACCTGAAACTCTCTAACCTAGCTTGCACCATATTACAGTTTTAATCTAAATCAAAACTTTACATATGTAAATAAAGAACTTCATGCTCCATAAAAAATACAATAACCATACTATGAACCTTCATGAAAACAACACATGTCAGATAACAAAAACATCAGAAAGGGAGTAACAAATTAGAAGAAACGCACCAAACTCACCATTTCAGCAGATAGGCACGAGTACCAGGTTCAAAAAGTGTTTGGGGATGGCACTAAGCACAACCTTCACTAAGTATCCTGCTCCAACACAAAGGCTTAAGTAGTAACCATAAACATGCGATGAGTATTATTTATGAAATAAGCAAAACAAAAATCCTAAATATTAAATCAAACCCTTAACCAAACAAACGTAACAAACGCAAGCACAACATATAAAGGATCAATACTAAACAATTTCAAATCATATAATATCATATCTAAACACAAACAGAGGGCTTAAAAGCATGAAGTATCTCAAATCATATAAAACTAGATCGATCCTATATGAATAGAAGATGGAAAAACTATGTTGGAAGTTGAAGAAATGAAAGAAAGCCTTAATGTTGAATTTCTTACAATCTCAACACCAAAAGGTTCCAAATTTCAACAGATAGAATACAAAAAGGTCCATCTTTATAGTGTAGTTGTTTTCTTATTCAAACATTGTATTAAAAAAATGATGCTCATCAAATACCTAAAGCATGGATGATAATTACTTACACTCAAAATCTCTTGTAGTACTTTGTAAGCCTTCTACAAAATATACAATGCACTAAACAACGAGTTATAATTGTGACCAAGATATAGCAAGAACGACATAAACAATGAGCAAAGCATAAAGAATTTCATTCAAGCATTTAAGCGAACACTTGGAGTGCACCAAGATACAACTCAAATCTTAAAACACGATGCTTACATGATATAGATTCAAAATTATATGTCAAATGCATTTATATACAAAGGTCATTGTAACAACCTCTAAATGAAAATATACAAAATAAAAAATTTATCCATACCTTCTTTAATAGCCATTTCTGCAAGTGATATTAATCCCACGTCATTCACTGTGAGCTTTTCAATCAACATTCATATTCAAGTAGCATAAAAAATAGTATTAGATCGAATCAATTTCATCCCTGCCATGAAGTATCCACGCATGGCACCTTTCCCATATCGTTTGGAGGGTAAAGGGGAGGGGTTTTTACTTGGTCGTGCCCTTGGATCGGTTTCAAGATTTCGCGGTTAATATCGCTGCATAGGCATAGTCGAAACGGGAGATGATCGCAACGAGTGGTAAAGTGCCCTCGGTGATCCCAATCGCTGTTAAAAAAAAAGAAATCAAATATAAAGTTGAATAAATAATTGAATACCTACCTGAAACTTTTTTCAATCAGGTTATGAAGCAAAGAGATAGATAAACATTAAGAAAGAAACATTAGAGTCCCGAACTAAAAAACAACACTTGATAGAAAAGAAATCGTAAGAAAGGAGAGGTTGAGAACTTAAGAAAAACCCATGTAATATCTTAAAATTCTGCATTTTATTAAATGAAATAAAAAAATACAATAACCACATACCAGGTTTCAAATTAAATGAGAAACTGTAGAGTAAGGAGACAGTGTTTTGCTGTTTAGAGTATGAAGATGAAGATGAAGATGAGATTGAGGTTATTATAAACCGTTTAGGGAGATGTCTTGGAATCGCTGCAAATCTAAAAAGATTTATTGGAATTGAAACAATTAAAGTTTAATTAGATTTCCTAGAATATTCAATTTGAATTGCATGAAGATAAAACATTACCTGTGAAAGAGGCGTGCGCCGTTTAAAAGAAAAAAAGGGAGTGTGTGTCATGTAAGACTGTTTCTAATCGTGGCGGTGACGTTAAAGACAAGTGATGTACTTTTTGATGATGTGGCAAGGTAAGAGATGAAGTTAAATAAAGGGGAGTGTTAAATTTGAGGATGGGTGATGTGGTAAAATATTATTGGTAGTTGGGTATAAAATATATTAATTAACATATATAAAAATATTCAAAAAAATCTGATTGGCTGAAATAATTTTGACACACCCGTGAAATTTCCGACTGACGCCCCGGGCGTCAAATTTTGACGCTGCGTTAGGGGCGTCAAGGGCGTCAAATACGTTGCCATGTGGGATGATGGGGAAAAAGTGACGCTGCGTTACGTTTAGTCTAAAGATTTCCTCTTAACTTGTAGCTGTATGTTTACATGTACTGTTTTTTTTTTAATATCCGCTTAAAAAAACGTTTTTGTTTATGGTATAATTATTTATTTATTTAATTGTACAAATTATTTTTAATTTTTAATTAATTACTAATAATAACATCACTAGGGGGCCTTAGATTTTTTTGTTTTTATTTTTTGATTTTTTTAAAGAAGAGTTAAAACTATTTATGATGTCATCATAATAGTCTTTTACGTATATGATAGTATTAGACTGTTTCCAACCCTGACTATGATGTCAAAGGCAAGTAGTGTACTTTTTGATGATGTGGCAATGTCAAGAGATGAAGTTGAATAAAGGGAAGTGTCAAATTTGAGGGTTAAATTTGTGAATTGGTGATGTGGTAAAATATTATTGGTAGTTGGGTATATAATTTATTACTCCGTAATTAATAATATATAAAAATATGTGCTGAAATCTGATTGGCTGAAAATTATTTGACACACCCATCAACTTATCAACTGACGCTCGGGGCGTCAAATTTTGACGTCGCGTTAGGGGCGTCAAGGGCGTCAAACTACTTGCCAACTAGGATGACGAGAGAAATCTGACGACTGGTTAAAAACAGTTAGATATATGAAACCTACTCTCCATGGCAATAACTCATCACCACTACAGTACAAGCATTTCTTTTCTACCATTAGGCTTGTCACATTATCAATATACCTTACAAATAACCATATCACACTATATTACATCCATCACCACTAATTTTGATCTTACATGTGACCAGATAGGTACTTGTATTAGTCATACCTACAGTTGACAGTTCTAAGGGTTTAATTTTAGTGCCTAAAATTAATTAATGTATTTTGTTTTGATACGTTATTTATATTATTAAATCGAATGATATAATCATATACACTTCACAACTTGTCACCGAGAGTGCTCGATGTCAATTATTTTGCAAGCTAAAGATGAAACGTCAACTTATTTCATATAGAGAGTTGAATTGAATCGGTGAATGTTCTGATTGTAGCACAAACTCCTCCATAACTAATAGTGAGATTATTGAACAATCAAAAGTTCATATCAAATAACTCTAAGGCATTCATTAGTACTCGATTTAGAAGGGTTTAGTGGATTTATATTTAAGAATTTACAGTTATCGTAGGGCTGGTTTGGAAAATTTTTGTATCTAAAATGGTGTGAAAAAAAATCTTAGACTCCAATGAATAATATAAACTAATAAAAAAATATCTTTCGGCCTTGCTAGAAAGCTGGTAATCTTTGATTTTTTTCTTTTGGTGGCTTTTGAATAGTGTTTTTGGGCCTATTGTGTTATGCATTCGTTGCTTCTGTTGTGCTTTCCTAGTTTTCATGCTTCTCAAATCTCCGATTATGTCTCTATATATAAAAAAATTGGGCCCTTAAAAATTCTTAACCTTGAGTGATCGATCACTTTGTTCCCCTTCGGGCCTCCCCTGGTTATCGGGGTATGCTTATCATTAAAATACGTTAACCATAAACTAAATAAATTTACGTTTAACCAACATTATGTTAGGAGTGCGAATCGAGAGTTAAACAAGGAATCAAAAAGTCAAAAATTGTTGCACAAGGTTCGAGACCGCGAGTTCCAAATTCGCTACTGGAGTTTCTGCTCGACATCCATCTCGCGATTGCGAGATTGGTTGTGCATGGAGACTCGCGATCGCGAGTCGGGGCTGGACGGGAGAATTTTCTAGAAAATGCGTTTTCTTGCTCTCAAAGCTATTTCTCTGTATTGTTTTGCCTATTTAAGCATCATATTATAACTCATACATGTATCAACGAAAATTATCAATAAAAGAACTCTATTTGATAACCGAGGATTAAAGTAATCATTCGTGATTAAATATAACCTCGTTAATTCGCTTGTCTTTATCATTTAGATTACAGTTTTAATCTAAATCAAAACTTTACATATGTAAATAAAGAACTTCATGCTCCATAAAAAATACAATAACCATACTATGAACCTTCATGAAAACAACACATGTCAGATAACAAAAATATGAGAAAGTGAGTAACAAATTAGAAGAAACGCACCAACCTCACCATTTCAGTAGATAGGCACGAGTACCAGGTTCAAAAAGTGTTTGGGGATGGCACTAAGCACAACCTTCACTAAGTATCCTGCTCTAGCACAAAGGCTTAAGTAGTAACCATAAACATGCGATGAGTATTATTTATGAAAAAAGCAAAACAAAAATCCTAAATATTAAATCAAACCCTTAACCAAACAAACGTAACAAACGCACACACAACATATAAAGGATCAATACTAAACAATTTCAATTCATATAATATCCTATCTAAACACAAACAGAGGGCTTAAAAGCATGAAGTATCTCAAATCATATAAAATTAGATCGATCCTATATGAATAGAAGATGGAAAAACTATGTTGGAAGTTAAAAAAATGAAAGAAAGCCTTAATGTTGAATTTCTTACAATCTCAACACCAAAAGGTTCCAAATTTCAACAGATAGAATACAAAAAGGTCCATCTTTATAATAGTCTTCGATTTTAAAAAACAAATATTGTCCTCTTTCATTGTAGTTGTTTTTGCTTGTTTGGTTTTGAATTGTATTGTTCTGCTTTCATTTGGGCAAGCTTGGCTTGTGCCATGTTTTGTATTGAAGTGTTTATTAATATAATTCTCCTCTTTTGCCTAATAATAGTGTAGTTGTTTTCTTATTCAAACATTGTATTAAAAAAATGATGCTCATGAGCTCATCAAATACCTAAAGCATGGATGATAATTACTTAGACTCAAAATCTCTTGTAGTACTTTGTAAGCCTTCTACAAAATATACAATGCACTAAACAATGAGTTATAATTATGACCAAGATATAGCAAGAACGACATAAACAATGAGCAAAGCATAAAGAATTTCATTCAAGCATTTAAGCAACACTTGGAGTGCACCAAGATATAACTCAAATCTTAAATCACGATGCTTACATGATATAGATTCAAAATTATATGTCAATTGCATTTATATACAAAGGTCATTGTAACAACCTCTAAATGAAAATATACAAAATAAAAAATTTATCCATACCTTCTTTAATAGCCATTTCTGCAAGTGATATTAATCCCACGTCATTCACTGTGAGCTTTTCAATCAACATTCATATTCAAGTAGCATAAAAAATAGTATTAGATCCAATCAAGAATCAAGAAATCAAATATAAAGTTGAATAAATAATTGAATACCTACGTGAAACTTTTTTCAATCAGGCTATGAAGCAAAGAGATAGATAAACATTAAGAAAGAAACGTTAGAGTCCCGAACTAAAAAACAACACTTGATAGAAAAGAAATCGTAAGAAAGGAGTGGTTGAGTACTTAAGAAAAAACCATGTAATTGTAGGATTAATGTGCAAGCTACAACATATAACTATATGGCCAACCTCATTTGAGCCTTCGGGGTCACACACATATACACCGAGACGTCAAATAAAATATATATATATATATATATATATATATATATATATATATATATATATATATATATATATATATATATATATATATATATGATGTATATATATATATATTACTCAAGTAACAAAATAGTAAATCGAAATTAATTCATTTACTATTCATATGAATAGTAAATGAATCGAAATTAATTAATTTACTATTCACATGAAAGCGACATGATAGAAAATTATTAATTATAAGTTACATAACATACCTCTAAAGTATTTGAGAAATACGACTTTATAATATATTTCATATCTTTTGTTTTCCAAAAAAACATTCACGGGTCTACATTCATATGAAAAAAGGTTCTTATTATTTGCTTTAAAATGAAGACTATGGGCTCATTTTTCTGAGTGAGTCATTCTTTTGAATATGATCATTCTATTTTTAACGTATTCTCATTTCTTGCATAAGAACTTTTTCACCTAAAACCCTTACCTTGTAATTTGAAGACATATATGAAATATTATATATTTATTCTTGTATTAATATAATTTGATTATATTAATACTTTACTTGGGTTTAGACTAGCATCCATTGACAGTTGTTTGAAGTGTAGTGTGGACTATCCAAAGAGACGGTCATACCCTTTGATCGTAGGTTTCTCTCCGTTCATCAGTTTCTTCAAGAAAGGTATACCGTTAACTCACTTTATGATTTATATTCATGACAATTATTATGGTGTAACTGGATCTAATTGAGATAAATTAATCGTGTGCATGTTTCATTAAATAAGTGATTATTTAATCTTGTAAAAGTTTTTTAAAAGTTTTATGAAATAATAAAAGATTATTATTTTAACTATTCGCTGCGTTAATCTGATTTGTTAAAAGTACACACGATTTTCCAACAGTGGTATCAGAGCCGCTTTTACACCATCTTAATTGTCGTGTGACTATTCTTTAGATTTAGCTTTGTGATATATTGGTGAAAGTCGAAACCTTTTTGGTTTTTAAAGTCAACTCGGTTGATCTAGACTTAACCTCATGACGCACAAATATGATTGAAAGAATATCATTATTTTAAATTGTAGATTTAATTGTTATGGCTTGAATATTTATTATAATTGTTGATTGTTTTATTCCATGGTTATACACATGCATTGTAACCATGGACAAGCCATATTTAAGTTTTAATAATGTAGTTATTAAAATTGTGATTGCACACATTGCTCATAATGCCCCGACCTATGTATGATTGTTGTGATTGTTGATTACTGCAATATTATGTCAAGTTGATTATTTGTATTATTAGAAAGGCCATTTTAAAGGCAAAGTTGTATTATATTTATTTTTCATTTTCATAGTATTGTATTTAAGTTTATTCTAAATTGTAAAAGTATTAGATTAGTTGTATTTTTAAATTTTAAATAAATGTAACAAGATGAAGATTGAAGATAAAATACAACATGCTTTTGGCTTAGAAGATGGCGAACAGGTCAAGTAGACAACGATGGCATTTGTCAAGTTTTCACTTGATTCTTGAATCAAGTGGGAGCTACGATATTACCCTTAGTTTGACCTCTTGATCCCATGTCGGCTCATGAGATCAAGCATAGGATTTTTGGGCTAGGCTATGTGTGTGTGATGCATGGTATGGTTATGTTTTATTTTTACGCATTTATATTTAATTGTTGATTATAATATATGCTAAATGTTTTTGATGAAAACATCAAATAAAACTAGTAACGAGTTTCAAAGGTTAAAATTGATGATTTAAAAAAAAGTTAAACTCTAATGAGTTTAAAGTTAAATATTTTTTTTGAAACTCAAATAATATATATATATATATATATATATATATATATATATATATATATATATATATATATATATATATATATATATATATATATATATATATATATATGGGCGACATCTTTTAAAACTGTTTTAAAACGATACACGTTTGTGTATTTGTTACTTTTATATATAAAATAAAATAACAAACTAGACGCATAAACACGATCGACATATATAAAACTGGTTAAAATGATTTTTAAATAGTGTAGCGAATCTTGTGTGCATGCATTTTTCGTTAACACAAACATTTTTAAAAATACCCGTCAAATTTAAGTCATGCCATCTAATGAACTTGCAAACACTCCTCGTTATTTTTTGATTACGGCGAGACCTAATCGAATTATAGCCACGAGGTGGATTTTCAGTTACGAGTGAGACTAGGCTGAATTTTCACTGTTTCCAAATTGGACGACTTAATCGTATTCACGGTGAGACCTGAGTTCGAGGCAAGGATGGGAAAAACATGCCAATAGATAATAGTGGTTTGTTAGACTACACATATCTCAAGGTCTCATAAAGATCTAAGAGTTGCACCTGTGATGCAATTGGTATTCGCTACCTTCCAGTAGACTCTATAACTGCTAGCTGATCAACATATGTAGTTATGGAACCTCTATATGGATCTTAGACTTTCGTAAATTAATTGTTTTTTAAATATATTAAAACTTGGGTAATTAATTTATTAAAGTATTATATCAAAAATACTAAAATTGAACCTTGTTCTTTTGTAGATGTCAAACAATCAAAATGTAAACCAAAACACCCTCCGTTCTTTGTTAGAGAAGGAGAAACTCAATGGTTCAAACTTCCTCGATTGGTACCGCAACCTGAGAATTGTTCTCAAATATGAAGGAAAGTTGAACAAAATTGAAGAACCCTTACCCGAAGCTCCTCCTGAGACAGCTACTGCTCAAAAGAATGCTTATCAGAAGTTGTTTGATGAGCAAGATAAGATAGCTTTAATCATGCTTGCTAGTATGACTTCTGACCTCCAAAAGGAAATAGAAGATCGTACAGCATACGATATGATGACTGAGATGAAAAATATGTTTCAGAAACAGGCTAGTCAAGAGTTATATGAAACTTATAAGCTTCTTCAAACATGCAAAATGGAGGAGGGTCAATCAGTGAGCTCTCATGTCTTAAAAATGAAAAGCTACATTGACCGATTGGAAAAACTTGGAACTACCTTGCTGCCTAACTTGGCTGTGAACACAGTTTTGGTTTCACTACCAAAATCGTATCACCAATTTGTGATGAATTACAATATGCAAGGTTGGGAGAAATCTCTGGCAGAGGTGCACTCGATTCTCAAAACTGCTGAATAGGATATTCCATATAAGGTTTCCAATCCAGGTGTCCTGATGATTAGGGATGGTAAGGTGAAAAAGAATAAGCCGAAAACTTGGGAAAAAGGAAAAGGCAAGTCAATTGCTAAGAAAAACATTCCACCACCTCCCAAGAAAGAAAACCCAGCGAAAGACGCCGAATGTTTTCACTGTGGAAAAGTTGGCCACTGGAGGAGGAACTGTCCTTCCTACCTATCTGAGTTGAGAAAAGGCAAAGCTGGCCAGACCAGCAAATCAGGTATATTTCATATACAGTTATATACTTTTTCTAGTGATTCCTGGTTTTTTGATACTGGTTGTGGTACTCACATCTGTAACAATATGCAGGGAAAGAGAAGAAGTAAGAGACTGAAGAACATCACACTAGACTTAAGAGTGGGTAATGGGGCTCGAGCTGCTGTTGAAGCTATTAGCACCTATGAGCTTACTCTACCTAGTGGTCTTATTGTTTTGTTGGAACAATGTCATTATGCTCCTAGTATTACGAGCAATGTAATTTTAGTTTCTCTTTTGAAAGATGTTGGTTTTGAACTTACTTTTACGCACCTTGGTATTTCAGTTTCTAAGAATAATGTATTTTATTTTAATGCTATTCCACGTGATGGTATTTTTGAAATTGATGTGCATGGTGTGATTTCAAATAATAATTCTGTATATACATGTACTGCCAAACGAGTCAAGAAAGACTTGAATAATACCTATCTATGACATTGTCGTCTTGGTCATATAAACAAACAACGCATTTCAAAACTCTAATCTGATGGGCTTTTGGAATCAACTGGCTCTGAGTCATTTGATGTATGCGAGTCATATTTATGTGGAAAGATGACAAAGATTCCTTTCTCCGGTTTAGGTGAAAGAGCTAAAGATCTTTTAGGACTAATACATACTGATGTATGTGGCTCTTTTAGAACTATGTCTAGAAATGGTGAATCATACTTCGTTACATTTACTGATGATTATAGTAGATATGGTTATGTTTACTTGCTGAAACATAAACATGAAGTTTTTGAAACATTCAAAATCTTCCAAAATGAAGTAGAGAATCAACTAGGAAAGACCATTAAAGCCCTTCGCTCTGATCGGGGAGGAGAATATATGAGTCAAGAGTTTTTGAACCACCTGAAGAATTGTGAGATTGTCTCACAGTTCACTCCACCTTACACACCACAGCACAATGGTGTGTCAGAACGGAGGAATCGAACTTTACTTGATATGGTTCGATCTATGATGAGTCTAACTACTTTACCAATTTCTTTTTGGGGTTATGCATTAGAGTCTGCTGCACACATACTCAATATGGTTCCAACCAAGAACGTAGAAAAGACACCATATGAGTTATGGTATGGAAAGAGTCCTAAGTTGTCTTATTTGAAAGTCTAGGGTTGTGAAGCGTATGTGAAACGTGACACTTCAAACAAGTTATAACCCACATGTATCAAATGTCACTTTGTGGGATACCCAAAGGAAACAATGGGTTACTATTTTTACTACCAAGCTGAAAACAAAGTGTTTACTGCTCGGTTTGCTGAATTCTTTGAAAGAGATCTTCTCTTACAAGAAGTCAGTGGGAGTAAAGTAGATCTTGAGAAAATTCAAGAATCACAAAGTAACACACCTTCTAAAGGCACTAGCCAACCGCACGTTGAAGCTGAACACACTGTTGGTGAGCCATAGCATGTTGCACCTATACTTCGTAAATCTAGTAGAACTCCTCATCAACCTGAGAGGTTAAATCTTCTGATTAATTCAGATGAACCTCATCTAGGGGATTATGATGAACCCTCTAGCTACGGTGAAGCCATGTCAGATCCAGAATCTAAAAAATGGCGAGATGCTTTGAAGACAGAGATGCAGTCCATGAAAGATAATCAAGTATGAGACTTGATTGATCTTCCACCCAATTGCAAGACAGTGGGCAGTAAATGGGTCTTCAAGAAGAAGGCTGATATGAACGGTAATGTAAATACTTTTAAGGCTCGGTTGGTGGCAAAAGGTTATACTCAAACTCAAGGAATTTGTAACACCCCGTTTTCCCGTGCGCGTTTAAAGGTACGTACTTAATCAATAGTATGCTTATAACTTGTTCGTTATGTGATTAAATGAGCTACGGTGTTAGTTGTCGTATAAGTGTATATGTGTGTGTATATATATATATATATATATATATATATATATATATATATATATATATATATATATGTTTGAATGCGTGCGTGAACGTGTTTATGAATGTGTCGCGTTGGCGTCGAGTCGTGTGAGACTTAAGGTTGAGGTTTAGACGTGCATAGGAAGGGTGAAAGATGTTGTGCTTGTTGTTTGAACCTTTGATTTATGTTAAACTTTCGAAGTGACCAGGAAAAGGCAAACGCCGCGCCGCGGTAAACGGGATCGCGCCGCGACACAGAAAGCAAATCCAGATCAGGACTTGAGTTAAGAAGGGTTGTTTTTCCTTCTATACGTCGCGCCGCGACAAAAGGGCCGCGCCGCGGCGCCTCTGCAGTTCTGACTCCGATTCCAGCTCGATTTAAAAAGGGTTTTGGGGGTATTTTGGTCTTTTTACGTGTAAATCAGATGGGAGCTTTTAATATCAGCCACTTATCCTATATTTCTCATTTCTTTTCCATTTTCTTTCACAATTTCCTCCCAAAACTTAAAATCCACTTAGATTAAACTTGAGATTTGAAGAAGAAGTTTTGTGAATCAATCCTAGGAGCAAGAATTAAAGTTGTTCTCCTTGCTATTAGCTACAAGAGGATAGTTTTGGTAAGTCTCAACTTTAAGTTTTAAGTTTTATTTAGTTTAAGCTAGGGTTTGGTTCATATGGAACTTGTGTAACCCATTTGAGGGTTAAATGGGTGGATTTTGGGTTAGATTGTTGAAAGGAAACCCTAATTACCATAATCTAGGGTTTGGTCTAATGAAATGAGGTTTGTAAGTGTTAATGGTGTTGTAAGCATTAAAACACTTGTTTAAAGTTGAATGATGTTAATTGGGTCATGTTTGACTAAACTTGTTGTATGTTTTAACGAAACGTGTGGAATGGTTTACATATTTAATTGGCGCGTAAATGTGTATTATTTATAAAAAAAAATTATCGTATGGAATACGGGTTGGGTTGTTACAAGTGGTATCAGAGCATGGTCTAAGGGATTTAGGCGACTTGAGATAGGTGCCTAGACTTAGACTTTAATGTGTATGCGCTTTTATGCGGGACTTGTAGGACTTCGGGTCGGATCGGGAATTGTTAGTGCTTAGGTTTATGTGATTTAACCTTGCACCAATTGTTTTGTGTTGTAGTTGGAATCATCAAGCGAGATAGACATTGTACTAGCAAGTTAATGCGGCATGCTCGCGTAGTAATGACTAGCTACCATTATTACGGGTGCAAGTCGTGTCAACCAAGCAATGTACTACGATTGTTGAGCGAGATGGGATAGTGTGGTGTATGTGTATGCATATGTGTCATGTGTGTTGTTTCGACGTTTAATCTTTTCCGTTTTATAGAATGAAGATGCGAAACGGACACGACACCGAACATGATAATGGGGGTATGAGCGAGGACGCTGAGTTTTCGGCTAAGGTTGAGGCCGTCTTTAAAAAGTTAAAAGTGGATTTTCTTACGGACGTCCGAAAGGTCTTCCAAGCTTCGGTTGATGAGCAAATAACCGAACTAATCAATGAACGCATGAATGCCACGATTGAAGAGGCATTTGAAGCTCGAAACTTGCACCCTCGTGGTGAAGGAGGTGAAGGAAGGCGGGACTTCCATTATAAGAATTTCAAGGATGCTCAACCCTCGATGTTTAATGGGGTGCGAGATCCTTTAAAAAGTACATGTTAGATCTCCGATATCGAGGGAGCTTTCCGTACCGCGGAATGTCCTCCCGAGAAGAAAACAAGGTATGGTTCTAGCATGTTGCGGGAGGAAGCTAAGTTGTGGTGGGAAGATAAAATCAACTTATATGGCGAAGAACAATGTATGGGCTTGACAAGGGAGGAGTTCAAGAAAGAATTTTTCAAAAAGTACCGAACTTCTTCCGATCTCGATAGAATCTGGGATGAGTGATAGTGCTCCAAATGAACATATATTTAGTAGCAATATCCTCCCAATATGTAAATTATTTAGTTGTAATTGTCCTATTTTAAGTTGTAATCGTTTATATTAAATAAGTGCGAAGACAAAAGGCGAAAACGAAGATTTGAAGACGCAAACTTCCAAAAAGCTCAAATGTACAAGATACAATCCAAGTGGTTCAAATTATTGATGAAGAACGTCTAAAAAAGACAAGAATACAAGTTACAAAACGCAAAGTACAAGATATTAAATTGTACGCAAGGACGTTCGAAAATCTGGAACCGGGACATGAGTCAACTATCAACGCCCGACGCAACGGACTAAAAATTACAAGTCTACTATGCACAAGAATATAATATAATATATAAATAATTATATTAATTATTTATATTTTATATTTATATATATAAAACGTCGGCAAAGAAGATCCAAAAGGGTGTGAGCTGTATCCCATTTCCCCGCGACTCGCGGAGTTCTCAGGCACAAAGTGCCGTGACTCGCGGAGCACAGAAATTTCAGAATGCCTATAAAAGGTCGCGAATTCTGCCGAGTTTAAACATAAAATAATAATAATAATACTCCGTAGTATAATATATATATATATATATATATATATATATATATATATATATATATATATAGTATAGATTAGTGTTATATTAGATTAGTTTGGGTTATGTAAAGGTTATTTTTACGGGTTTTTGAAGTCGGAACTCTGTCCGTGTAACACTACGCGTTAAATAATCAATGTAAGTTATGTTCTCCCTTTTTAAATTAATGTCTCGTAGCTAAGTTATTATTATGCTTATTTGAACCGAAGTAATCATGATGTTGGGCTAAAAATATCTAAAATTGGGTAATTGGGCTTTGTACCATAATTGGGGTTTGGACAAAAGAACGACACTTGTGGAAATTAGACTATGGGCTATTAATGGGCTTTATATTTGTTTAACTAAATGATAGTTTGTTAATTTTAATATAAAGATTTACAATTGGACGTCCCTATAAATAACCATATACACTCGATCGGACACGATGGGCGGGATATTTATATGTACGAATAATCGTTAATTTAACCGGACACGGGAATGGATTATATATATATATATATATATATATATATATATATATATATATATATATATATATATATATATAGTCTATGGAATTATTAAAACAAGGGTGAAATTATGTACAAGGACACTTGGCATAATTGATAACAAAGTATTAAAACCTTGGGTTACACGCAGTCGACATCCTAGTGTAATTATTAAACAAAGTATTAAAACCTTGTTACAGTTTAAGTCCCCAATTAGTTGGAATATTTAACTTCGGGTATAAGGATAATTTGACGAGGACACTCGCACTTTAAATTTATGACCGATGGACTGTTATGGACAAAAACCAGACGGACATATTAAATAATTCAGGACAAAGGACAATTAACCCATGGGCATAAAACTAAAATCAACACGTCAACCATCATGGTTACGGAAGTTTAAATAAGCATAATATATTTTATTTCATTTTTCCTCGTACTTTTATTTTTTGTCATTTTAATTATTGTTATTTATTTTATATTGTTATTTAAATATCGTCATTTACTATACGCTTTGCTTAAAATATAAATCGACAAACCGGTCATTAAACGGTAAACCCCTTTTTATATATTATTATATATAATTATATATATTTTGTACAAATATAGTTGTTTAAAAATATAGTGTGCAATAAGCCCGCTCCCTGTGGAACGAACCGGACTTACTAAAAACTATACTACTCTACGATTAGGTACACTGCCTATAGTGTTGTAGCAAGGTTTAGGTATATCCCATTTGTAAATAAATAATTAAAACTTGTGTAATTTGTAACGTATTTCGTATTAAAATATAGTACTATCACGTACCCCTTAGCTTTAACGCCAAGTTTTTGGCGTCGATGCCGGGGAAGTCGGCGAAACTCTATATTTTTAAATTTATTTTTGTATAAATATATTTATATATATTTTTACAAAAACAATATAAAATTATATAAAAAAAACCGAAAATGCAAACTCCGCGACTTGCGGAATTTTAGGGCACGTGGCAACGCGACTCGCGGAGCCACCCTGACGCGCCTGCAGAAACCCTAAATTTGCATTTATTACGGAGTTTTAATTATTATTATTAATTATTTAGTATTTAGGGTTAATTAATTTATTATTTAGTTTAAGTTTTAATTAATTTGTAATAATTAATTTTAATTAGTTTTATTTAAATTGTAAAATTAATAGTTTTATAAAATAAATAATATAAAAATAATATTTTTATAAAAATTGTACTTTTTACAACTTTTAGTATATTTTTAAATTTTGTTCCTTTTTAATTGTTTTAGAGTAATTTTTGTATTTTTTTTATTTAGTTTTAAGATATAGTTTTTGCCATAATTATTTTTACTTCTAGATTTTTAGGCTTTGCCGTAAAATCCCTTAAGTGCTTTTTCTTTAGACTAAGATCTAGGTGCTTTAGAATTTTGCGACGCCTTTTTAAGTTTTAGTACCTTTTTAAGTTATTGCCATTTGGGATATAGTTTTACTTGAAAGCTTTAATATTTTTAGACGCAACTTTTAATTTTTTAGTTTTTAGTACCTTTTAAGTTACGACGCGCTACTTTCTTTTTATTTTCAACCTTTTATTTTTCGACATTTTTCGACGCGCAATCTTTTTCTTTCTTATTTCTCGACACTCTAGTTTTAGGACTTAGAAATTTTCTCTACTTCTTCTCTAATAATTCAAAACGAAAAATTATTTTAAGCGGTTAAATTGATAGACATCCAAATTTTCTGCTTCGTAGTAATAGTTGAATTTGTTAGTGGCTGAGTTGTGAGCTTCCGATTTAAAGGGTTCTGGCTCCCTGCTGCATCTATTGGTTATTCGAAACGTGGCAAAAGCAGAAAAGTCTATTAATTTGATAACTTATATAATTTTTATATTTATAACTAATAGGATAATTAAAATTTGGTAATAAGCGCATTATGAAAAGTCTCGAAGATATTTTGGAAACTCTTTACGACATACGAAATCAATACTCTCAACAAAGTGTTGATGACGATTCGTTCGGTCAATCTTGGATCACGAATGACTAAACAATAACTGGTTGTGAAATCTGTGGAGATTATCACTCAATATGGGAATGTTATTATTACGTTCCTATGGAAAATTACGCACCCGTGGAACCTGAATGGAATGATTATGAGGAATACAATTCTAATTGGGATTATTCCCAAGAATATATCCAAACTCAACAACCAGAAGACGAGGAAAATTATGTGCCTGAAAATTCTTTAGATTATATGAAAATCAAACTCGAAGAACTCAATGCTCAAAATGAACAAATGAGAGAGTTTGTAAATCGGCAAGCTAAAACTCTATCAGATTACACACCTGTTGATCTGAGGAGTCGTGTGCAAGAAAATCTCATATCATCGAATTTTGATGAATTCGAGAGCTCCAAAATCACCAACTATCCCGATGATACTTTTTATTCAGATTTACCAATTTCACAACATATCGACACATTAGCCTCTACCGACGAAATCATCGACCAATCTATGGATGAAGAAGAAGTAAGGAAGACAAAATTGTACTCTTGGGAAAACGATAACGTTGAAAATTTTACCCCCGAGACCAAAATGGTGAAACCGATAAGTACCGTTAATGAAGAAGAATCTACTTCGATTCCGAACTTCACCATTCCACAATCTTCCAACCCAATATTCTCAATAGACGAGTCATCTACCGAAGATGAACTATGAGCTGTAATAGATATTGACACCTCGGATTTTATCCAATTGGGTAATAGAGGTGAAAACTTTGATCCCGAGAATAAACGGAAGGAAATGTTAGGAATTGTCCACCCTATAGTATGTATGTCGGTGTATATCGATCCATTTGACCAAGAACCAGAAAAGAGATATATATCCATTTACTAAAAGCTACACTTAAAAAAGAATTAAGTAGTGACAATCGGGCGAGTCTAAACTTTAAACCCATTGATATATTTTATACCACCCGAGATGTAAATAACTGGCTCACTATTTTAATTCGTGGAACTTATTCTACCAACTTCACATGTCGTCAGCTAAGTGTGGGGAAGTCTAACCCCACTTAACATTAAATTAGGGGTTCGGGTTAGTGCATAACTCGTTAAATAAACATGCATAATAAGTAAGGGTAAAAGACGCATTTTCAAATATTAGCAAACAGTTCAGAAAAGCAACCGTTTTTGAAGAAAAACATGTGTGATAAAACAAGAAGGAATGAACGATGAGGCGAGCCATCTATCATTCGACGAGCTTTGTAATTACAAACTGGGTATTTTCAATCACTTTTCTACACTAATCACCCTCATGAATTTATAATTAGAGTCTGATTTCATGCAAATGAGGGCATTGCATGATCTCATGTGTGGGGAAGGATTATAAATTCTCTCGGGTTTATACTTGGTTTATTTGCCAAATTTTATGAAAATTTGAAAACATTTCAACTAAATGAATTTAAAATCATGTTTATATATATTTATGAACGATAAAACTAGGTGCTAATGCCGAAATTATTGTTACTTCGAAAAGGACATAAATTGAGAAACAACTAAAACGCTTGAATTTATTTATTTAAGATACAAAAAGAAGCATGAAAAAAGCCAAGTGTGGGGAGAATGTACCTAGTTATTCAATTAAAAACTATCTAGCATATGTTTCTGTAAAGTTTATTGCAGGTGCTTTTGTTTTGGACTAAATTAACTATTTTACCCGATGAAAGAAAAGAAAAGATGGATCTACATGATGAATCAATTCCATTATTAAAAGGAAGTAAAGTCTTCCGAAAAAGACACGCGCTTCTTGATTTAGGTCAAGAAGTTGTCGTCCAGACCAGCTGTAGGTTGACGAAAAATCTAGAAAAGTCATCTCTAAAATCAGCAGGAAATCCACGGACCTCAGCATCAAACAGGGTCGCCAAGTGGTCAGATTTATCCTAACCATGAGAAGGATTTATCTCGTACAATAGGGGGCACCGTGCAAATTAGCTTGATAAGACTAATGAATCAGATCCCCAGAAAGGATAATCTCCTTAAAGATTAAAAATCAGCTTTTAAGCCTGATATTACTCAATCCTTGAGATTGACCTTAAAGATTGAGAATTACAAACTCATGGAATTCAATGATATCTAAACTCGAGTTTGAACGAGAAAATATTTTGATCAAAATTAAAACCAATTTGTTTTCTGAAAACCCATTTTTAATGTGTTCATTACCATTGAACGTAAAATCCTGAGAATTCATTGGAATTCATTAGGTCACCTGAACCAAATCGGGTGTCAACCGTAAGAACGGTGGTTGCATAGCATGGTCGAAGACAGGACCTTGTGCCAGACCGAAAAATCATAGGATGATCTTTACTATTGCTCCTACAAAGGATAGTAATAGCATCCGACAAGTTTTTGGACCATAATCAAATGCATGTCATTAGACATTGCCTTAACAGTTGCTTGTTCATCGCTTTCCTTTACAACCAGACGGTAGTTTGCCGAAAGGTAATATACGGGACAATTAAACTGGACGTGTTGCTTTCCTAATACAAGGTTAGCAAGTGGGTGACACAAAACCATAAGTGTTGAGCTAAAATTTTCAAATCTGAAACCCACCAAACCCACAAAAAGAATTTGCAAACACCGGTGAAGGGTTATTCCGGAAAACTTATCTAGGGTAAAAGCTAGATTTAATTTTCAAAAGATCAAATGTTTTCATAAAGATCCAATTTCCTTAAAGGATCTAAATTTTTATAGTCATGTGGGACTGTAAACCACATCGTTACTATCATTGTTTATACCGCCGTATCAAAATCACTAATGTATAAAGTGTGAAGAATAAAGAAGTGATTCGTATGATTTAATTTCAAGTTTTGTATTGCTTGAGGATAAGCAACGCTCAAGTGTGGGGATATTTGATAGTGCTCCAAATGAACATATATTTAGTAGCAATATCCTCCCAATATGTAAATTATTTAGTTGTAATTGTCCTATTTTAAGTTGTAATCGTTTATATTAAATAAGTGCGAAGACAAAAGGCGAAAACGAAGATTTGAAGACGCAAACGTCCAAAAAGCTCAAATGTACAAGATACAATCCAAGTGGTTTAAATTATTGATGAAGAACGTCTAAAAAAGACAAGAGTACAAGTTACAAAACGCAAAGTACAAGATATTAAATTGTACGCAAGGACGTTCGAAAATCCGGAACCGGGACATGAGTCAACTATCAACGCCCGACGCAACGGACTAAAAATTACAAGTCTACTATGCACAAGAATATAATATAATATATAAATAATTATATTAATTATTTATATTTTATATTTATATATATAAAACGTCGGCAAAGAAGATCCAAAAGGGTGTGAGCTGTATCCCATTTCCCCGCGACTCGCGGAGTTCTCAGGCACAAAGTGCCGCGACTCGCGGAGCACAGAAATTTCAGAATGCCTATAAAAGGTCGCGAATTCTGCCGAGTTTAAACATAAAATAATAATAATAATACTCCGTAGTAATATATATATATATATATATATATATATATATATATATATATATATATATATATATATATATATATATATATATATATATATATATATATATATATATATATATATATATATATATATATATATATATAGATTAGTGTTATATTAGATTAGTTTGGGTTATGTAAAGGTTATTTTTACGGGTTTTTGAAGTCGGAACTCTGTCCGTGTAACACTACGCGTTAAATAATCAATGTAAGTTATGTTCTCCCTTTTTAAATTAATGTCTCGTACCTAAGTTATTATTATGCTTATTTGAACCGAAGTAATCATGATGTTGGGCTAAAAATATCTAAAATTGGGTAATTGGGCTTTGTACCATAATTGGGGTTTGGACAAAAGAACGACACTTGTGGAAATTAGACTATGGGCTATTAATGGGCTTTATATTTGTTTAACTAAATGATAGTTTGTTAATTTTAATATAAAGATTTACAATTGGACGTCCCTATAAATAACCATATACACTCGATCGGACACGATGGGCGGGATATTTATATGTACGAATAATCGTTCATTTAACCGGACACGGGAATGGATTAATAGTCTATGGAATTATTAAAACAGGGGTGAAATTATGTACAAGGACACTTGGCATAATTGATAACAAAGTATTAAAACCTTGGGTTACACGCAGTCGACATCCTAGTGTAATTATTAAACAAAGTATTAAAACCTTGTTACAGTTTAAGTCCCCAATTAGTTGGAATATTTAACTTCGGGTATAAGGATAATTTGACGAGGACACTCGCACTTTAAATTTATGACCGATGGACTGTTATGGACAAAAACTAGACGGACATATTAAATAATCCAGGACAAAGGACAATTAACCCATGGGCATAAAACTAAAATCAACACATCAACCATCATGGTTACGGAAGTTTAAATAAGCATAATATATTTTATTTCATTTTTCCTCGTACTTTTATTTATTGTCATTCTAATTATTGTTATTTATTTTATATTGTTATTTAAATATCGTCATTTACTATACGCTTCGCTTAAAATATAAATCGACAAACCGGTCATTAAACGGTAAACCCCCTTTTATATATTATTATATATAATTATATATATTTTGTACAAATATAGTTGTTTAAAAATATAGTGTGCAATAAGCCCGCTCCCTGTGGAACGAACCGGACTTACTAAAAACTATACTACTCTACGATTAGGTACACTGCCTATAGTGTTGTAGCAAGGTTTAGGTATATCCCATTTGTAAATAAATAATTAAAACTTGTGTAATTTGTAACGTATTTCGTAGTAAAATATAGTACTATCACGTACCCCTTAGCTTTAACACCAACGAGTTGCATCATTTGCAACAAGGTTCAATGGAATTGGTTACTCTCAAGTCTACCTTCTTGGCAAAGACTCATTTTTGCCCGGAGTATGTTGGTGATGATCACAAGTTAATGAAGGATTTCTACCGTACTTTGAATGATGAGTTTAAGAGTAAGATTAGCCGGGGTATGGCTAAGTCTTTTGATGAATTGTTTGAGTTGGCTCGGGGTTTTGAGCTGGAGGTTCCAAGAAAGAGCGATTTCATTCTTTCCAAAAGAAAGTTTGAAGGTTCTAGTTACTCTAACTTTTCGAACAAGAAGAACAAAAGCAAGAAGGGGTCCGAAAGCGTCGGAAGCGTGAAGAAAGGTGGTTTGAATACTTTTATGCCTACTTGATTTAGTTATGGGAAGCCTGGTCATTACGCCCGTGATTGTTTGGCCAAGTCAGTCACATGTTTTAATTGTCAAAAGACGGGGCACCGTAAGGCGGAATGTCCCCAACTATCAAACGACCAAGTTAAGAGGCTAGAGAAGGCGGCGGGGTCGGCTAGGGGACGTAACTACTTGATGACGAATGATGAAGCCAAACAATCCAACGAAGTCGTCTCAGGTACTTTCATGGTTAACTCTAATCCGGCACGGATACTTTTTGATAGTGGTGCTAATTTGTCTTTCGTGTCTCCAAGATTTGTGCCTAACTTAAATAAACCGCTAGTGAAGTTGAGTAGTCCGGTAGAAGTTGAAATAGCGGATGGCAAGACGGCGCTAGTGGTTGACGTGTGTAAAAATTGTAATGTTGTGTTTGGTGCCGAAAGTTTTGAAATTGATCTCATTTCGATGACCTTGGGCGATTTTGATATTGTCGTTGGTATGGATTGGCTCGATCGTTATAGAGCCGATATTGCATGCCATGATAAGCTTATTTGCGTAAAGACCCCAAGCGGGGGAGAGCTGATTATTCAAGGTGATAAACGAAGGAGACCGGTGCCGACATGCACTTTTGCACGAGCACGTCGTCTCGTTGTTACCGGTGGCATGGCTTTCCTTGCTCATGTTGTTGATACTCGTAATGAGTCACCACCCATTCGTGAAATCCTGGTGGTTAATGAATTTGAAGATGTTTTTCCAGATGAGTTACCGGGTGTTCCGGCGGAAAGACAAGTCGAATTTCGCATTGAGTTAGTTCCGGGGGCTACCCCCATTGCTAAAACTCCTTATCGCTTAGCACCAATGGAAATGCAAGAGTTGTTAAATCAAATCCAAGAGTTGCTCGAGAAGGGTTTCATTCGACCGAGTGCTTCGCCGTGGGGCGCTCCGGTCTTATTCGTAAAGAAGAAGGATGGTAGCATGCGGATGTGCATCGATTATAGGGAGTTGAACAAAGTGACGATCAAGAATCGTTATCCATTGCCTCGGATCGACGATTTGTTTGACCAACTCCAAGGTGCAACGTATTTCTCGAAAATTGACCTACGGTCCGGCTATCCAAATGCGGGTCCGTGAGGAAGATATTGAGAAGACGGCTTTTCGAACGCGTTATGGGCATTTCGAGTTTGTAGTAATGCCTTTTGGTCTTACGAATGCACCGGCGGTATTCATGGATCTTATGAACTGAGTGTGCCAACCTATGTTGGACAAGTCGGTAATTGTGTTCATTGACGATATACTAGTCTACTCGAAAAGTATGAACGAACATGAACGCCATTTGCGAGAAGTGTTGAAGACGTTAAGAAAGGAGAAGTTGTATGCAAAGTTCTCCAAATGTGAATTTTGGCTAAGGGAAGTTCAATTCCTTGGTCATATTGTGAACAAGGACGGGATCCAAGTAGATCCGGGGAAGATCGAGACGGTGAAGAGTTGGGGATGACCGACTACGCCTACGGAAATCCAAAGTTTTCTCGGATTGGCCGGTTATTATCGTCGGTTTATCCAAGACTTTTCTAAGATTGCTTCTCCGTTAACGAAATTGACAAGGAAGAATGCTAAATTTAATTGGGAAAACAGGCAAGAAATTGCTTTTCAATTGCTAAAAGAGAAGTTGTGTCAAGCTCCGGTGTTGGTGTTGCCGGAAGGTGTTGAAGATATGACGGTTTATTGTGATGCTTCTCTAAATGGGCTCGGGTGTGTTCTTATGCAAAGGGGTAAAGTCATCGCTTATGCCTCTCGACAATTGAAGGAACACGAAACAAGGTACCCGACTCATGATCTTGAGATGGCGGCGGTCGTGCATGCGTTGAAAATTTGGCGCCATTACTTGTATGGTGTCAAGTGTACGATTTATTCGGATCATAAGAACTTGAAACATCTTTTCACTTAACGAGATTTGAATTATCGTCAACGTAGATGGATGGATGTGGTAAAAGACTATGATTGTGAGATACTTTATCACCCGGGTAAGGCAAACGTTGCTGCGGACGCCTTGAGTCGAAAGAGTCAACATCCGGCGATAAAGGTAGGATCGTTACGTTTGATTATTACCAACGATTTTCTTGAGAAGCTTGGTGAGATTCAAATAGAGGCTTACGTTCACAATAAGCACACGGAACGAATCGTGGGCCAATCGGAGTACATTTCAATGGGCCCGCGTAGTTTGTTGTCTTTTCAAGGACGGGTGTGGGTGCCTAAGATGGGTGATTACCGACGGGTGCTACTTAATGAAGCACATAAGTCAAAGTATTCCATTCATCCGGGGGTGACAAAAATGTATCTTGACTTGAAGAAAGATTATTGGTGGCCGGGCATGAAGCGTGATGTTGTGAAATATGTTGAACAATGTGTTAGTTGTTTGTAAGTTAAGGCCGAGCACCAAAAGCCGTATGGTAAGTTGCAACCGTTAGAAATCCCGAAATGGAAATGTTAGCACATTACCATGGATTTCATTACAAAGTTACCTAAGACGGCGAGAACCCAAGTTGATACAATTTGGGTGATAGTTGATCGTTTGACGAAAATTGCCTTGTTTCTTCCCATTCGGGAGGCGATATCGTCGGAGGCCTTGGCTAAGTTGTTTATCAAGGAGGTGATTTCGCGACATGGAGTTCCTATATCTATTATTTCGGATCGAGATACCCGTTTTACATCTCGATTTTGGGAAAATTTTCATGAAGATATGGGTACACAATTGAAGTTGAGCACGGCGTACCATCCTCAATCAAACTTTGGAAGATATGTTACGGGCGTGCATCATTGATTTTGGTGGTAGTTGGGACGAGCATTTGCCCTTGGTGAAATTCTCGTATAATAATAGTTATCATACTAGTATCGGGATGCCACCTTATGAGATGCTTTATGGGCGAAGGTGTCGAACTCCCATTTGTTGGGGAGAAGTGGGTCAAAGAGAAATTGGGAGTACCGATTTGGTTTTAGAGACTAATAGCAAGATCGATATGATTCGAGAACATTTGAAAAAGGCGCAAGATAGGCAAAAAACTTATGCCAATAAGCGTAGATGTTTGATCGAATTCCAAGAAGGTGATATGGTGATGCTCAAGGTTTCGCCATGGAAGGGTACTATTCGGTTTCGGAAATGAGGAAAGTTAGCTCCTCGGTTTATTGGGCCGTTTAAGGTTGTAGCTCGTGTTGGTGAAGTCGTGTATCGTTTGGAATTACCCAAAGAACTTGCGGGGATCCATAACACATTTCATGTTTCTCACCTCCGTAAGTGTCTTGCGGATGGTTCTTCATGGATGCCTTTAGACGAAATTGAGCTAAACAACAAGTTAGAATACGTTAAAGAGCCGATTACTATACTCGATGAGAAGGTAAAAATATTGCGTAACAAAGAGGTGAGGACCTTTAAGGTTCAATGGCGTCGTAGTAAAGGTTCCGAGTTTACTTGGGAGCCCGAAGAATTCGTGTTGGTTTATCTTCCCTCGCTCCGATTTAAGTGGGGGAGAGTTGTAACACCCCGTTTTCCCGTGCGCGTTTAAAGGTACGTACTTAATCAATAGTACGCTTATAACTTGTTCGTTATGTGATTAAATGAGCTACGGTGTTAGTTGTCGTATAAGTGTATATGTATGTGTATATATATATATATATATATATATATATATATATATATATGTTTGAATGCGTGCGTGAACGTGTTTATGAATGTGTCGCGTTGGCGTCGAGTCGTGTGAGACTTAAGGTTGAGGTTTAGACGTGCATAGGAAGGGTGAAAGATGTTGTGCTTGTTGTTTGAACCTTTGATTTATGTTAAACTTTCGAAGTGACCAGGAAAAGGCAAACGCAGCGCCGCGGTAAACGGGATCGCGCCGCGACACAGAAAGCAAATCCAGATCAGGACTTGAGTTAAGAAGGGTTGTTTTTCCTTCTATACGTCGCGCCGCGAAAAAAGGGCCGCGCCGCGGCGCCTCTGCAGTTCTGACTCCGATTCCAGCTCGATTTAAAAAGGGTTATGGGGGTATTTTGGTCTTTTTACGTGTAAATCAGATGGGAGCTTTTAATATCAGCCACTTATCCTATATTTCTCATTTCTTTTCCATTTTCTTTCACAATTTCCTCCCAAAGCTTAAAATCCACTTAGATTAAACTTGAGATTTGAAGAAGAAGTTTTGTGAATCAATCCCAGGAGCAAGAATTAAAGTTGTTCTCCTTGCTATTAGCTACAAGAGGATAGTTTTGGTAAGTCTCAACTTTAAGTTTTGAGTTTTATTTAGTTTAAGCTAAGGTTTGGTTTATATGAAACTTGTGTGACCCATTTGAGGGTTAAATGGGTGGATTTTGGGTTAGATTGTTGAAAGGAAACCCTAATTATCATAATCTAGGGTTTGGTCTAATGAAATGAGGTTTGTAAGTGTTAATGGTGTTGTAAGCATTAAAACACTTGTTTAAAGTTGAATGATGTTAATTGGGTCATGTTTGACTAAACTTGTTGTATGTTTTAACGAAACGTGTGGAATGGTTTACATATTTAATAGGCGCGTAAATGTGTATTATTTAAAAAAAAAAATTATCGTATGGAATACGGGTTGGGTTGTTACAGAATTGATTATGAGGAAACTTTTTCACCAGTCGCGAGCATTAAATCAAAAGGCTTATTGGTTTGAGTCAAAGTACATACATTTACAAAATCTTACGAAGATATAACATGCAAAACTCCAAGCGCAGAGCATTGCCCATGCAAAAGGGCATAACCTTGAGCAAGTCTCAAAGTCCTATCACACCTGATGAGATAAGACGAATGAAATGTGTTCCGTATGTTTCGACTATAGGATCCATTATGTATGCCATGTTATGTGCTAGACCTGATGTCTCGTTAGCCTTGAGTTTGACGAGTCGTTATCAACAGAATCCAGGTGAAGAACATTGGATTGCTGTTAAGAGCATTCTTAAGTATTTTCGGAGAACTAAAGATATGTTCTTGGTTTACGGTGGTTTGGAAGAAGAGTTGAGTATTAGATGTTATACAGATGCTAGTTTCCAAACTGATCGAGATGATTCTCGATCCCAGTCAGGGTATGTCTTTGTCATGAATGGCGGGGCAGTTGATTGGAGAAGCTCAAAGCAGAGCACAGTTGCACAGTCTACAATGGAAGCAGAATACATTGCTGTCTCAGAAGCTGCTCAAGAAGCTGTCTGGATTAAGAAGTTTATTTCTGAACTCAGAGTAGTTCCTAGCATTGAATTCCCTATGGAAATGTACTGTGATAATTCAAGTGCTATTATACTTGCGAAAGAATCACGTGTACGTAATGGTAGCAGACACATTCTTCGAAAGTTTGACTACATTCAAGAAGTTGTTGAGAGGAATGATATTAGTATTCTTAAGGTTCATACAGATGATAATGTGGTTGACCCGTTCATGAAGCCCATGACACACAACAAGCATGATGATCATGCTAGTAGTATCGGACTTCGTTATGTTGCTGATCTTTTTAATTTGTAATTTAGTATTTGAATATTTTTGGAACATTAAACAGTTTTATTATAATGAATTGATATATATATATATATATATATATATATATATATATATATATATATATATATATATATATATATATTGATGGTATGATCAATTTCATTTATATCACTGTGTTCTATATTAGCATGTTTAATCTATGAGTAATTGTTGATTATTCAAAATCTCCATAATCAATCATGTTATGGGAATAACATGAATTAAGATTAATATGAAGTTTTGGTTATCTTTATTGATGATAAATAGTTAACTTGTAGAGACCAAAATTCATATGTATTCATTGATGATGAATATTGGAATGACCCAACCGAAATATCACTACATGAATCGTTGTCAGTAGTGAATCTTTTAATGATTATGTATTTATGTCCTTAGACTTGAGGTGCACGCCGGTTTTGATGTGTGGAACATTGTACTTTGATATGGTTAAACGCTGTCCTGAATAAGGCCGTTATAAAGACCATTATTGGGTATAATGTAAAACTCTTGATAGACACGTGTATGCAATATAGGATTTGTTCCTCTAAAATGTTTGGAGTTAGATATTTTTTGAGCTCTTCGATGAATGAATAAGATATTTGTGTGGCCGCACCCAGATGTAATTAAGATGATACTTAATTAATTTGGTGATCTAATTCAGTTCTAAGATCGAGAAACAAAATTGTTAAACAAATGAGAATGACCGATGATCCATATCTCAAGTTTAACTAAATTATCTGAAACAAAAGGACGAATTACATTTAAAACTTACCATAAACAGTTTCGAGAAACCACCCTCACATGAATTTGGGGACAATGACGTGTTGCTAGACGCTTACCATTGTTTGTATAGTTACTTGGTTTTATGTCATGCACAAGTGGGAGTCTGTAGGATTAATGTGCAAGGTACAACATATAACTATATGACCAACCTCATTTGAGCCTTCGGGGTCACACACATATACACCGAGACGTCAAATAAAATATATATATGATGTATATATATTACTCAAGTAACAAAATAGTAAATCGAAATTAATTCATTTACTATTCATATGAATAGTAAATGAATCGAAATTAATTAATTTACTATTCACATGAATGTAACATGATAGAAATTATTAATTATAAGTTACATAACATACCCCTAAAGTATTTGAGAAATACGACTTTATAATATATTTCATATCTTTTGTTTTTCAAAAAACATTCACGGGTCTACATTCATATGAAAAAAGGTTCTTATTATTTGCTTTAAAATGAAGACTATGAGCTCATTTTTCTGAGTGAGTCATTCTTTTGAATATGATCATTCTATTTTGAACGTATTTTCATTTCTTGCATAAGAACTTTTTCACCTAAAACTCTTACCTTGTAATTTGAAGACATATATGAAGTATTATATATTTATTCTTGTATTAATATAATTTGATTATATTAATACTTTACTTGGGTTTGGACTAGCATCCATTGACAGTTGTTTGAAGTGTAGTGTGGACTATCTAAAGAGACGGTCATACCCTTTGATCGTAGGTTTTTCTCCGTTCATCAGTTTCTTCAAGAAAAGTATACCGTTAACTCACTTTGTGATTTATATTCATGACAATTATTATGGTGTAACTGGATCTAATTGGGATAAATTAATCGTGTGCATGTTTCATTAAATAAGTGATTATTTAATCTTGTAAAAGTTTTGTAAAAGTTATATGAAATAATAAACGATTATTATTTTAACTATCCGCTGCGTTAATCTGATTTGTTAAAAGTACACACGATTTTCCAACAGTAATATCTTAAAACTCTGCATTTTATTAAATGAACTAAAAAAATACAATAACCACATACCAGGTTTCAAATTAAATGAGAAACTGTAGAGTAAGGAGACAGTGTTTTGCTGTTTAGAGTATGAAGATGAAGATGAAGATGAAGATGAAGATGAGATTGAGGTTATTATAAACCGTTTAGGGAGACGTCTTGGAATCGCTGCAAATCTAAAAAGATTTATTGGAATCGAAACAATTAAAGTTTAATTAGATTTCCTAGAATATTCAATTTGAATTGCATGTAGATAAAACATTACCTGTGAAAGAGGCGTGCGCCGTTTAAAAGAAAAAAAGAGAGAGAATGTCATGTAAAGATTTCCTCTTAACTTGTAGCTGTATTTTTACAGGTACTGTTTTTTTTTTTTAATATCCGCTTAAAAAAACGTTTTTGTTTATGGTATGATTATTTATTTAATTGTACAAATTATTTTTAATTTTTAATTAATTACTAATAATGACATCATTAGAGGGCCTTAGATTTTTTTGTTTTTATTTTTTGATTTTTTATTAAAGAAAAGTAAGACTATTTATGATATAATCATAATAGCCTTTTATAAGATACTAAATTAGATATATGAAACCTATTCTCCATGGCAATAACTCATCACCACTACAGTACAAACATTTCTTTTCTACCATTAGGCTTGTCACATTATCAATATACCTTACAAATAACCATATCACACTATATTACATCCATCACCACTAATTTTGATCTTACATGTGACCAGATAGGTACTTGTATTAGTCATACCTACAGTTGACAGTTCAAGGGTTTAATTTTAGTGCCTAAAATTAATTAATGTATTTTGTTTTGATACGTTATTTATATTATTAAATCGACTGATATAATCATATACACTTCACAACTTGTCACCGAGAGTGCTCGATGTCAATTATTTTGCAAGCTAAAGATGAAACGTCAACTTATTTTATATAGAGTTGAATTGAATCGGTGAATGTTCTGATTGTAGCACAAACTCCTCCATAACTAATAGTGAGATTATTGAACAATCAAAAGTTCATATCAAATAACTCTAAGGCATTCATTAGTACTCGATTTAGAAGGGTTTAGTGGATTTATATTTAAGAATTTACAGTTATTGTAGGGCTGGTTCGGAAAATTTTTGTATCTAGAATGATGTGAAAAAAAATCTTAGACTCCAACGAATAATATAAACTATTAAAAAAAATATGTTTCGGCCTTGCTAGAAAGCTGGTAATCTTTGATTTTTTCTTTTGGTGGCTTTTGAATGGTGTTTTTGGGCCTATTGTGTTATGCATTCGTTGCTTCTGTTGTGTTTTCCTAGTTTCCATGCTTCTCAAATCTTCGATTATGTCTCTATATATAAAAAAAATTGGGCCCTTGAAAATTCTTAGCCTTGAGTGATCGATCACTTTGTTCCCCTTCGGGCCTCCCCTGGTTATCAGGGTATGCTTATCATTAAAATACGTTAACCATAAACTAAATAAATTTACGTTTAACCAACATTATGTTAGGAGTGCGAATCGAGTTAAACAAGGAATCAAAAATTCAAAAATTGTTGCACAAGGTTCGAGACCGCGAGTTCCAAATTCGCTACTGGAGTTTCTGCTCGACATGCATCTCGCGATCGCGAGATTGGTTGTGTATGGAGACTCGCGATCGCGAGTCGGGGCTGGACGAGAGAATTTTCTAGAAAATATGTTTTCTTGCTTTCAATGCTATTTCCCTGTATTGTTTTGCCTATTTAAGCATCCTATTGTAACTCATACATGTATCAACAAAAATTATCAATAAAAGAACTCTCTTTGGTGGCCGAGGATTAAAGTAATCATTCGTGATTACATATAACCTCTTTAATTCTCTTGTCTTTATCGTTTTTGCCAGTTCTTCGTATACATCAAATATTTTCGTTTATTATAGGTGGGTTTGATAACTTAGGGTTATCAAGTCTTGTTAGGGCTCACGAGCTTTATTTTCAACAAGTGGTATCAAGAGCCTCAGTTCAGTTTTACGAGAACAATGACACAAAAGAATAATGTGAAGATTGATAAGTTTGATGGGAATGATTTTAGCTTTTGGGAGATTCAAATTGAAGATGTGCTTTATCAAAAGAAGCTTTATCAACTGTTAAGGGGGTGTTAAATCGGAAGAGATGGCTCAAGACGAGCGGGAGTGGTTGGATAGGCAAGCCCCAGGGATTGTTCAACTTTCTCTGGCCAAGAACGTTGCTTACAACGTTGTGGGTCTAACCAAAACCGTGGGATTGATTGCGGCGTTATCCAAAATGTATGAAAAGCCATCCGCTTTGAACAAAGTTGCCTTAAATCGGCAATTGGTGAATGCTAGGATGATGGAGGGTTCCTCGACGCAGATTATGTTAATGAATTTAATTCGATTTTCACTAGGTTGAAATCGGTGAATATTAAGTTCGATGATGAGTTTGAGGTGCTGTTTTTTATATCTTCATTGCCCGATAGTTGGGCCGGTACGGTTACGGTAGTTAGTGGTTCATACGGAACTACTAAGGTATTCGTAGGAAAGATTCGAATGAGATTTCGGGTTCGGTTCAAAGTGTTATTCGGGGAAGAGCTAGGTCAAGAAGTCCACCAAGGAGCAAGAATGTAACAACCCGACTCCGTTTTACCAAAAACACCCCCTAAAAAAAATTTCTGGGACAATACACCTGGACGGCGTCCAAGCCCTTGGGACGGCGTCCAAATGAACTAAAAGTTCCTGATCAGTTTTTCAAATTCACACGAGCGGAAAACCCGCTTCCCGACACTTTTAGACGAAACAACTTTCACAACACATCATATTAAGTAAAACTAAGAGATTTCCACAATGAAAATAAGTTTTACAACACCGGGCCCACAATGACCCGTTTTACAAATAATGTAGCGACTTCGACCCATTTATCTCTTTAGACGGATTAGGACTCTACAACCCAACCCGATACCAAGAGCACAATCCCGGGGACTACCAAATCCCCAATCCACGTTCAATATCCAAAAGCTACCCCATCGAGCCCAAACGCTACTATGCATCTAGTTTAACAAACTAGCTAGCTTCAAACCACAATACCTGTAAAAAAAGTTAAACAACGAGAGGGGTAAGCTAACGCTTAGTGAATGCAATAATTATACATATACATATATAATCTACTTATTTGCAAACACTTACACAAATACCGCATACATGCTAGCAATCTAATTAGCATACCATCGCAAGTATAAAGCTAATAATCTCCCATACCACAAGCTAGCATAACCAATAGCATATATCCATCACAATATTAAATGCTAAATAAACAACACACACACAATATGGTTAACCATACCCACGCTATGGTGCTACCTGCTCTTTGGTTCACACCATACGTCACATGCTATGGCGCTACCGGCTCTTCGGTTCACGCCACTACGCATTTGTCATGATGCTACCGGCTCTTTGGTTCACATCATAACACTGAGTCATACTCACGCTAAAGTGCTACCGGCTCTTTGGTTCACACTCTAACAACTCGTGCCGTAGTGCTACCGGCTCTTTGGTTCACACTACAACTCACGTACTATGACGCTACCGGCTCTTTGGTTCACATCAAAGCACAACGCACACACTATAGCACTACCGACTCTTTGGTTCATACCATAGCATACAAATAAATACATTATATACATATGCATATAATCATTCCACTTACCTCGAGATGCCTGCACAAGTCATATATGTAATCGCCTCCAAACGCAACCGAGCAAGCTTTTACCTATAATACGCATATAGATATACACACAATCAACATACATTCTCTACAAGAGAATTCGACGCCCAACACCCTTAACCAAGGGTTTATACCTACCTCCACAAACCGCCCATTTAGACAACTAAAGGGAACTTCACCAATTACCACTACAGGTGGTAATTCCGACTCATTCAAACAAGTACAATTTAACCTAAATTATACTTGATGCCATTTAAAGCAAAATCACTTCCCATGATTACTTTCATTCAAAAACGCCACTTAATACCTAACAAAAGCGTTTAATCTCCATTTGACCAAAACTAGCGTCATTACCAACTTTGACCCATCAAAGTCAACCCATTTTGACATAAGTCTCAAAAACATCTTTAATCACTAACGGCTAGTGATTTACTTTCCAAAACACCATTTAACACTTTAATCAAACATTTATATACTCGATTCATCACATCTTGACCCAAAACATAATTCGATACAAATCAAGGTCAATACCCATTTTGACTAGTACACAAGTTCTTATGAACATCTATACACTAACACATTTATGATTTAGTGATCATACCCAAAACCATGACCAAATTCGTCATCAAACCCTAACCCGCCAATAACGGTTCAAAACCCATCTACTAACCACAACAAACTCATTTCACAACTATTCAAGGGTTTCTAACAAAATTAAGCTCAAACCCTAATTTGAATATCAAAATCAAATAAAGAAAATCGGAGTTAGGGCTTACCACTACTACCAAAATGTAGCTAAGCACGCAAGGAACAACTTTAACACTCGAACCTTCAACCGATTCAAGCTTCTTCTTCTTCAATCGAAGCTTTCTCTCTCTAAAACTCACCCTCTCTCTCTAAATAAGATGGGAGTGTTTATGTGGGTGAAAATGAGGCTTGAAAGAGCCTTGGATCAGTTTTGATGCTCCCAAACCGACCCCAAAGTGAAAAGACCAAAACATCCCAAAATATACCCTTTAAAAACATTAAAATATCACAGCTGGCCCGTCAGGCCATTTGGACGGCGTCCAAAATGGCTGGACGGCGTCCCAATGAACTGAGACAGAAACTGGAACTTGTTTTGGTCGTAACTTTTAAACCGTAGCTCCGTTTTTTATGAATCAAATATCGTTGGAAATGTAATGAGATTTACTATCCAATGGTAAGGTTTTAGAACCTCAAATCCAACTTTATTTGGGATCCAAATATACGCTTACATACCTCGTATTTCGAATGACGTTCGAAATAACGTGTAACTGAAAAACGGGGTGTTACAACTCTCCCCCACTTAAATTGGATCACGTCCCCGTGATCTCCATCACTTAACAAACCAGACCCACACTCAAAGGCCCTCTGACATACCTTCAAAATCGATGTCCATAAAAGGTTTCCATTAACCCGAATATCTCGCCACATGCTAATAATCACTAGTGCGCATTACCGCAACAAACGGTATCTCATACACTCAACGTTTAGAATTCCCACTTAGGAAAATACGGGAAACATCATTATCCCTTCAAATTCTCTTGGCTAAAACTCGCAACAAGCTACATTCGTAACCATATCACTCAATCAATCGATCCGCACACGACCATCCGTCACTGGATTAATCCGGGACGACAATAATACACCACGTGCTGAGCAAAACATCAACACTTGACGCAGGGTTCCTCCTCTAAACCCTACCACACAACCAGACAAGACGGCTTCCTAGTACTAGCATGGAGACTAATCGTATACTAGAATCCCGTCAATGGCGAATTATCATCACGAAATTTCCGTAATTCGCCACACGACTCACAGAGTATTTACCAACGCCGGGTGAACCTTCCTACCTAAACCGGTCGTTAAGGATAGCCTCGACATTTCAATGCAACCTACGGTCACATCACTAGGGTACACACTCTCGCAAACAAACATCCGCGTGTCTCTACGGGAGACAGTCAGAACCGACACTCTCCGCCTCACAATCGTCCATAAAGTGGAATGATCCACTGACAATTTCTAAGATCACATTTCCCGACAGGGAAAATACAGTATTCACCACGATATCGAACTCGTTCCCATCCAATAATCCTATCCGGGTTTCATGACAACCCAGATTTTTCACTATGAGAGCACCAGCAATGACAACTTCATTCTCTCACCCTGAGATCTCAAGATTCACATTTGTTCTCGTACCGCACATTGGTACTATACGACCACCTTACATAGGAAGTCTTACACTTCCTTCGATCCCATCATCACAATCTTCACGCATAACATTCCTGAAAAAATAACTCACAATCGTAATGCACGATCTCGAGTCGACATCAAAAACCCATCACTCTTCCTCGTTAGGAACTCCGAATACCTATTAAGGCTTAGCACAGTACACTCCGACACTTCGCTATATATAACACCACCGGAGCTTCCTTGGGCGGCAGTAAAAACTCCCCCACTTAGAAATGTGGCTCCACATTCTCACCGCCAAGATGATAACATCCTGGGTAATTAGCATTCCACGAAACACATGACCATTCTCATCACTGGTCATCCACTCCAAATCACCACGAATTCACTTCGGGCTCTCAGAGCCGACATACACATTCGCTTGAAGTGACGTACACGCGATAACATCGCACCTTCATACCATAATTACTATTAACAGTCCTTAATCGTTCGCAAAGCGAACTCCACTAAGGTCTCACATACGCCTCTACGACTAGGCATATGCCACTTCGCTTAATCAGTCGTGCATCTCAGTCGAGATCACCCGACCTTCCACTCAACGAACCTTTATCAACAATGGCTTACTCTCATGGTGAAGAGTGACCAATCTGACACGATAATTGCGTCGGCCGCAATATCAACAATTCATCATAATCTTCGGCCTAACCGAAGATTAAGTTCATCACCGGCTCACCGGTCATCTTTACCCATCCATCACTTAAGAGCAACAAGATTCGCTCATCCGTCACTTCATAAGAAGTATTCATCACAATGCTCTTAAACTTCAACTTTCGCAACCGTCGAATTACTATCACCCGTCGATCACTATTATAATCTCCGATGCTCCCAAGGGTATCTCACGGTCACCCTAAGCACAAGGTGATCACACCACTACTGGAGTTGAGCATTACACTAGCAGGTATAAAGAGGCACCGGACGTAGTGTCATGCAAACTCCCACCACTATCAACCGAATTTTAGAATCTAAATCTTTAGGTTCCATACATCCGATGTCACCCATCTCTCTATAATAATGGCCCGAAGTCATACCTACCCGACAACCTTACGGTTTATTGTCTTTTCGAAAGTTCCTAGCGATCACACGCTACCCACAATTTCCACAAGGCCAAACGATATAGCCTCGCGAAACCTTTCATGTAACACTAAAGAGATGCTTGAAAACACCAAGTCTTACACCCTTTCGCACATCGACACATCTACCACTACAAGGGATATTTCGTTAGGAATGTTACTCTATAATCCACAACACGCTAACACACTAACGCAATTACCATCGTACGGGTCCCACTCCCATGAGTTTAATGACCCAAAGACTCCTCGATTCGCCAATTCCAAGGCGACTCACAACTAGAATCCTCACACGATCCTCTAACCACACACTCTATGGAGTGTAACCCGATTCTAAAATCACTAGACTTGCTACGTCCCATTACGGGATTCAAGTCCTCGTCGCACACACATACCCTAATCGGTCATCCTAGTTACGATGAGTAACCACAACGAATGATAATATCAATAATGCACCCATTACTTAGGGTGACTAAGTATGCGCCGAACTCGTGAGTTGGCTTACTCACTTAACTAAGCGAACCCGCCGTAACACTTCCCGACTCGCAATGGACCCGATGTGACTGCAAGCACATCACCCGAGACAACTACATCCTAGGAACCAATAAAAGATTCCTTATTTATCCCGAATCTACCCCAACCATGCCACGTTTCCTCCATTCAGTACTCGTCATGTCATGCTTGATGTCAAAATACACTTTCGTAATAATGGTGATCGGTCACTATTACAAATGCGTACCTTACCATTTTCACATGGTCACGCAAAGTACTTTACCCGGACTAACGAAATATTTACACAAGACAACACGCGATAACTCCTAGTACCCGAATGACCAAAGTCCTTACCGTGAATTTGATCACTCAAAACCGTCAAACATTCGAATCTCTCCAATAGATTCATCCCTAGGACACCGCACCAAATAGATACGTGTATATATACACCTATATACAATATAATAATAAATGTACACAAGTACACCGCAACAATAAGCTAACCTACAATCTAGGTGACTATCACTAACCATGTCCAGTTTCCCAACTTACATTAGGCACTTTCAAATCTCGGTCTGACCCATATTACTACAAGTCCTGCATATAATGCATAACCACCAATAAGTCTAAGACTGGGCACCTATTCCAAGGTCACCTAATTCCCTTAGACTATGCCCTGATACAACTTGTAACGACCCAACTTCGTTTTACCAAAAACACGCCCTAAAAAAAATTTCTGGGACAGTACATCTGGACGGCATCCAGTTATCTGGACGGCGTCCAGTTATCTGGACGGCGTCCAGCTCTGAAGGACTGGACGGCGTCCAAGCCCTTGGGACGGCGTCCAAATGAACTAAAAGTTCCTGATCAGTTTTTCAAATTCACACGAGCTGAAAACCCGCTTCCCGACACTTTTAGACGAAACAACTTTCACAACACATCATATTAAGTAAAACTAAGAGATTTCCACAATGAAAATAAGTTTTACAACACCGGGCCCACAATGACCCATTTTACAAATAATGTAGTGACTTTGACCCATTTATCTCTTTAGACGGATTAGAACTCTACAACCCAACCCGATACCAAGAGCACAATCACGGGGACTACCAAATCCCCAATCCACGTTTAATATTCAAAAGCTACCCCATCGAGCCCAAACGCTACTATGCATCTAGTTTAACAAACTAGCTAGCTTCAAACCACAATACCTGTAAAAAAGGTAAACAACGAGAGGGGTAAGCTAACGCTTAGTGAATGCAATAATTATACATATACATATATAATCTACTTACTTGCAAACACTTACACAAATACAGCATACATGCTAGCAATCTAATTAGCATACCATCTCAAGTATAAAGCTAATAATCTCCCATACCACAAGCTAGCATAACCAATAGCATATATCCATCACAATATTAAATGCTAAATAAAAAACACACATACAATATGGTTAACCATACCCACGCTATGGTGCTACCTGCTCTTTGGTTCACACCATACGTCACATGCTATGGCGCTACCGGCTCTTCGGTTCACGCCACTACGCATTTGCCATGATGCTACCAGCTCTTTGGTTCACATCATAACACTGAGTCATACTCACGCTAAAGTGCTACCGGCTCTTTGGTTCACACTCTAACAACTCGTGTCGTAGTGCTACCGGCTCTTTGGTTCACACTACAACACACGTACTATGACGCTACCGGCTCTTTGGTTCATATCATAGCACAACGCACATACTATAGCACTACTGGCTCTTTGGTTCATACCATAGCATACAAAGGTTCGAATTTTATGCAGGATCAGATTTTTTATTTTTATTTTTTTTACTTTTTCTGTTTTTCTGTTTTATAAAATATAAAAAATATAAATATAACTTTAAATAAAAATTTAATTTTAAAACTAAAATAAAAATACTTATTTACTTTATAAATATTATAAACTCTTAAAAATATAAATATATTTTTTTTTCTTTTTGTATTTTTATATTTTTATTATTTTTAAAACTTATATTTTTATAAAATGAACTTAACAAAAACTTTTATAAAAACTTTTTTTTTCTTATTTTTAGCGTTGCGCTTTCGGCGTTTAAGTTCCCCGGCAGCGGCGCCCAAAATACTTGATGTGCGTAGAGGTGTATATGAAATAGCTTATATTTTACTAGGAAAAACTATTAAATACGATACAATTTTACACAAGATATTTATTTATTTATAGAATGGATATACCTAAACCTTGCTACAACACTTATAGGTAGTGTACCTAATCGTACAGTAGTGTAGTTTTTAGTAAGTCTGGTTCGTTCCACAGGGAAATCTTTTAAACAAAGCTTAACGCTATATTAGTTTTATTTTATAAAAATACAAATATATATAAGTAATATTATTATTATAAAAAGGGGGGTTTTTTACCTTTTAATGACCGGTTTGTCGATTTTTAAAACTTTAGTCGCAGTTAAAACCTAATGTAAAATATTAAATAAATAAAAGACTTAATTTAAAGCGTAAAATAAATAAAGATAATGAAATTGCAATAAATAAAAGTGCGATGAAATAAAATTGCGTTAATTAAAAAGTGCGATAATTAAAAGTGCAATTAAATACAATGACAATAAATAAAAATGTGATAATTAGAAGTGCAATTAAATATGAAAATAAAGGAATTATATATGAAATAAAATAATTATGCTTATTTAAACTTCCGTAATCATGATGTTTGACGTGTTAATTTTAGTTTATTCCCATGGGTTAATTGTTCTTTGTCTTGGATTATTCAATATGTCCGTCTGGTTTTTGTCCATAACAGTCCATCAGTCATAAATATAAAGTGCGAGTGTCCTCGTCAAATTATCCTTATACCCGAAGTTAAATATTCCAACTAATTGGGGACTTAAACTGTAACAAGGTCTTAATACTTTGTTTAATAATTACACCAGGATATCGACTGCGTGTAATCTAAGGTTTTAATACTTTGTTATCAATTATGCCAATTTCCCTTGTATATAATTTCACCCCTGTTTTAATAACTCCATAGACTATTAATCCATTCCCGTGTCCGGTTAAATGAACGATTATTCGTACATATAAATATCCCACCCATCGTGTTCGATCGAGTGTATATGGTTATTTATAGGGACGTCCAATTGTAAATCTTTATATTAAAATTAACAAACTATCATTTAGTTAAACAAATATAAAGCCCATTAATAGCCCATAGTCTAATTTCCACAAGTGTCGTTCTTTTGTCCAAACCCCAATTATGGTACAAAGCCCAATTACCCAATTTTAATATTTTTAGTCAAACATCACGATTACTTCGGCATTAAATAAGCATAATAATAACTTAGCTACGAAACATTAATGAAAATAACATAAACATAACTTACAGTGGGTGTTATTAGCGTAGTGGTACACGGACAGAGTTTCAACTTACAAAACCTTAAAACATTCGACTAATCGATCCTTATTATTATCACTAACTTAAAATTAAAATTACAAATTGAGATTACGATTTGGAGTGATACTTGATACATAAAAATGGGGAAAGAAATATATATATAAAATATAAAAGGTATATCTAAATCGTCGAAATGCATGTTCTTTTATAGGCAGAGAGTGCTCCGCGAGTGCGGTGCATTTTGGTCTTCAAAGCTCCGCGAGTGCGGAGCTATGGATTCCAGCTCATCCAAGTTTGGATCTTAGTCTGCCGACGGATTTTATTATAAATATAATATAAATATATAATTTATATAATTAATTATATATTATATTATATTTATATACATAATTAATTTATAATTTCCGATCCGTTGCGTCGTACGTTGAAAGCTGGTTCATGTCTCAGTTTCGGATTTTTGAACGTTCTTTCGTATAATTTAATATCTTGTACTTTGCGTTTTGCGGCTTGTACTCTTGTAATTTTGAGACGTTTCTCATCAATAATTGGAACCACTTTATTTGTATTTTGTACTTTTGAGCTTTTTGGTCATTTGCGTCTTCAATTCATCGCATCTGTCTTTTGTCTTCACCTTTTATTATTTAAACGAATATCACTAGTAAATAGAACAATTGCAACTAAAAGCTTGTCTTTCTTGAGGGATAATGCTATGAAATACATGTTCATTTTTAGCATTATCAAATATTCCCACACTTGAGCGTTGCTTGTCCTCAAGCAATATAGTCTTGAAATATACTAGAATCACTTCTTTATTCTTCACACTTTGTACATCAGTGATTTCTATACGGCGGTATGAACAATGGTAGTAACGATGTGGTTTACAGTCTCACATGACTATGAAAATTTAGATCCATTAAGGAAATTGGATCTTTATGAAAACATTTGATCTTTTGAAAATTAAATCTAGCTTTTATCCTAGATAAGTTATCCGGGATAACCCTTCACCGGTGTTTGAAATTTTTTTGTGTGGGTTTGGTGGGTTTCATATTTGAAATTTTTAGCTCAAAACTTAAGATTTTGTGTCACCCACTTGCTAACCTTGTATTGGGAAAGCAACACGTCCAGTATACTTGCTCTGTATATTACCTTTCGATAAACTACCGTCCGGTTGTAAAGGAAAGCATTGAACAAGCAACTGTTAAGGCAATGTCCCCTGACATGCGGTTAAGTTTTTGGTCTATAACGTGTCGGATGCAATTACTATCCTTGGTAGGAGCAATAGTAAAGCTCACCCTTATAATTTTTCTTCGGTCTGGCACAAGGTCCTGTCTTTGACCATGCTATGCAACCACCGTTCTTACAGTTGACACCCGATTTGGTTCAGGTGACCTAATGAATTCCAGGTGAATTCCTAGAATTTTACGTTCAATGGTAATGAACGCATTGAAAATGGGTTTTCAGAAAACAAATCGGTTTGTAATTTTGATCAAAACATTTTCTCGTTCAAGCTCGAGTTTAGATATCATTGAATTCCATGAGTTTGTAATTCTCAATCTTTAAGGTCCATCTCTAGGATTGAGTAATATCAGGCTTAAAAGCCGATTTTTGATATTTTAAGGAGATTATCTTTTCTGGGGATCTGATTCATTAGTCTTATCCAGCTAATTTGCACGGCGTCCTCCCCATTTTACAAGACAGATCCTCTCATGGTTAGGATAAGTCTGACCACTTGACAACCCTGTTTTATGCTGAGGTCCGTGGATTTCCTGCTGATTTTAGAGATGACTTTTCTAGGTTTTTCGTCAACCTACAGCTGGTCTGGACGACAACTTCATGACCTAAATCAAGAAGCGCGTTTCTTTTTCGGAAGACTTTACTTCCTTTTAACTATGGAATTGATTCATCGTGTAGATCCATCTTTCTTTCAAATATATTATAATAAATCGGGTAAAATTGTTTAGTTTAGTCCAAAGCAAATGTATCTTCAATTATTTGTTACAGAAATATGTGACATATGTTTAAGATAACTTGGTAAATTTTCCCACCCTTGCCTTTTATTTTCTTTTATTTGCCTTTTTATTGTCCTCTATTCCATTTTAAATGAATTCTAACATTTTGGTTTGTTTCTCAATTTATGTCCTTTCTGAGGTAACAATAATTTCGGTGTTAACACCTAGTTTTATCGTTCATAAATATGTATAAACATGATTTTGAGTTCATTTAATTGAAAATTTTGAAAATTTTTACTAGAAATGGGTAGTCAGTATATAAGACTAGGGCTGTTCTTTGTTATCAGAGAGCACTAGATTCTAATACAACTACTACGTTACTAGTATTTTTAATGGTAACCAAGTGTTTAAGTTAAAAATTTTAAAAATCCGAAAGAATTTAACCCCTTCCCACACTTAAGATCTTGCAATGCCCTAATTTGCAAGAAATCAGTAACAATTTAAATTATTGAGGGTGATTAGCGTAGAAAAATAATTAAATTTTACCAAAATTTCCAAACATATTGGCGTTTGTTTGCTGAATGATAAATGGTGCACATCATTTGTTCATTCCGTCTGTTGGTATATCACATTTGTTTTTTCATTTCGTCGTCAAAATTAATAGCTATTGCTGAACTTAATGCCAGTCTTTGAAAATGCGCTGTTTTACCCTGTTTTGTACATGAGATAAACTACAAACACATATATACACATTTTTGAAGTTGGGTTTTTACACCACATTCAAAAATTATTAAAATCTAATAAAGTTAGAAAATTATTAAAGCTATTATAATAATAAAATAAGAAATAAGAAATAAGAAAATTAAGAATTAGTAACATTACAATAAAATAAACAAAAATAAAAAATTACGGATGAGGAGGATGGTTCCATTATGGGTCCCAAGCGTATCCATAG
Source organism: Rutidosis leptorrhynchoides (assembly GCF_046630445.1). Lineage (NCBI taxonomy): Eukaryota > Viridiplantae > Streptophyta > Magnoliopsida > Asterales > Asteraceae > Rutidosis > Rutidosis leptorrhynchoides. The sequence goes on from NC_092334.1 coordinate 338,725,079, forward strand.
ATGCTGTAAAATGCTTGGGCCGGGTCATATGTAGGATATGGTGGTTGGCTCTCTAAAGTCCAAGGAGCAAATTCGGGCATAACGGTAGGAATGTAGTTTCTTCCTACGTGTGTACAATGACTTATGATTTGGCTTTGATGATACTGCCAATCTTGAAATGCTTTTTGTCTAGCCATTTCATACTCGTGTCGAGACATAAAAATTTGCATTTCCGTCATTGGATTACCCCCTCCCGGTTGACCTTGCTGTTGATCTCTCTCAACCTGTGGATGCCTGCCATCATAACGTGCTGCCGCGTTGTTTCGTTTCTTTAAGACCTTAGCACCATGATAAACACGCAAATCTATTCTATCGTGAGGTTCTAGTTCTGCCATTAATAATCTCCCCAACTTCTATCCATACCGAGATATTCAGCAATTAAAGTAATAAGTATACCACCTCCTATTATGCTACCATGCCTCATACCCCTAACCATAGTCAATAAATAATAACCCACATAAAAAAGTATACTTACAGCGCTCTGTGGGTCTCGAATACACATGTGGTAAAACAAATCCTGTTCATTTACCTTTTCCTTATTCTTACCTCGTTGTGTAATCGAAATGGCTAAAAACCTATGGATTACTCTTATTTCAGCTCTATCAATATCAAGATAAGAGTATAATCCCCCCTGGAATCGGCGATGGCTAGTCATCCTACTCCATACTTCATTCGTATCAAAATTCTCATCCACCCTCCTACCATAAACTATTAACCTCTGACAATCATAAGATGCTAGCTCCTCGGGCGTATATATACGTAAAGCCCGAGCCATATCTAGTAAATACAGATGGCGCATCTCCCCTCCTAATAAAAATCTAAGAAAACTACGATCGGTTAAAGTATCTACCCGATCATTTATTTCAATAGTACATAATAACTCTATACACCATTCTCTATACACAGGTCTACGCATGTTGAATAAACGTACCCAATCACTAAAAGTAGAATTACCATACCTTTGAGTAAGTAATTCCCTGATTGGCTCGGGAAATTCCACTACCTCTAATGGTTCCCAATCTATAACTCTGGGTACCTCAACATTATTAGACACAAGGTTGTGCAGGTTCTTTTGATATTTTGGATAGACTATCCAATATCTATCAAATCTCAAATTCGGATGTAAATCTGCCTCATGAATGTTTGAATATGAAACAATTGGGTGAGGCATATCTTGTCGGTATTGGTTATTAATTTCCTGTTGATCTGCATCTTCCGGAGGAGCATTGCGAGCCTGGGATGAAGATTCACCCCTTTTAGTCTGCAAAATATATCAAACACAATTTTTGTGCATCCAAATATGCATTAGTTTTAGCAAAGTCATAAATCTTAAACAATTACAATGACATGTTTAATCCATATTAAACTCTATATACATTTTCAAAATATTAACAATTCTACACTTTTACAAATATACTTTTACAATAATGTATACAAAGTTCCTTCGCATTTATCTTTTAAAACATGTCAAAAACAATCATTATAACAATTAAATAAGTTCCTCATGACATTCATATCAATTAAATCAAGTTCATGCAATTTTGGTTCAAAAAGTCCACTTTAATCTTCATAAATCATGTTTAGGATCAAAGTTTTGATCATTTAGCAACCTAAACATGTTACACTACTCAATTTAGCATAAACTAACAAAAAAATTCGGCCATAACCTGTTTATATCAAAAAGCCCTAATTTTGCTCAAGAACACAGACCCTAGATTATTCAAAAATTGAAGTTCAAAGCTTCTAATCATGTTAAATAGCATTAATCTAGGTTATACAAGCATAATACACAAACAATTGAAGCATTATTACACTAGAAAGCATCAAAATTGAATTAGGCATAAAATTTGTTCAAGAACACTAAAAATTAGGATTAAATGGTGTTTAGGTGTAGAAATTTACCGATTTCCTTGAGTAATTCCTTGATAATAGTCTCCTCATTGTGATTTTATGAAAGATTTGATGAAAAATGGTGAAAAATCACGAATTTGGGCGTTTTTTTGTGTGTGTTTTTCGCAGAAAATGGGTGTGGGTAGTGTACAAACTGGTCTGTTCGACCAGTTATATTTTTTTTTCTGGATTTTATAAGCTCCGCGAGTGCGGTGGTGGTCCCACTAAAACCTCCGCGAGTCGCGGCTATTTTTTTTATTTTTATTTTTTTTATAAAACCTTATACTAACAAAACATAAATTAAATTTAAAATTTTGTTTTTCCTTTTATTTAGGACGAGGTTGTTTCGGAACGATGTCAACCTCGTCCGTCCCTCGACAAAATTTTAAAATTTCGTCATTTCAAAACATTGTTTTAAAAGCAAAGATTTTTGGGTTTTGTTTTAATGTTTTTGGCATACTTTAGTTCAATAAGATTAAAAATAATGATAATAAAATTTCTCGTCCCTCCCTCGGGTAAAGCAATTTCGGTTCAACGACCTAGTCTTCAACTCATGACGAATTTTAAAAATCATATTTTTAACTTAGCAAAATAAAGTAAATTTTTGTTTTTAAATTTACACCAAACTTAAATTTAAAATGCATAAAATTAAAAATTCATATTAAAAATTCACACCAAACTTAAATTATATTTTTGTTTTCATACAAATTTATATTAAAAATATTAATTTTTCAAATATTTACAATTTTAAATATATATTAATTTTAACAAGTTTACAATATTATTTTAATATTAATTTTAAAAACAAAATAAAAATAAAATTAAAAATCTTTTTGGTCTTTTATCCCACTTTAATCAATAAAATATTATCAAAAATATACGCCCCTCTTTCCGGTAAAGTAATTTCGGTTCAAATACCTAATTTAACTCATGACGAATTTTTGAAATATTTTGGGTTGATTGATTAAAGATATTTATACCTTAAGAATAAACGGCAAATTTCGCAGTGATGTAATAAATTTTTGTATGATATCAATAATTTCGGTCGCAAGGCCTAATTTTATCGAATACCAATTTAATACTTTATAGCGAACAAATTAGCGTTTATTATCAAAAGATTAAAAAAAATAAAAAATAAAAACTGTACAAACTTACCTGTGAGATAGTATTCTTAGTGATATGCTCTAGCCCACTCATAAGATAGTCGGACTAATTGATTTTCCATAGCTACATAGGCGTAACCTCGAGCATTCAGTGTTTTTTCTTCTAAACATATGAACGGTCCATCTCTGCATAAAGTAACAAATTCGGTGTTTGAATAGGTTTGATTATTTAAACATTTACCTTCGTGTGACCATTTTCCGCATTTGTGACATCTTTCAATTTGTCGAGCTCTCCTTTTCGCTGCAGATTTTGATTTTCCTTTACCAAATTGTAACTTATTATTTTAGCATCTGGATTCTTTTCTTACTCCGTCCAATTTACCTCTGATTAATGATACCAGTTCACTTGGAAGTGTGTCATTATTACGTTTAGTGATCAAAGCGTGTAGCATTAGACCATGGTTTAGTTCAAAGGAAGTCTTCATTTCATAAAACCTAAAAAAATAAAAATTCAGAATGGGGGGAAGAAGACTAGTTCTTTAGGGTCTGCTAGGGAAAGACCATTCGGGTTCCATTTACGAGAACTACACGAAAACAGAAAATCTAACTCTAACAGAAATACATATTATCCTTTAAAAGACTTGATTCTCCCCATACTTAGTTAGCTGTGGTATTGAAATTGTGATTAACTTCGTTGTCGATTTCCATCGGACTATCTATGTAATGTTTAACTCTGTGACCATTAACTTTAAATTCAATCCCATTTGAATTTATCAATTCTACTGTTCCGTACGGGAAAACTCTTTTGACTATGAATGGTCCAGACCATCTTGATTTCAATTTTCCAGGAAATAGCTTGAATCGTGAATTGAAAAGAAGAACTCTGTCTCCTTCTTTAAATTCTTTTGAACTTCTGATTCTTTTATCATGCCATTTCTTCGTTCTTTCTTTATAGATTAACGAATTTTCGTATGCTTCATGTCTTAATTCTTCTAATTCGTTTAGTTGACTTAATCATAGACGTCCAGCTTCAAGTAAATCAAGATTACATGTCTTCAAAGCCCAAAATGCTTTATGTTCAATTTCTACTGGAAGATGACATGCTTTTTCGTAAACGAGTTTAAAAGGTGTGGTTCCAATTGGAGTTTTGTAGGCTGTTCTAAAAGCCCAGAGTGCATCCTCCAATTTTATGGACCATTCCTTCGGATTTGATCCTACGGTTTTCTCTAAAATACGTTTTAAAGCTCGGTTGGTATTTTCAACTTGTCCACTTGTCTGTGGATGATATGCGGTGGAGATTTTATGAGTTACTCCATATCTTTTGAGAACTTTCTCAAGTTGATTATTACAAAAATGAGTTCCCCGATCACTTATTAAAGCTTTCGGTGTTCCAAACCTTGCAAAAAGACGTTTTAAAAAGTTGACTACAACTCGTGCATCGTTAATTGGGAGAGCTTGTGCTTCCGCCCATTTAGATACATAATCAATGGCTACGAGAATGTAGAGATTATTATGAGATTTTGGAAATGGACCCATAAAGTCAATACCTCAAATGTCAAATACTTCACATACTTGAATGACATTTTGTGGCATTTCATCACGTTGACTTATTTTTCCGACCCTTTGACAAGCATCACAGGATTTGCAAAGAAGGTGTGCGTCTTTGAAAATTGTAGGCCAATAGAATCCAGCATCATAAACTTTTCTTGCTGTGAGCTGAGGCCCATAATGCCCTCCTGTTGGTCCTGTGTGACAATGGTTTAAGATTTTACTAGCTTCATCTCTGAATACACATCGGCGTATTATTCCATCGGGACAACTTTTAAACAAATGTGGATCTTCCCAGAAATAGTGTTTTATATCACTAAAGAATTTTTTTCGTTTTTGGTACGACAATCCTTTTTCAAAGAATCCACATACTAAGTAGTTTGCATATTCTGCAAACCATGAAATTTCATTATAATCTATCTTCAATAGATATTCATCAGGAAAGTTGTCTTGTATGACTGATTCATTTAGAACTTCTAATTCAGGATTTTCAAGACGAGAAAGATGATCAGCGGCGAGATTTTCTGCTCCCTTTTTGTCTCGGATTTCAATATCGAACTCTTGTAAGAGTAAGATCCAACGAATTAATCTTGGTTTGGCGTCTTGTTTCGAAAATAGGTATCTAAGAGCAGAATGGTCGGTATAGACCACCGTTTTAGCTAGAACGAGATCTGAACGAAATTTGTCAAAAGCAAAGACAATAGCAAGGAGTTCTTTTTCAGTAGTTGTGTAATTTGTTTGTGCTCCTTGTAACGTTTTACTAGCATAAATATATAGGTTGAAATCGTTTTTCAATCCTTTGTCCTAAAACGGCTCCCATTGCAAAATCACTTGCATCGCACATAAGTTCAAACGGTAAATTCCAATTTGGTGTTATCATGATTGGCGCATTAGTGAGTTTTTCTTTAAGAATATTAAAAGATTTGATACATTCATCTGAAAAGATGAATGGAGCATCCTTTTCTAGGAGTTTATTCATAGGAGTGGCAATTTTAGAAAAATCTTTTATGAAACGTCGGTAAAAACCAGCATGCCATAGAAAACCCCTAACTCCTCTAACATTGATGGGATGTGGAAGTTTAGCAATTACATCTACTTTAGCTCTATCCACTTCAATTACTTCCTTTGAAATTTTATGTCCAAGAACGATGCCTTCTTTAACCATGAAATGACATTTCTCCCAATTAAAAACTAGATTTGATTGTTCACATCTAATAAGCATTCGTTCAAGATTAACTAAACATGATTCAAAAGTATCACCGAAGACTGAAAATTCATCCATGAAAACTTCCATGCATTCTTCTATCATGTCGTGAAAAATCGCCATCATGCACCTTTGAAAGGTTGCAGGGGCGTTGCAAAGTCCAAATGGCATGCTTTTGTAAGCAAAAGTACCATAAGGGCACGTGAATGTGGTTTTCTCTTGATCCTCGGGTGCTATTGGAATTTGAAAATATCCGGAAAAACCATCAAGAAAACAATAGTAACTATTTTCGGCTAATCTTTCCAACATTTGATCAATAAAAGGTAAGGGAAAGTGATCTTTTCTGGTGGCGTCATTTAATTTTCTATAATCAATACAAACACGCCATCCTGTTACAGTCCTAGTAGGAATAAGCTCATTTTTCTCATTTGTAATGACAGTCATGCCACCCTTTTTAGGCACGCATTGAACTGGGCTTACCCATGGACTATCAGAAATTGGATAAATTAAACCTGCATCTAGCAGTTTAATAATTTCTTTCTTAACAACATCTTGCATATTAGGATTTAGTCTTCATTGGCGTTGCACATACGTTTTATGACCTTCTTCCATAAGGATTTTATGTGTGCAATACGAAGGACTTATTCCTTTAATATCATGAATCTTCCATGCAATGGCTGGTTTATGAGCTTTTAACACAGGAATGAGTTGAGATTTTTCATTTTCAGTAAGAGAAGACGATATTATTACAGGTAATTCAGATTCACCATGTAAATAAGCATATTCCAAATGGTTTGGAAGTGGCTTTAACTCTAATGTCGGTGGTTCTTCTATCGATGATTTATATCGATATCTGTCTTCTTCTTTTAGCATTTGAATTTCTTCTGTTGTTGGTTCATATCCATTAGCCATAAGTGTAGCTAACATTTCAGTTTCATCAATTGGTTCAGTACCTTCTCCTAAAGAACATTATCCTGTTCCTTGTAATTCTGGAAATTCTTCTAACAATTCTGCATATAAATCTATAGTTTGAATATAATAGCATGTATCATCTGCAGATTGCGGTTGTTTCATTGCTCTATCAACTGAAAAGGTAACACTCTCGTCCTCTATACTTAGGGTTAGTTTCTTACCAAACACGTCTATCATTGCTTTAGCCTTGTTTAAGAATGGTCTTCCTAATATGAGAGGAACTCGAGAATCTTCTTCCATGTCCAGAATAACAAAATCTACTGGAAATATTAAAGTACCAACTTTAACTAGCATGTTCTCCATTATCCCTCTAGGATATTTTACTGATCTATCGGCTAGTTTTATACTTATTCTTGTTGGTTTCAATTCTCCAAGGTCTAGTTTAGTGTATAGTGAATACGGCATTAAATTTATACTAGCACCTAAGTCTGCCAATGCTTCTATTGAACTAAGACTACCCAGAAAACATGGAATTGTGAAACTTCCTGGATCAGATAGTTTTTCTGGTATCTTATTCAACAGCACTGCTGAACAATTGGCATTCATGGTAACAGCCGAGAGTTCTTCCATTTTCTTTCTATTTGTGATTAGATCTTTCAGAAATTTAGCATATCTAGGCATTCCTGAAATCACATCAATGAAAGGAAGATTTACATTTATCTGTTTAAACATATCCAAGAATTTGGATTGCTTGGCTTCGAGTCTTTCTTTTCTCATTTTACTCGGGTAAGGAAGTGGTGGTTGGTATAGTATAACATAAGGTTTAGCCTTAACTGTGTTATCTTCATTAACCTTTTCAACTACCGGTTCTGTTTCCTTATCTTGCTCAGATTGTGGTTCTTGTGGAGTAGGAATAGCTTCATCAGAAATTACAGGTATTTCAGGTGGTTTAAGTGTAATACCACTTCTTGTGGTAATGGCTTTAGCTGTTTCATTCCGGGGGTTAGCATTTGTATCACTAGGTAAACTTCCCGGTTTTCTTTCACCTATTAACCTTGCTAGGTTGCTCACTTCTTGTTTCAGATTTTGAATATAAGCTTGTTGATTTCTAAATGCTTGAGCATTTTGTTCGTTGGTTTGTTTCTGAGATGTGAAAAACTGTGTTTGAGATTCAACTAGCTTCGTCATCACATCTTCTAAATTTGGCTTTTTATCATCGGTTTGTGGTGGTTTGTTTTGAAAATTAGGTCTTTGCTGATTGTAAGTATTATTGGATACTTGTTGATTACTAGGACCTTGTTGATTGTTGTATGGAACATTTCGGTTATAATTCTGGTTTTGATTGTAAATTGGTCTTGGTGGTTGATAATTATTCTGATAATTATTTCCAGGCCTTTGGTTTATGTATGAAACATTCTCTCTTTGTTCCATTGTTAGTTCAATACTGAGACAATCTTTGGTCAAATGTGGTCCTCCACACTGCTCACAACTAATTCGTATTGAGTGAATATCCTTAGTCATCTTTTCCATTCGTCTCTCGACAACATCTATCTTTGCGGAAATGGAATCTAAGTCATGGCTAGAATCGGCTCTAGCTACTTTAGATGATCTAACGATATCTTTTTCTTGGTGCCACTCATGTGATTGGGAAGCAGTGTTATCAATAATTTTGTAAGCATCAGTTTCTGTTTTCTTCATAATAGAACCACCAGCTGCTATATCTATGTCTTTTCTTGTAGTGATGTCGCATCCTTGGTAGAATATTTGTACTATTTGACAGGTGTCTAAACCATGTTGCGGACATCCGCTCAATAACTTTCCAAATCTGGTCCACGCTTCATATAGAGTTTCATTTGGCTTCTGTGTGAACGTAACAATTTCTCCTTGAAGTCTTACAGCTTTAGATGCCGGAAAGAATTGTTTAAGAAAATTTTCAACTAAAACGTCCCATGTATCAATCGCCCCTTCAGGTAATGATTCCAACCAATCTTTGGGTTCTCCCTTTAAAGTCCAGGGAAATAACATGAGATATATCTATTCATCCTCAACTTCTCGAATTTTAAATAGAGTGCAGATCCTATTAAAGGTACGAAGATGTTCGTTTAGATCTTCCTTCGGCGCACCACTAAATTGGCATTGATTAGTCACCATGTGTAGAATTTGTCCTTTGATTTCATAATCTGGCGCATTAATGTCTGGTTGAGTAATTGCGTGACCTTGGCCAGTGCGTTTAGCTCTCATTCGGTCTTCCATACTTAAAGGTTCCAGATTTTCCATGATTGAATTTGTTGAATCTGAATCACTAGAGGATTCTGATTTAATGGTTGGTTCCTCAACAATCTCTGTTTGAATGATTGGTGGTTCCGGACGAAATATTAATGGTTCAGGATCTATGAATTGTCCCTGAATATTCTCCGGATTCTCAATTGTGAGGTCGGGTTCAAAAAATGGATTATCGGAAATTTGAATTGGAGGACTTGGTCGACTGGATGACGATTCTAAAGAAAAATCAACGGCGACAATATTTGCTAGATGTCTTGATCGAGTTACAGGTGGTGAACGTACAAAAGGTGGTGAACGTTTTGCTCGGTGCATTCACTGAATATCCTATTAGTTTTTAAAAAGAAAGAAAAATTATATAAGTTATCAAATTAATAGACTTTTCTGATTTTGCCCACGTTTCGAATAGCCAAAAGATGCAGCAGAGGGGCAGGATTCGTTTGGTCTCAATATAATTGAGTACTGTTTGGCTCCAATAACCCGGTCCACGTACAAATCCAACTATTACTACGAACCAGAAAATATTGATGTCTATCAATTTAACCACTTAAAACAATTTTTCGTTTGAAATTTAAAGAAATATTAGATAAGAAATAGAGAAAATTCTAAGTCCTAAAAACTAGAATGGCGAGAAATAAGAAAGAAAAAGAGCGCGTCGAAAAACGTCAAAAAATAAAAGATTGAAAAATAATAGGCGTTGAAATATAAAAATAAGAAAGTAGCGAGTCGAAACTTAAAAAGGCACTAAAAACTAAAAATTAAAAGTTGCGTCTAAAAATATTAAAGCTTAAAAGAAATACTATATCCCAAATGGCAATAACTTAAAAAGGAACTAATAACTAAAAACGGCATCGCAAAATTCTAAAGCACCTAGATCTTAGTCTAAAGAAAAAGCACTTAAGGGATTTTACGGCAAAGCCTAAAAATCTAGAAATAAAAATAACTATGGCAAATACTATATTTAAAACTAAGTACGATCGATAAAAAAAAATACAAATCATGCTAAAACAAATAAAAAGATACAAAATATAAAAATAAACTTAAAGTTAATAAAATTATAATTTTTATAAAAATAATATTTTATATTATTTATTTTATAAAAGTATTAATTTTATAAATTAATAAAACTAATTAAACTAAATAAACAAATTAATTAAAACTAAAACAAATTAATTAAATATTTAAAACCTAATTAGGGTTAATAATAATTATTATTATTAATAAAACCCTCAACTGTAATTAATGCGTACTATGTTGACCTGTCAGAGGACCTCCGCGAGTGCGGTTAGTCCCAGTTCAAAAGCTCCGCGAGTCGTGGAGGGTTCAGTTTCAGCTGAGAAAGGTTCGAATTTTTTGCAGGATCAGATTTTTTTTATTTTTTTTTACTTTTTCTGTTTTTCTGTTTTATAAAATATAAAAAATATAAATATAACTTTAAATAAAAATTTAATTTTAAAACTAAAATAAAAATACTTATTTACTTTATAAATATTATAAACTCTTAAAAATATAAATATATTATTTTTTTTCATTTTGTATTTTTATATTTTTATTATTTTTAAAACTTATATTTTTATAAAAAGAACTTAACAAAAACTTTTATAAAAACTTTTTTTTTCTTATTTTTAGCGTTGCGCTTTCGGCGTTTAAGTTCCCCGGCAGCGGCGCTAAAAATACTTGTTGTGCGTAGAGGTGTATATGAAATAGCTTATATTTTACTAGAAAAAACTATTAAATACGATACAATTTTACACAAGATATTTATTTATTTATAGAATGAATATACCTAAACCTTGCTACAACACTTATAGGCAGTGTACCTAATCGTACAGTAGTGCAGTTTTTAGTAAGGCCGGTTCGTTCCACAGGGAAATCTTTTAAACAAAGCTTAACGCTATATTAGTTTTAATTTATAAAAATACAAATATATATAAGTAATATTATTATTATAAAAAGGGGGTTTTTTACCGTTTAATGACCGGTTTGTCGATTTTTAAAACTTTAGTCGCAGTTAAAACCTAATGTAAAATATTAAATAAATAAAAGACTTAATTTAAAGCGTAAAATAAATAATGATAATGAAATTGCAATAAATAAAAGTGCGATGAAATAAAATTGTGATAATTAAAAAGTGCGATAATTAAAAGTGCAATTAAATACAATGACAATAAATAAAAATGTGATAATTAGAAGTGCAATTAAATATGAAAATAAAGGAATTATATATGAAATAAAATAATTATGCTTATTTAAACTTCCGTAATCATGATGTTTGACGTGTTGATTTTAGTTTATTCCCATGGATTAATTGTTCTTTGTCTTGGATTATTCAATATGTCTGTCTGGTTTTTGTCCATAACAGTCCAGCAGTCATAAATATAAAGTGCGAGTGTCCTCGTCAAATTATTCTTATACCCGAAGTTAAATATTCCAACTAATTGGGGACTTAAACTGTAACAAGGTCTTAATACTTTGTTTAATAATTACACTAGGATATCGACTGCGTGTAATCCAAGGTTTTAATACTTTGTTATCAATTATGCCAAGTGTCCTTGTACATAATTTCACTCCTGTTTTAATAATTCCATAGACTATTAATCCATTCCCGTGTCCGGTTAAATGAACGATTATTCGTACATATAAATATCCCGCCCATCGTGTCCGATCGAGTGTATATGGTTATTTATAGGGACGTCTAATTGTAAATCTTTATATTAAAATTAACAAACTATCATTTAGTTAAACAAATATAAAGCCCATTAATAGCCCATAGTCTAATTTCCACAAGTGTCGTTCTTTTGTCCAAACCCCAATTATGGTACAAAGCCCAATTACCCAATTTTAATATTTTTAGTCAAACATCACGATTACTTCGGCATTAAATAAGCATAATAATAACTTAGCTACGAGACATTAATGAAAATAACATAAACATAACTTACAGTGGGTGTTATTAGCGTAGTGGTACACGGACAGAGTTTCGACTTACAAAACCTTAAAACATTCGACTAATCGATCCTTATTATTATCACTAACTTAAAATTAAAATTACAAATTGAGATTACGATTTGGAGTGATACTTGATACATAAAAATGGGGAAAGAAAAATATATATAAAATATAAAAGGTATATCTAAATCGTCGAAATGCATGTTCTTTTATAGGCAGAGAGTGCTCCGCGAGTGCAGTGCATTTTGGTCTTCAAAGCTCCGCGAGTGCGGAGCTGTGGATTCCAGCTCATCCAAGTTTGGATCTTAGTCTGCCGATGGATTTTATTATAAATATAATATAAATATATAATTTATATAATTAATTATATATTATATTATATTTATATACATAATTAATTTATAATTTCCGATCCGTTGCGTCGTACGTTGAAAGCTGGTTAATGTCTCGGTTCCGGATTTTCGAACGTCCTTTCGTATAATTTAATATCTTGTACTTTGCGTTTTGCGGCTTGTACTCTTGTAATTTTGAGATGTTTCTCATCAATAATTGGAACCACTTTAATTGTACTTTGTACTTTTGAGCTTTTTGGTCGTTTGCGTCTTCAATTCATCGCATCTGTCTTTTGTCTTCACCTTTTATTATTTAAACGAATATCACTTGTAAATAGAACAATTGCAACTAAAAGCTTGTCTTTCTTGAGGGATAATGCTATGAAATATATGTTCGTTTTTAGCATTATCACCTACCTCCACAAACCGCCCATTTAGACAACTAAAGGGAACTTCACCAATTACCACTACGGGTGGTAATTCCGACCCATTCAAACAAGTACAATTTAACCTAAATTATACTTGACGCCATTTAAACCAAAATCGCTTCCCATGATTACTTTAATTTAAAAATGCCACTTAATACCTAACAAAAGCATTTAACCTCCATTTGAGCAAAACTAGCGTCATTACCAACTTTGACCCATCAAAGTCAACCCATTTTGACATAAGTCCCAAAAACATCTTTAATCACTAACGGCTGGTGATTTACTTTCCAAAACACCATTTAACACTTTAATCAAATATTTATATACTCGATTCATCACATCTTGACCCAAAACATAATTCGACACAAATCAAGGTCAATACCCATTTTGACTAGTACACAAGTTCTTATGAACATCTATACACTAACACATTTATGATTTAGTGATCATACCTAAAACCATGACCAAATTCGTCATCAAACCCTAACCCGCCAATAACGGTTCAAAACCCATCTATTAACCACAACAAACTCATTTCACAACTATTCAAGGGTTTCTAACAAAATCAAGCTCAAACCCTAATTTGAATATCAAAATCAAATAAAGAAAATCGGAGTTAGGACTTACCACTACTACCAAAACGTAGCTAAGCACGCAAGGAACAACTTTAACACTCGAACCTTCACCCGATTCAAGCTTCTTCTTCTTCTTCAATCGAAGCATTCTCTCTTTAAAACTCACCCTCTCTCTCTAAATAAGATGGGAGTGTTTGTGTGGGTGAAAATGAGGCTTGAAAGAGCCTTGGATCAGTTTTGATGCTCCCAAACCGACCCCAAAGTGAAAAGACCAAAACACCCCAAAATATACCCTTTAAAAACATTAAAATATCACAGCTGGCCCGTCAGGCCATTTGGATGGCGTCCAAAATGGCTGGATGGCGTCCCAATGAACTGAGACAGAAACTGGAACTTGTTTTGGTCGTAACTTTCAAACCGTAACTCCATTTTTGATGAATCAAATATCGTTGGAAACGTAATGAGATTTACTATCCAATGGTAAGGTTTTAGAACCTCAAATCCAACTTTATTTAGGATCTAAATATACGCTTACATGCCTCGTATTTCGAATAACATTCGAAATAACGTGTAACTGAAAAAGCGGGGTGTTACAAAGAACGTGTGTGTTCGAATTGTCAACAAGTTGGTCACTATAAGTCAGAGTGCCTGAGTCTTAAGTCAGGTGGGAGCATGGTCACTACGGTGATAAAAGATGCGTTGATGTGCCAAGAAGAGGTTCTTGACGAATCTTGAGTTTTAGATTCAGGTGCCTCGTATCATGTTACCCCATACATGAATAAGATGGTGAACTTCAAGGAACACTCTGGTAAGGTTCGATTTGTGAATGAGAGTACACTTGATATTGTGGGTATTGGTGATCTTGTGGCTAGACACTTGAATTATGTTTGGATCTTGAGGAATGTTAGGATTGTCCCAAAGCTCAGGAGTCGATTGATTTCAGTTGGAAATTAGATGACGATAATTGTCATATTTTATTTGGAGATCAAAAGTGGGTAGTGTTTAAGGGAGATTATGTAGTCGCTCGCGGGTTTAAAAAGGGAACCATGTATATGATTGAAGTTCCTAAAGAGGAATGGCTAGGTTATTTTGTGGATGTCAAAAGTTCTATCATGTTAATGCTTTCCTGTATTGTTGAGAGGTCTTGTTTGAGTGGGTGTTGAAAGGAAGTTGAAGCTAGTGGAAATTCGAGTCGAATTGGGTACACTAGAGCTTTCGTCACTTCAGGAAGATCATCTCCAATGACAACTTTGTTGCGGTCGACCGAGGTTGATGAACAAGAGGTTTTCTTAAGAGTCCAAAACTAAGGAGGTATGTGCCATAGCCAAAGGGAAGTTATTGTTTCCCAAGCTAGTAACAAAAGGATTGAATTACAGCTCAAAGATATTTTTGGTGTCGAAAGACTCCACTTGTTCGAAGGTTATCGGGTTAAGTGCGGCGTGACTCGGGTGCAAATCCGACAGTATTAAAAGAAGGTATAATTAGCGGGTCAAATTATTATTGTAGGATGATGATGATTGTGATGATGTTAGGTTTAGATGGGTGTTGCTTAACGTCTGTTCGAGTGGGAGATTGTTAGGAATGCAAATCGAGTTAAATAAGGAGTCAAAAAGTCGAAAATTGCTGCACATGGTTCGAGATCGCGAGTTTAAAATTCGCTATTGGAGTTTCTGCTCAACATGCATCTCACGATCATGAGATTGGTTGTGCATGGAGACTCGTGATCGCGAGTCGGGGCTGGACGGGAGAATTTTCTAGAAAACGCATTTTCTTGCTCCCAAAGCTATATCCAAGGTTGCAAAATTCGTTATTCGGGGATTAATCGGTCTAGACTTTGGAATGATTAATCGATAATTCAGGGATTAATTGGGGATTAATTGGATTGTACTTTTTACATTTAAATATTAAATTTTGGAAATTATATGTGTAAATATAGAAAAAAATCATAAACATCAGCATAAACATAAACATAAACTGTTAAAAAGTGCAATCAGATACCAATACTCCAAATTACAGAAGTTAATCATCAACTAAATCACCAAGAAACCAAAACTTTACAAGAATCTTTTACAGAAATCAGAAAACCAGAAATCTCAACCTCAACAATTAATACCACAATTACTTAAACCACTATATGAATCAGAAACTCTATCATCAAGATGATGTAGAGCCAAGAACACAGAAAACCCTAGGGTTGAGAGAAAAATGAATACAGAGAAAACTTGAGAGAGAATCACAAACGAATGAATGAATAAATTAAATAAAATAAATTAATAAACTGCTTTTATACTCCTCTCTCAATAGCTTGGGTTGGATCCAAATAAGCCTACTTGAGAATATAAAAGCCCACTAATCAGCTGCAATCCACTAGCATCACTTAGCCCATGTCAAGATGTTTCTGTTCAGCCCTTCTACTTTTGCAATCTACATTATCAGCCTCTTGACTATCAACTAGCAGCAACAACAACCTGAAATTGGCTAAAAAACCACAAATGAGTCTAAGCATAAAAACTATGTTCTAAACTAAGCTTGTTTGTTGCTATAATTTCAACATCCCCCCTCAAGCTTAGTTTGGAACAAGTCAAAAAGACCTAACCTATTAGTCAACTGTTTATGTTGACTTATAGGTAAACCCTTTGTAAGAATGTCACTTAAATTATTTGAAGAATGAATTTTAGTAACTTGAACAATTCTAGTTGAAATTTTATCTCTTAAAAAATGCAAATCAATATCAAATATTTTTGGTTTTTTCATGAAACACAGGATTTGCAGCTATTTGAATTGCAGAACTGTTATCACAAAATATCTCAACTGGAAACTTAACTTTAATATTAAAGTCTAATAAAAGATTTTTAATCCAAATAATTTCACAAGGAGTTGTTGCCCTAGCTCTATACTCTGCTTCAGCAGAAGTCCTTGAAACAACTGATTGTTTTTTACTTTTCCATGACACAAGAGTATCACAAAAGTAAATAAGATAACCTGTTACAGATTTTCTATTAAGCCTGCACTTTCCCCAATCAGAATCACAGAAAGCATGAAGTGAAAACGTATCTGATTTAACAAAGTTGATTCCTTTTCCAGGAGCATTTTTTAAATATTTCAAAGTTCTGAATGCAAGTATAAAATGTGACTGAAGAGGAGCATGCATATATTGACTTAGAACATGTACAGCAAATGATATATCTGGTTTGGTTAGAGTCAAGTATATAAGTATACTAACTAATTTTTGATATTCTGTAACATTTGAAAGTAAAGTATCCTTTTCATTAGGCTCACAATTAATACAAGCATTAGATTCTATTGGTGTATCAATTGGTTTGCAACCAAGTAAGCCATAATCATTTAATAACTCAATACAATACTTCCTTTGAGAAAGACACAGACCATGACCAGACTTAAGAATTTCAATTCCTAAGAAATACTTTAATTCTCCAAGATCTTTGATTAAAAACTTTGACTTTAAGAAAGTTTTGAAACTATTTATCTCAGCCAAGCTATTTCCTGTTATTGCAATATCATCCACATAAACTAAAAGAGCAATAAACAAGTTATCTTAGTTTTTAACATATAAGGAATAATCAGATTTGCTTTGTTTAAACCCATGTTCAATTAAAGCAGAATTAAGTTTAGCATTCCATTGTGTTGGTGCTTGCTTTAAACCATATAAGGACTTTGTTAACTTGTACACTTTTGAATTAGAAGAATCTGTATAATATCCTTTTGGCAAAGTCATGTAAATTTCTTCTTTTAACTCACCATACAGAAAGGCATTATTAATGTCTAATTGATACAAAGGCCAATCATTTTGAAGAGCAATAGAAATAAAACATCTAACTGTAACATGCTTTACTACAGGGCTAAAAGTTTCTTCATAATTAATCCCTTCTTTTTGACTAAAACCTTTATCCACAAGCCTTGCTTTATATCTTTCAACCTCACCATTAGACTTATATTTAACTCTGTATACCTACTTATTTCCAATTGGTTTTCTATTATCAGGAAGATCAGTAATCTCCCAAGTATTATTTCTGTTTAAAGCTTCTATTTCAAGATTCATTGCTTCAACCCATTTAGGATCTTTACAAGCTTGTTCATATGATTTTGGTTCAAAGTTCTTGTTCAGATTAGAAACAAAGCAGACATTTTCAGACCTTAAATTTGCATGGTTGACAACCCTTTCAATACCATATTTAACTTTTCCATCTAAAACAAAATCATCAAATTTCTTTGGAAAAATTGTGCTTCTGGTTGATCTCCTTAGAGTTGTATTGTCAATATTTATTAAATCATTATTTGTGCCCTCAGGAGATGATGTATTATCTTCAAAATGTGTTGCTGTAGGACTATTCTCATTTTCATGTGAATTATCACTACTGCCATCACATACATCTGTTGCTCTCCCCTCATCAATGGGACTTGAACTGAAATTAGAAGTTTTAAAAATTTCATCAAAGAAGTTTAAGTGATTTAAGTCTTTTTCAGAATTAAAAGATGACTCAGTTTGATTATAAGAAGAAGACTGAAAAATACTTTCTTTTTTAGAAGAATCAGACTGAGGCATTTTTAGTTTTAAAGGAAAAACAGTTTCATAAAATTTTACATCTCTAGAGAAGAAAACAGTTTTATCCTCAAGGTTATAAAGTTTATAACCCTTTTTAACATTTGAAAAACTAATTAAAACACATTTTATTGACTTGCTACTAAACTTGTCAGCAGGATTAAGAGAAACAGAAAAACAAAGACAACCAAAACACCTCAAATGGGAGAGACTAGGTTCAGTTTTAAAAATTAACTCATAAGGAGACTTTCCACCAAGCACAGAAGAAGGAGTCCTGTTGATTAAATAACAAGCTGTTAAAACACATTCAGACCACATGTTTAATGGTAATCCCCCCTGAAACATAAGAGCTCTTGCTACATTTAGCAAGTGTCTATGTTTCCTTTCCACAACACCATTTTGTTGTGGTGTATAAGAGCATGTGGTTTGATGTATTATACCTTTGTTGTTTGTGTAATTATTCATTTTTTGATTTACAAACTCTGTACCATTATCACTTCTGAATATTTTTACTTTTTTATTGAATTGAGTTTCTATAAGTTGAACAAAATTGATCAAATTGTCACAAACATCTTCTTTACTTTTAATTAAGAAAAGCCAAACAGCTCTAGAATAATCATCCACCACAGTTAAAAAATATTTAAAACCTTCTTTTGACTGAATTTTAAAAGGACCCCACAAGTCTAAGTGAATTAATTCACCTAGACTTGCAGTTTTATGTTCACTGTTTGAAAAAGAATTTCTGCTTTATTTTGCCTTAAAACAAATTTCACAAGGTTCATTGTTTATCTTATCTTTGATATTAAGTTTGTGTTTAAGAATAGTTAAAACATGATCAGATGGATGACCTAATCTGGAATGCCAGAGTTTACAAGAAGCAGAATGTGTGCTCACATGACACTGAATATTATTGTTGTTATTAAGATGCATTTTGTTATCAAAAATATATAACTCACCTTCTTCTTTACCAATCCCTTTTATTGTCTTGTCCTTCAAGTCCTGAATATAACACGTTGATTCATTAAAATTTACAGTGAGTTTATTATCTTTTGAAAGTTTACACACAGACATAAGGCTCACACAATACTTTGGGACAATTAGTACATCAAACAAGGTGATAAACTTGTTTAAAACAAGATTACCAATCCCTTTGATTACTGCTTGAGTACCATTAGGATGTCCCACAGTTAGTTTTAAGCCAGATATGTCAACAACATCACTCAAATCATTACTAGTTGTAGTCATGTGTTGATTAGCTCCTGAGTCAATAATCCATCCATTTTGAATGGGTTTTGACTGAGACAGATTAGAGTTAAAGAACTTGTTAAAATTTAAATTGAACTTAACACTTGAATTAAAGAAAGTACCTTCCATATTGGACATAGCACTTGTAAAAGCAGGAACAGAAGAATCATTGATGAGACTTAGAAGCTTAAGCATTTGCTCTTGTGAAAAAGAGATAGGAGAAGAAGAGTTAATATTGTTTTCATTAGAAGCAGCATTATTGTTGGAAGTGTTTCTGAAATTATTGTAATTATTCTGACTTCTGTTGTTGTTATTATTAAAATTCTTCCTAAAGTTTGGAGGATATCCAACAATTTCAAAGCACCTTTCAATAGTGTGACCAATTTTATTACACTTGTTACACTTTAAGTTTGGATTAGGGCCTCTGTTAGTGTTAAAACTTGACACATTATTAGGATTTGTTTTGTTTGGACCCTATGCCACAAATGCAGAATTTTATGATTTTGAATTTGAATCTTTTAAAGAACTAATTCTGTGTGACTCTTCTCTTGAAATTATAGCATAGTAGCTTTTACATCAGGTAATGGATCTCTTAACAGAATATTACTTCTTATTGGCATATAAGCATCATTTAACCCCATTAAAAATTGCATAAGTTTCATCATTTTATTATTATTTTCAGCAGACACAAAAGCTGCACAAGTGCAGGCATCTGCACCACATGTGCAAGGAGGTGAGGACACCATTGAATCATATTGTTTCCACAAACTATTAAGATTATGATAGTATTCTGATAGAGGACTATCATTCTTCTTTAAAGAATTTATTTTATGATGTAGATTGAAAATAACAGATCCATCCTTTTTATCATAAGTTTCTTTTAAATCATTCTAAACATTCAAAGCAAGACTATTAATGATTTGACCTGAATAAAGTTCTTCAGTCAATGTTCCCAGAATCCAAGATAATACAACTGTGTTACACCTTTCCCATTGAGCAGCTAACACTTCATCAGTTGTACTTTTGACACAAGTTCCATTAATAAAACCAATTTTGTTTTTAGTACCCAATGCAAGAAGCATTGATCTACTCCAAATATTATAATTTTCTGTGCCTTTGAGTTTTATAGATATTATAGGTGTACCAGAAGTTGTATCACTTGGATGAAGATATAAAGGGTCTCCAAAATCAAGTTTATTGATTAAGGTTATGAATGTGGTAGCACCCCCACTATCCCCCATGATAACAAGAAGAACAAATAGCAAACAAGATCAGATAAGTCAAACAAATATAGCAGATGTGAACAGAAAACAGATAATAGACAACAGATATAGCAGATATAACAAACAAGATCAGATCAGATAAACAGATAACAAGCAATAGCACAAATAGCAGCCAAAAAGACAGATAATATCAACAGAAAACAGATAAAAAGAAATCGCACAAATATAGCAAATATGAATTAAAATTTACAACTTAAACTATGCTTGATCAGGTTTTCACCAATTTCAAAGAATTGAGATCAAGAGTTGGGCACATTGTTGTAAATCTTAACAAGAACAGAAATAATATGCAAATAATAATAAATAAAAAAAAGTTAAGATGTAACCAATCAATCACGAATGATTGATGATGCAGCGGAAGACGGATGAGAAAACTCATAATGATGAACACCAACCCTAACCCTAAGAGAAAATTAGGGTTTTCAATCACAATCGACAGATCCAGCAATCTATCACCCACACGTTCACAATCGAACCCAAACAGACAGCAAGCACCACCGATCTAACAGCAAGAACAGATGAAACCCTAAATTTCTTTCGAACACTAAATTGAAACAGATAACGAATCAACCACCACGATCGAGCCTTACATGTGATGCCCCGTACAAAACCATCGTGTACGAATCATCAACAACAGGATTATTACAAGGTCAAATACTATATGCTGTTTCAAAATAAGTTTCATTCATGAATAAAGGTGACATTTTAACCAACGTCAAATGTTTAACAACCAAAAGTATGCTTCTACGAATAGCAAGCAATAATAGTACGTGACCCATAGGTCATTACAAATACATCATTTCAAAAGTAATATAGTTTGAATGCAAAATAAATGTTTCATGTGGTGACATCTCTAATAAGCACAGCGGGTGTCTACAAAGCATGACTAGTACAGCGGAAACAAGCAAACCTTAAGCACCTGAGAAAAACATGCTTAAAAATGTCAACACAAAGGTTGGTGAGCTATAGTTTAAGTATAACAGTAATGTAAGATAGGCCATGAGATTTCAGTGCTTCAACAGCGTTTTAAAACAGTATGAAAAGTATATGTATAACCGTGGACACTTGGTAACTAACTTAACGTTTATAACCCCCTGATAGTACACTTGGCGAGTGCGTATGTTTATAAAGTATTAAACACCCGTTAAATGCTAGTGCTACTAGCCCGAGTGGGGATGTCAAACCCTATGGATCCATATCTAAGATTCGCGTTCACCGGTTCAAAGACCAATGACTAAACGTTACCGAGCTAAGGGGAAGTTTATGCCGTTGTATAACCCACACATATATAAAGTTTAAGTACTCGTGCCTAGTATGTATAACGTAAAATGCGCATGTATTCTCAGTTCCCAAAATAGTTAAAGTAAAAAGGGATGCTATAACTCACAGTGTAAAGTAGTAAAAGTCGATACACGGGAATAGTAAGCAAAGTGGTTGGTCCGAAAAGTCCTCAACCTAAGTCAAAAGTTACTAAGTCAGTAAATCATTCCCAAAGGTTTAAATGTATGTAAATTAGGTCTTAAGTACCATCATCATTCATCATTAAACTAAAAGTGTAAAGTAAGTTTTAAGTCAAGACTAGGGTTTGAAATAAAGGCTGACTTCGTTCAGTCGCCACGACCTCTGTACAAACTGAAATGAGGTGAGACCAATGGCCATGGCTCCATATATGAGTCCCCTAGAGGCTGACCAATTTAAATAACCAAACTCGTCTTTTTTTGACCGTGGTGACGGTTTAAGTGCGAGTAGGTCAGAAATTTCAGCACAACGTTAATAGGGTGTAGTGACTTTCGGGAGGCCATAGATCCTAAACCGTAACTCGGATTAAGACGAGGTCTAAATGGAAAATCATCTACTCGAACCGAACTAACTGAAAATCAACTTTACAGTAGCCCAGGTTGTCTGATAAGTTCCAGAAACAGTAGCTAATGGTGTTCTGGTGGGTTCTTGGTGCTTGATGCTCATCACGATTCTCATCCTTGATGCGTATAGCTTCAAGTGTACAACTCGTTGATGGGTTTGCATCATCTCAACTAATGTTTGACCATCATAACACTAGTGTAAGTCTAAGATAAGTTGCACAACTCACTTAAGAGTTGTATGCAGTTTGATGAACCAAAGTTACATCAAGTTCTTAGATCCGACACATACATGAGTTACAAAAGTAATATTAAGTTACAAACTTGAAAGTAAACTAAATAATCAAGATCTTATCTTGTAGAACATTGTTCTTAGTTAGATCTTGAAGATCCTAGACTAAAAAGTCTAGATCTAGTGTTCTTAAGTTAGATCCTAAGTTGAAAAACTTGGATCTTCACTTTAACGAAACCATAAGTTATGAAACTTAGATTTTCAACTAGTAAAATGTATGTAAGCTTGTAAGCTCTTATTTACAACAAAATTAGAAGACCATAAGCTATAGAAACTTAGATCCAACACAAGTATATGAAGTTATAACTAGAAAGTTATACTTCCATGTTCTTGAACTTATAAAGTTAACTTTTAGTTCAAGAAAAATGAGATCAAGATTAACTAGTAATAGTTGACCAATTTAACAACATCACAACTTTAAAGTACATAAAATGAAGAAATAAATTAAATCTACAAGTAATAAGTTCATGGTTGTTCATACTTTAATGATTCAAACCAAGGCTTTGACCTTTAGGAAAGTAAACCTTAAGTTTACAAACATGCACACAAGTATGATTATAAACTCATGAACTTTAAATCTTTTAAAATAATAAGTGTAGAACCATAACTAGAAAGTTTAGGTTCTTGTATGTTCTTGTATGAACAAGATGATATGAAGAACAAACTAGAAAGTTTGATTCTTAACAACAACAAACAACTACAAACAACAAGTAAGTAAACTACAACAAAGAACAAGTAACTTAAACAAGTAAGAATGATGATGATGAGTGCTTATGTTTTCGGTTTTCACAAGAAAAAGAAAGAAAAACCAAGCTTGATACTTACAAGTTAGAGAGCAAATGAGATGAGAGAAAGAAAGTGTAAGTTTGTGTGTGAGAATAATGAAGTAATACAAGTAATAAGTAACCAAAAAAATTGAAACAAAACTCCCTCCCTCACTAGTGTTGGCCGACGGTTTTTAGGAGGAAAAGAGGGGTGGTCACAAGCTTGCTCTCATGCATGGGGAGGAGATGTTAGTCTAGAAGTGTAATAAAGTAAAGTGGCATGGGAAAGATGGTGTAAGTATCTTGTAACTAGTCTCTTTACTTCACTAACTAGTCTAGTTTCCTCTTAAAGTAATACTTGCATAAAAATGGGCTAATTAGTCCATTAAGTGTGTAGGGTGGGCTTCCAAGTCCATTATTCATGAGTCCATTAATAAAAGACCAAGTATGTAACAAATTAAATAAATAAGCCCAAGTGATTAACTACTAACACTAGTTAATTAAAAATGATTAATATTAATTAATCATGAATGCAAATAATATCCGAAATATTATTCGTGAAAAGTATGTGCGTCACAAAGACAAGTCGGGCCATGAAAAGTTAAATACGGTAACAAGTAACACGTATACGAACACATTTATTAAAACGCAAGCATTAATAATAAATTATTATTAATTAAACGTTGAAAAAACCAGGGTCGTTACATTACCCACCTGTTAAAGAAAATTTCGTCCCGAAATTTTAAGCTGAGGTAGATGGAGGAGTTGGGAAAAGGTGAGGATACTTCTGCATCATTTGATCCTCTCGTTCCCATGTAAACTCAGGTCCTCGTTTGGCATTCCATCGTACTCGGACGATCGGAATCTTGTTGTGTTTCAAAGTTTTGACCTCACGGTCCATAATTTCGATAGGCTCTTCCACGAAGTGGAGTTTGTCATCAATTGTAAGTTCCTCCAAAGGAATGACATGTTCCGGTTCAGCAAGACACTTCTTCAAATTCGATACATGAAAGGTAGGATGAACTGAGCTCAATTGTGTTGGAAGATCTAAACGGTAAGCAACGGGTCCAACACGCTCCAAGATTTCATAAGGACCAATGTATCGCGGGTTGAGCTTCCCACGTTTTCCAAAACGGATTACACCTTTCCAAGGTGCGACCTTCAACATTACACGGTCACCCACGTTGAATTCAAAGTCCTTACATTTAAGGTCGGCATAACTCTTTTGACGATCACGGGCCGTCTTGAGTCTCGCATGAATCTGGACAATCTTCTCAGTTGTTTCATGGACTATCTCAGGTCCGGTGATTTGCGTTTCGCCTACTTCGGCCCAACAAATAGGAGATCGGCACTTGCGGCCATACAATGCTTCAAAAGGTGCGGCATTAATACTCGAATGATAAATGTTGTTGTAAGAGAATTCGGCTAGCGGCAAATGCCTTTCCCAAGCCTTTCTGAAATCAATGACACATGCATGCAACATGTCTTCTAAAGTCTGAATCGTGCGTTCGCTTTGCCCGTCGGTCTGTGGATGATACGCGGTACTCATATCGAGACGAGTTCCCAAGGCTTCTTGCAAAGAACGCCAAAATCTGGAAGTAAAACGGGGATCACGATCTGAAATGATCGATAAGGGTACACCATGACGAGATACAACCTCTTTGATGTATAGTTGAGCGAGTCTATCCATCGTATCAGTTTCCTTCATGGCTAAGAAGTGTGCAGATTTGGTAAGACGGTCAATAATAACCCAGATGGTATCGTATCCGCCTACCGTCTTTGGTAACTTCATAATGAAATCCATTGTTATCCTTTCCCACTTTCATTGCGGGATTTCCGGTTGTTGAAGTAACCCAGAAGGCCTCTGATGTTCGGCCTTAACTTTCGAACAAGTCAAACACTTACCAACATAAGTTGCAACGTCCTTCTAAAGATTAGGCCACCAATACTATTCCTTGAGATCATGGTACATTTTACCGGCTCCTGGATGAATCGAATATCTCGACTTGTGGGCTTCATCTAATATAAGGTTCCGTAGATCTCCATAACTATAGTGACCCGAACTTTTCCATGTTTATATATATATTAATTGAGATTGATATTTACATGACTAAATGTTTCCAACGTGTTAAGCAATCAAACTTGTTAAGACTTGATTAAATGAAATAAGTTTCATATAGACAATTGATCTCCCAAGTTGACCGGCGATTCACGAACGTTACAAATTTGTAAAAACTACATGTTGTGGTATATATAGACATATATATATGGTTTACATGAGATTATGATGAGTAAGTATCTCACTAAGTATATTAACAATGTGTGATATACATAAGAAATGAGATTACTAAGTTAAGAAACTCGAAATGATATATATAACGATTATCGTTATGATAACGTCTACTAAATACATATGTATCATATTAAGATATTGATACACTATATTTGACATGATAAAATGATATTTAAATATATCATTAAGTGTGTTAACAATGAACTACATATGTAAAAACAAGACTACTAACTCAAGAATTACGAAACGAGACTTATATGTAACGATTATCGTTGTAACGATATTTTAATGTATATATCATATTAAGAGATATTCATACATCATAATATCATGATAACATAATAATTTAATATCTCATTTGATATAATAAACATTGGATTAACAACATTAATTGAGATCGTTAACTTAAAGATTTCAAAACAACACTTACATGTAACGACTAACGAAGACTTAACGACTCCATTAGAATGTATATACATGTTGTGTTTTGATATGTATTCTTAAACTTTTGAAAGACTTCAAGACACATATCAAAGTACTTCTACTTAACAAAAATGCTTACAATTACAACCTCGTTCAGTTTCATCAACAATTCTACTCGTATGCACACTTATTCGTACTCGTACAATACACAACTTTTAGATGTATGTACTATTGGTATATACACTCCAATTGTAGCGACCCGACAAAATCGTCATTGACGGTGCCGACTACTTAGGTCCCGTTGCGTGGTCATAGTCCCTATATGAGACTCGTTTGACCAAAATTATGTCGCATTCATTTGAAACGTACAAGACTTGCAAAGTTTAGTTTACAAACAATTCGACAACAAGTTTAAGATTACAAAAATTGTAAAGTATAAATGAAATAACTTGCGACATAATATAAGTTGAAAATCACAGTTGCTATAAATAGCGTAAGTATGTATGCTTTAAGGTTTAATCCAAAAGTGCTATCACTAGCGTATGCATGTATGCTTGACCTCAAGCAAGTAATCAAAGTGTGCGGAAGCATGTATCAAGTAGCCGAGTATGAACCTGAGAAACATATAGAAAACTGTCAACGAAAAACGTTGGTGAAATCATAGGTGTATTTGTAAACGTTGTTTTTGAACCACAAGATTTAGTATTCCCATAGTTGATTATCAAAATCGTTTGCATTCCAAAATATTGTTCGCGAGCACCCAATTATCAAGACTTAACGTTTCCTTCCATAGAACCCCATCACAATAGTGTTAGAACATACACTGTTTCTCAAAAATATATTTCATCCGTAGACGGTAGCGAACCGTCCGTAATGAGGGTTTGTCAAACCCGTATGGCCACACAATATAAGTTCTCGCTTACACCCTGCAAGTGTAACTAATGATAATCGAATTGAGGATTTTTGTTCTAACTCGCTGTGGAATGTTTGTTTCCTTGTACTTGTGTTCAAAGTATAAAAGTATGTAGTATAAAACTGTATATGTTTCTCAGCCCATAATTTAAAAGTATAAAAGTTGTTGAAAGATGGGACTATGATCTCACCTCGAGTGCACGAGTATAAATGTACTTCACAAAGTAACGTATGCATGAAAGTTGCTTAGCCTTGACCTAAACAAGTAAGTTGTATCAATTAACCGGTTACGACACAAGGTCGGGTGAAATGTGTTCAATTAGTCCTATGGCTCGTTACGACTCGATTAAGTATAGCATGTGAATCACGTTGTCAAGTTTCATACAAGAAACAAGTATAAAAGCATGTTAGAATGATTGTATAAAAGTTTGGTTAAGTTTGGCTAAAAGTCAAACTTGGTCAAAGTCAAAGTCAACGATGTCGGGTCGGGTATCCGACAATTTTTCTAAGTTATATAATCATATATGAGCATGTTGGCCAAGTTTCATGTTAATCGGAGGTCCGTAGCATATCAAACATTTTACGTCAAATGACCAAGCAAAACAGCCAGTTTTAGTACAATGGGACGGCGTCCCAAATGGCTAGACGGCGTCCCACATTGAAGGGTGGGACGGCGTCCTGATACCCTAGACGGCGTCTAGGTTCAAAAGGTGGGACGGCGTCTAGGAGGTTGGGACGGCGTCCCAAGAGGCTTACAGGTCCTGTTTGCAGAAAACACAAGGCACGAGCCAAACTTCAATCAATCCTAGTTTATGATCCGCAAACAATCAAGACATGTATTTTATATCACCGGAAAGCTCTTTCGACAAGGAACACAACTAGATACATTTCCTAAATCAAATTTATCATTTTAGACAACAAAAATCTCGTCGAAAGTTCGTTAAACGTTCCAAAACAAGGTTTCAAGTTCATCAATTGCAATTCAAGTTTCGGGAATCCGATTTATACATATGATATGCCGTTTTGAAGGTAATGAAACATGTAATACAACTAAACACTTATCAATAACATTAATAAGCATTCAACGCATCAAAAGTTCGTTTTAAGAGTTGTCAAACCCTAACCAAACCTCAAAATCACTAATCATGTTAATGTAAGGTTTTCATGTCAATCAACACACCAAAACGAAGCTATTGAAGTAACTAACACTTTGAATACACAAACATTAACATCTAAACACATTTCATCATCCAAAATCAAAGATTAAGCATACACTTTTCATTTTCAAGCTAGTTACACCCAAAACATCAAGATCGAACATACAAATCATATATTCATGTTATACACGAGCCATAGACACTAACTAACAACATTTCAAGTCAAAAACACGAATTTAGAGAAAATTTAGTGTTTTAGAAATGTTACCCAAAATGGATGAAATTGGTACCAAATCGAAGAGGATGATGAGAGGATCACGAATATGTAATTTGTTTTGAAGTTTGCTTCCCGATCCGAATTTAGATGATGAATTATGTTTGTGTTCTTGAGAGAAAAAGAAAGAAAGAGAGAGAGAGAGGGAGGGATTGAATGGTGGAAAAAATGGGTTGACTAGTTGACCTAGTCAACTAGTTTGCCCATTTGGCAACTCCGGTCCATCGAGTTTCAAAGCGGGTGCGGGATTTAACCGATCGAATATTTTTAAAACGCAAGTTAACGAGAGATGTTATAATTAAATGACGGAATTATTATGAACGTTAGTCGACGGAAACTACGAATTTAAATAACGAAAGGTAATATTTAAAAGAAAAAGACGGTGTTAAAAATAAATTTAACGGAAAAAGGCGGGATGTTACATTACCTACACCTTAAAAGAAATTTCGTCCCGAAATTTAGTTGGAAGTAGTAGTCGTTGTTTCTTCCTCGAGATCTTGCGTTGTCGGTTCTACGAATAAGTGAAGGTACTCCCTTGGGCATTTCAACGAACTTTGACAGTCGGGATTTCACGTCGTCTTAGCGTTTGGGTTCACGATTCATGGTTTCGACCGGCCCTCCTAGGAAATGAGGTTTATCGTCGATAGTGAGTTCATCAAAGGAGATAACAAGTTCTCGTTTCGCAAAACACGTCTTTGAGTTGATACATCGAATGTAGGATAAACGGAGACCCAAAATGAGTCGGAAAAGTCTAAACGGCTAGCAACGGGTCCAAAACACCCCAAGAATTTAAAGGATCAAAATATCGCGGATTTAGCTTCCTACGTTTTCCCGAAACGGATTGCACCTTTCCAAGGTGCGACTCTTAACGTGACGCGGTTTCCCACGTGGAATTTGAAATGTTTGCGTCTAACATCGGCATAGCTCTGTTGGCGACTACGGGCCGTCTCGAGTCTTTCTTGGATCTGAACGATCTTAACGATTATTTCATGAATGAGTGCGGGTCGGTTGATTTGCTTATCATTTACTTGGTTCTACAAAAGGAGAATGACGTTTCCGGTCATATAAGATTTCAAAAGGTGTGACGTTAAGACTTGAATGATAACCATCGTTGTAAGAGAATTCGGTTAGAAGCAAAGATTTTTCTCAAGAAATTTTGAAGTCGATAACACGAACTCGTATTATGGTTTCCAAGGTTTGAATCGAATGTTTGCTCGGTCCGTCGGGTTTTGGATGGTACGCGGTACTCATGTCTAAACGTGGTCCCGAGACTTTTTGTGAGGCACTCCAAAATCTAGAAGTGAAACGAGGATCTCGATCCGAAACGGGGTACATTTCCCTAAGGCATATTGAACAAGTTTGCTAGGAATTGAAAACGTTAGCTAGGACAAGTTTCTCAAGAAAATTCGCGTCGCGGAAGATTTATCGGTTTCCAAAAACGTTCGTTAGGACTATTCACCCTCGAGGCGAATACTAGTATAATGTGAGGAGTCTCTCCCTCCATTGAGAATTTAGAATAAAGATTTCCTTATACGAAAGTGCGAGTGTAAGGCGAGAGATGTTTCCGCCTCGATGCGAGCATAACGAGTAAATCGTAATTAGTCAATAAGACTGTGCAAGGACGAGATAGTATACACGTGTAACATACGGTTGAAGTCGAAAGGAATCGGTAATTCATTCGGAAGCATAAGTATAGTTCGACAAAAATCGAAGGTGTGTCCCCGGTATGGTTGTTATCAATATTCTCGGAGTTTTCGGATGTCCAAACCTGAAAAGATGAAGTCATGTACATGGCACATGGTGGTGTTTAGGTTGATCGAGTCTAACCACCATCACGCGTCACTAGAACTTTGGTATGTCTTACCGTAATATAACCACGTTGATCGAGTGTCGTTATATTACGCTAACTCATACCTCCATTCTCACATCACTCCATAGATTCAAGTTCGTGTCATCGTGAAGACCTAAAATGAACAAAATGTAACGACGTCTCAAACGTGACTCATATTAAATCGAAAGAATTTCTGCAAATCTAAGGAAGCGTTCCCCGAGGGAAGTGTATAAATGATTGTTCACGTCAATGTGGTTCGAGTCAGACAATAAGGTATTCAGGTATGAAAAGAGTAACGAGTCATGATAACGAGTAGCACGCAACCGTAGTGATAAATGTTGATGACGATACTCACCTAGAGTAGTGATGGTAGTAACACCAAAAAGTAGATAGTAAGAAACACCAGTGGGAAACCGATAGTAAGTTGAAACGGTGGCAAATAACAATCCGGGAGACAGAGTCCCCGAACAAGTGTGACTAATGAAGTCGTCGTCATCCATACGTGTATGAATCATGAATTTACGTGTGTTACTAAAAAGTGGCGGAATACGAGTTCGTATGATGAAGGTTGGGTACCATTAAAAAGTTTGCCTAAGAATGACTCAAGTATAATGCACAGTAGTCAAGTAAGTGCTATCTATAGCAAATGTATGTCAGAATGCAAATGCTAACTATCCGGTTGTAGTCTAGACTCACTAATGCGTCCTAACGACTCTGTTAGACACACTAATGCACGTCCTAGTTCCCTACAACCAACGCTCTGATACCATCTGTAGCGACCCGACAAAATCTTCATTGACGGTGCCGACTACTTAGGTCCCGTTGCGTGGTCATAGTCCCTATATGAGACTCGTTTGACCAAAATTATGTCGCATTCATTTGAAACGTACAAGACTTGCAAAGTTTAGTTTACAAACAATTCGACAACAAGTTTAAGATTACAAAAATTGTAAAGTATAAATGAAATAACTTGCGACATAATATAAGTTGAAAATCACAGTTGCTATAAATAGCGTAAGTATGTATGCTTTAAGGTTTAATCCAAAAGTGCTATCACTAGCGTATGCATGTATGCTTGACCTCAAGCAAGTAATCAAAGTGTGCGGAAGCATGTATCAAGTAGCCGAGTATGAACCTGAGAAACATATAGAAAACTGTCAACGAAAAACGTTGGTGAAATCATAGGTGTATTTGTAAACGTTGTTTTTGAACCACAAGATTTAGTATTCCCATAGTTGATTATCAAAATCGTTTGCATTCCAAAATATTGTTCGCGAGCACCCAATTATCAAGACTTAACGTTTCCTTCCATAGAACCCCATCACAATAGTGTTAGAACATACACTGTTTCTCAAAAATATATTTCATCCGTAGACGGTAGCGAACCGTCCGTAATGAGGGTTTGTCAAACCCGTATGGCCACACAATATAAGTTCTCGCTTACACCCTGCAAGTGTAACTAATGATAATCGAATTGAGGATTTTTGTTCTAACTCGCTGTGGAATGTTTGTTTCCTTGTACTTGTGTTCAAAGTATAAAAGTATGTAGTATAAAACTGTATATGTTTCTCAGCCCATAATTTAAAAGTATAAAAGTTGTTGAAAGATGGGACTATGATCTCACCTCGAGTGCACGAGTATAAATGTACTTCACAAAGTAACGTATGCATGAAAGTTGCTTAGCCTTGACCTAAACAAGTAAGTTGTATCAATTAACCGGTTACGACACAAGGTCGGGTGAAATGTGTTCAATTAGTCCTATGGCTCGTTACGACTCGATTAAGTATAGCATGTGAATCACGTTGTCAAGTTTCATACAAGAAACAAGTATAAAAGCATGTTAGAATGATTGTATAAAAGTTTGGTTAAGTTTGGCTAAAAGTCAAACTTGGTCAAAGTCAAAGTCAACGATGTCGGGTCGGGTATCCGACAATTTTTCTAAGTTATATAATCATATATGAGCATGTTGGCCAAGTTTCATGTTAATCGGAGGTCCGTAGCATATCAAACATTTTACGTCAAATGACCAAGCAAAACAGCCAGTTTTAGTACAATGGGACGGCGTCCCAAATGGCTAGACGGCGTCCCACATTGAAGGGTGGGATGGCGTCCTGATACCCTAGACGGCGTCTAGGTTCAAAAGGTGGGACGGCGTCTAGGAGGTTGGGACGGCGTCCCAAGAGGCTTACAGGTCCTGTTTGCAGAAAACACAAGGCACGAGCCAAACTTCAATCAATCCTAGTTTATGATCCGCAAACAATCAAGACATGTATTTTATATCACCGGAAAGCTCTTTCGACAAGGAACACAACTAGATACATTTCCTAAATCAAATTTATCATTTTAGACAACAAAAATCTCGTCGAAAGTTCGTTAAACGTTCCAAAACAAGGTTTCAAGTTCATCAATTGCAATTCAAGTTTCGGGAATCCGATTTATACATATGATATGCCGTTTTGAAGGTAATGAAACATGTAATACAACTAAACACTTATCAATAACATTAATAAGCATTCAACGCATCAAAAGTTCGTTTTAAGAGTTGTCAAACCCTAACCAAACCTCAAAATCACTAATCATGTTAATGTAAGGTTTTCATGTCAATCAACACACCAAAACGAAGCTATTGAAGTAACTAACACTTTGAATACACAAACATTAACATCTAAACACATTTCATCATCCAAAATCAAAGATTAAGCATACACTTTTCATTTTCAAGCTAGTTACACCCAAAACATCAAGATCGAACATACAAATCATATATTCATGTTATACACGAGCCATAGACACTAACTAACAACATTTCAAGTCAAAAACACGAATTTAGAGAAAATTTAGTGTTTTAGAAATGTTACCCAAAATGGATGAAATTGGTACCAAATCGAAGAGGATGATGAGAGGATCACGAATATGTAATTTGTTTTGAAGTTTGCTTCCCGATCCGAATTTAGATGATGAATTATGTTTGTGTTCTTGAGAGAAAAAGAAAGAAAGAGAGAGAGAGAGGGAGGGATTGAATGGTGGAAAAAATGGGTTGACTAGTTGACCTAGTCAACTAGTTTGCCTATTTGGCAACTCCGGTCCCTCGAGTTTCAAAGCGGGTGCGGGATTTAACCGATCGAATATTTTTAAAACGCAAGTTAACGAGAGATGTTATAATTAAATGACGGAATTATTATGAACGTTAGTCGACGGAAACTACGAATTTAAATAACGAAAGGTAATATTTAAAAGAAAAAGACGGTGTTAAAAATAAATTTAACGGAAAAAGGCGGGATGTTACACCAATGATTAGCTCTTAGCAGCCCATGTAAGTCACCTAACACATGTGGGAACCATCATTTGGCAACTAGCATGAAATATCTCATAAAATTACAAAAATATTAGTAATCATTCATGACTTATTTACATGAAAACAAAATTACATATCCTTTATATCTAATCCATATACTAATGACCAAAAACACCTACAAACACTTTCATTCTTCAATTTTCTTCATCTAATTGATCTCTCTCAAGTTCCATCTTCAAGTTCTAAGTGTTCTTCATAAATTCCATAAGTATAGTTTCATAAAAATCAAGAATACTTCCAAGTTTGCAAGTCTACTTCCAAGTTTTCTAATCCATTCCAAGTAATCATCTAAGATCAAGGAACCTTTGTTATTTACAGTAGGTTATCTTTATAATTCAAAGTAATATTCATATTCAAACTTTGATTCAATTTCTATAACTATAACAATCTTATTTCGAGTGAAAATCTTACTTGAATTGTTTTCGTGTCATGATTCTGCTTCAAGAACTTTCAAGCCATCCAAGGATCCTTTGAAGCTAGATCCATTTTTCTTATTTCCAATAGTTTTATCCAGAAAACTTGAGGTAGTAATGATGTTCATAACATCATTCGATTCATACATATAAAGCTATCTTATTCGAAGGTTTAAACTTGTAATCACTAGAACATAGTTTAGTTAATTCTAAACTTGTTCGCAAACAAAAATTAATCCTTCTAACTTGACTTTTAAAATCAACTAAACACATGTTCTATATCTATATGATATGCTAACTTAATGATTTAAAACCTGGAAACACGATGAACACCATAAAATCGGATATACGCCGTCGTAGTGAAACCGGGGGCTGTTTTAGTTTGGATAATTAAAAACTATGATAAACTTTGATTTAAAAGTTGTTCTTCTGGGAAAATGATTTTTCATATGAACATGAAACTATATCCAAAAATCTTGGTTAAACTCAAAGTGAAAGTATGTTTTTCAAAATGGTCATCAAGATGTCGTTCTTTCGACGGAAATGACTACCTCTTTAGTAATTTACATGTAACTTAAATTTCCAACTATAAACCTATACTTATTCTATTTGTATTCTTAAATTAGAGTTCAATATGAAACCATAGCAATTTGATTCACTCAAAACGGATTTAAAATGAAGAAGTTATGGGTAAAACAAGATTGAATATTTTTGATCTTTTTAGCTACGGGAAATGTTTAACAAATCTATACAAATCATATCCTAGCTAATCTTATATTGTATTATACATGTATTCTAATATATTATGTAATCTTGGGATGCCATAGACACGTATGCAAATGTTTTGACATATCATATCGACCCATGTATATATATTATTTGGAACAACCATAGACACTCTATATGCAGTAATGTTGGAGTTAGCTATACAGGGTTGAGGTTGATTCCAAAAATATATATACTTTGAGTTGTGATCTAGCCTGAGATGTGTATACACTGGGTCGTGGATTGATTTAAGATAATATATATCGATTTATTTCTGTACATCTAACTGTGGACAACTAGTTGTAGGTTATTAACGAGGACAGCTGACTTAATGCACTCAAATCTTTAAAACATAATAAAAATGGTTGTAATTATATTTTGATCATACTTTGATATATATGTACATATGTGTATAGGTTCATGAATCGATCCATGGCCAAGTCTTATTTCCGAGGAAGGAAATATCTGTGAAAGTGAGTTATAGTCCCACTTTTAAAATCTAATATTTTTGAGATGAGAATACATGCAGGTTTTATAAATGATTTACAAAATAGACACAAGTGCGTGAAACTACATTCTATGGTTGAATTATCAAAAGCGAATATGCCCCTTTTTATTAAGTCTGGTAATCTAAGAATTAGGGAACAGACACCCTAATTGACGCGAATCCTAAAGATAGATCTATTGGGCCTAACAAACCCCATCCAAAGTACCGGATGCTTTAGTACTTCGAAATTTATATCATATCCGAAGGGTGTCCTGGAATGATGGGGATATTCTTATATATGCATCTTGTTAATGTCGGTTACCAGGTGTTTACCATATGAATGATTTTTATCTCTATGTATGGGATGTGTATTGAAATATGAAATCTTGTGGTCTATTGTTACGATTTGATATATATAGGTTAAACCTATAACTCACCAACATTTTTGTTGACGTTTAAAGCATGTTTATTCTCAGGTGAATACTAAGAGCTTCCGCTGTTGCATACTAAAATAAGGACAAGATTTGGAGTCCATGTTTGTATGATATTGTGTAAAAACTGTATTCAAGAAACATATGTCGATGTAATATATTTCTATTGTAAACCATTATGTAATGGTCATGTGTAAACAGTATATTTTAGATTATCATTATTTGATAATCTACGTAATGCTTTTAAAACCTTTATTGATAAAATAAAGGTTATGGTTGTTTTAAAAATGAATGCAGTCTTTGAAAAACGTCTCATATAGAGGTCAAAACCTCGCAATGAAATCAATTAATATGGAATGTTTATAATCAATATGAACGGGACATTTCAATAACAAGGTACCCAAATCCTTCCGGCATAGCATCGGAGTCCAGTTTCCTTAACCTCGAATCGTGAGGCGAGAATGTTCAAGTATTCATGAGATATATTATCCTCTTTGAGAGCCTCATCTTAGGCTGCTCGGATCTGGCTATTGAGGTTCGAATGAATGGTGATGTTCAGTGCTCGGACACGAAGAGGTGCCATCCTCTCTTTTCAGCTCAAAGCGTCAGCTATAACATTGGCCTTGCCAGGGTGATAACGAAGTTCACAATCATAGTCGTTCAGTGTCTCGATCCATCGACACTGTCTCATATTCAGTTGCTTCTGATCGAAGATGTGCTGGAGGCTTTTATGATCGGTGAAAATAGTGCTCTTTGTTCCACAAAGGTAGTGTCTCCACAGTTTTAATGCAAAGACAACGGCTCCAAGCTCGAGATCGTGCGTAGTGTAATTTCGCTCGTGAATCTTCAGTTGACGAGAGGCGTAAGCGATAACCTTTGTTTGTTGCATCAGTACACAACCAAAACCACTTTTCGAAGCATCGCAATAAACGACAAAATCGTCACTGCCTTCAGGGAGTGATAAGATAGGTGAGGTGGTTAACTTCTTTTTCAAGGTTGAAATGCTGATTCCTGTTCGGGTTCCCAAATGAACTTCTTCCCTTTATGAGTCAGCGCGGTCAAAGGACGTGCAATCAGAGAGAAACCTTCAATAAATCTTCGGTAGTAACCGGCGAGGCCTAAAAATTGGCGGATATGAGTCGGAGTAGTGGGGGTTTCCCACTTACTGATAGCTTCAATCTTTGCGGGATCTACTTTGATACCCTGGTCGCTCAGACATGACCTAGAAATTGGACTTCCTTCAAGCAAAACTCACACTTGGAGAATTTTGCATAAAGTTGCTCTTGTCTTAAGAGTTCCAACACTAGACGAAGATGTTGTTCATGTTCTTCTTCACTTTTGGAGTAGATGAGGATATCATCTATGAAGACGATAACGAACTTATCCAAGTATGGCTTGCAGACACGATTCATGAGGTCCATGAATACGGCAGGTGCGTTGGTTAAACCGAATGACATCACTAGAAACTCATAATGACCATAACGAGTTCAGAATGCAGTCTTCATCACATCGCTCTCTTTCACCCTCAACTGGTGATAACCGGATCACAAATCGATCTTAGAGTAAATGCTCGATCCTTGTTGTTGATCAAAAAGATCGTCAATTCTGGGAAGAGGATACCGATTCTTGATCGTCAATTTGTTGAGTTCACGGTAGTCGATACACATGCGGAATGATCCATCCTTCTTCTTCACAAATAAAACAGGTGCACCCCAAGGCGAGGAACTTGGTTGGATAAATCCACGGTTTAGTAGTTCTTGTAATTGATTCTGCAACTCTTGCATTTCGGAAGGTGCGAGTCGATAAGGTGTGCGAGCTACAGGTGCATCCCCTGGCACTAAATCGATCTGAAACTCCACTGCTCTTGGTGGCGGTAATCCAGGCAATTCTTCCGGAAAGACATCGGAAAATTCGTTCACAATTCGTACGTCACCCACGCTCTTCACCTCGATTTCTACCGTTTTCACATGTGCTAAAACAGTGAGACGTCCTTTCTTCATGATCTTTTGCGCCTTCATGCAACTAATGAGATTCAGTTTCGAGCTACACCTCTCTCCATAAATAATCAATGGCTCACCATCTTCGTGTGGTATACGAAGAGCTTTATCTCCACAGATAATGTCAACCCTTATCTTGGTCAACCAGTCCATACCGACAATAACATCAAAGCTTCCCAAATTAATGGGTATCAAGTCAATCTCGAAATCCACATCAACTATGTTGATAATAGCTCCTCGGCTAACTTGGTCAACTTTCTCAAGTTTTCCATTGGATACCTCTACAAGCATACTCTCCTTTAAAGGAACTAACGACCAATTTATCTTAGAGCAAAAATTTCTACATACATAACTTCTATCAGCACCAGTATCAAATAGGACAGAAGCTAATAGATTATTGATAGTGAATATACCTGTGACCAAGTCGGGGTTCTCACGGGCATCCCTTGCATTTACGTTGAATGCTCTTCCACGCGGTGGTCCGCCGTCCTTTCGCTTGTTGGGACACTCATTTCTGAAGTGGCCCGTTTGTCCGCATTCATAACACATTCTCAGTCCATTGGGGTTCGGCTTCCCAGTCATGGTGGTGATCTTGCAGTCCTTGCCAATATGCCCGGTCCTTTTGCACTTTTCACGGACAATATTACAGTACCTGGTATGGTGCTTGTAGCACCTCTTGCACTGTGGCAGACTGCCCTTGTAGTTAGAGTTCGAGTTGGTGTTCGGATTGGGGTTCCTCCCATCGTTGTGCCTTTTAGCGGGGGTTTGATCATAGGCTCTCCCCTTGTTGTTATCCCACTTACGCTAATCACTACTACCCGCTTCGGATTTTGCCTTTTCCGGTTCATCGATGATGATTTGGTTCATTAAGGTATGCGCCATACGCATTGCTTCCGGGACATTAGGTGGCTTAGACGAGGTGACATTTTCCTTAATGGACTTAGAAGTCCCCACAAGTACCTTTCCATGCGCTTAAACTCCGGGGTAACCATGGTAGGACACATCATGGCTAATTCTAGATACCTACGGTTGTAACCATCGAGGTTGTTTCCTACAACCTTCAACTGCATAAACTCAATCTCCATTTTCTGGATCTCGGTCCTAGGGTAATATTCCTCAATCATGGCCCCTTTGAATTCCTCCCATGGCATAGCATACGCCTCATCAATACCCTTTTCTTGAGCCAATGTGTTCCACCAAGTTAGTGCGCCGTCTGGCAGCTTACATGAAGCATACTTGGTTTTGTTCACCTCTGAGCAGTTACTAACTCGAAACACAGATTCTAATTTCTCAAACCACCTAGTGAGACCAACTGGCCCCTCAGTCCCACTAAAGTTGTGGGGCTTGCAGCTTTGAAACTCTTTGTATGTGCACCCATTACGAATGGGCTGGATAACCGGTAGCGGTGGAGCTTGGGGGTTCATTTCCGCTAAAGCTACGACGACTCATTCATTGATCATTTTCTCGATTTGGGCTGCGGTGGGTGTTGATCTTCCGTTGACCATTGATGTTCTAAATAAAATTTTTGACTCAAGTCAAAATCCAGTATTCAAATAATAGTAATACAGTATATGATAACCAACATGGAATCAACACGTCACATGTTAATTAAGTAACGCAAATAGATTCAGATACCACAAAGTCATCATACAT
The DNA here is from genome assembly GCF_046630445.1 of Rutidosis leptorrhynchoides. Lineage (NCBI taxonomy): Eukaryota > Viridiplantae > Streptophyta > Magnoliopsida > Asterales > Asteraceae > Rutidosis > Rutidosis leptorrhynchoides. The sequence goes on from NC_092334.1 coordinate 338,764,334, forward strand.
TAACGTAAATAGAACACCGTGCAAAAGTTAAACAACCCAAAGTTCCATTCAATAATAAGTTGCATACATCCGCATAGGTTCGTACAATACATAAATAAAACATAAAACTACAAATGAGGTTACATAATGAGATCTACTACAAATGCCCTATGGTGATGGTGGGTGAAAGATGTCCATTATGTGGGACATCTGGTCCTCGAGCTCAGCTACCCGAGCACAGAGGGTCTCCACTTCCCTTGTCAGTTCCTCGACAGAGGGAGATGGTGGGGCAGGCGGGGCAGTCGGTACGGGTGGAGCTGGTGGTGCAGATGGTCCAGCTCCAGAAGTGGATGGTGCATAGCGGTAAGGCTTACGGATGAAGGGATCAGCAGGATACGGCACAAGCTGCTTACGGGCGGTAACTCTAGTCCTCAGTCCATGTGCATTAACGGATGATCTCCCTCTGTTAACCCTAGGAATAAAAGTACCGTCGAAACGATACCGCTTCTTCGGCGGGGTAGAGGGTGGCTGCACGGGTGCCTCATCAGGGTCCTCATCGGAATCCTAGTCACTAGTGTCATAAGAGGATGAGTCGTTGGATGAAGAGTCAGCGGATGATGGGTCGTCTAAATCAGCTGGGGGTAGCTGCACGGGTGGCTCTCCTCGGGCGGCCATCATCAGTCGGTATCTAAAAGGCGGGACACTAAACGTCCATCAGGAAGGCGTCGGCACCAATGGTTATGCTCATTACAGAACGGACCTTCTCCAAGTTCCGCGGGAATCACAGCACCACCGGAATGGTGCTGTGGCTCCGAGGGTCCTGGGGCAAGTAGAGCTGGAATCCCCTGTAGGTCCTCGGCTCCGTCAGAGGTGATCACTGGGCCGGGCGCATGGCTACTGGCTCCGGAGGATGAATCTCCGGAGTCGCTGGAAGGTGTAGATGACGGGATCGAGTCAGCAACAACGGTAGGTGAGGTGGCCGATGAGTCCGAGTCGCTCTCCAAGTGAATGATAGTAGGCGGGGCATCCGACATCTGAACAAGGAAAAAATAACTTTTTCCATGTCAGTAAGTCATAAAGCAAGCACGTATTAGGAAAAGTAACTACGACAGTCTAGATCAACTATAGCAGTAAGTAGCATGGCAATAATGACAAGTATCATGCAATTGAAAGCAGATAGTAGCATGCAGTAGTGAAATTATGTAGTAGCATACGGCATATAGCAGTAAAAGTAAGCAGCAGCATACAGCAAGTTCCGCAGAAACAAGTAAACTAGCAAGTTGTAGATTAGTCCTATTAGTGAATCCTACTCGGGTCGGTCCAGACTCACTAATGCAACCTAATTCCCTACAACCAATGCTCTGATACCAAATGTGATGCCCTGTATAAAACCATCGTGTACGAATCATCAACAACAGGATCATTACAAGGTCAAATACTATATGCTGTTTCAAAATAAGTTGCATTCATGAATAAAGGTAACGTTTTAACCAACGCCAAATGTTTAACAACCAAAAGTATGCTTCTACGAATAGCAAGCAATAATAGTACGTGACCCATAGGTCGTTACAAATACATCATTTCAAAAGTAATATAGTTTGAATGCAAAATAAAAGTTTCATGCGGTGACATCTCTAATAAGCGCAGTGGGTGTCTACAAAGCATGATTAGTACAGCGGAAGCAAGCAAACCTTAAGCACCTGAGAAAAACATGCTTAAGAACGTCAACACAAAGGTTGGTGAGCTATAGTTTAAGTATAACAGTAATGTAAGGTAGGCCACGAGATTTCAGTGCTTCAACAGCGTTTCAAAACAGTATGAAAAGTATATGTATAACCGTGGGCACTTGGTAACTAACTTAACGTTTATAACCCCCTGATAGTGTAACACCCCGCTTTTCCGTACACGCTTAAAGGTACACACCTAATCAATTATACGTCTATAACTTGCTCGTTATGTGGCTAAGTTAGCTAACATGTTAGTTACTTGAGAATGTGTATATTATAAATGTTGAATGCATGCGCGAACGTGTTTACCTACGTGTCACGATGGCATTGAGTCGTGTGAGACTCAAGGTTGGGGTCAGTATGTGTATTAAAGTGAGCGTTTGGGTTATTAGTTATGGAAACCTTGGAAAATTGATTAGCTAGTCGAGGGCACCAGTTCCAGGCAATTGTCGCGCCGCGATACAGGGCTCCGCGACGCGACACATCAAGCAAAGATTTGATCAGAACTTGGATTAAAGGGTGCTGTTTTTCATGTGTTTCGTCGCGCCGCGACGTTTAGTGCCGCGCCGCGGCAGGCCTGCTGGCCAGGTTCCGGTTTTAGGTTAAATTAAGAGATCTTGAGGGGCAAAATGGTAAATGGACGTATAGATCAGATGGGTGCATTAAATCTGGTCCACTAGTTCATTTATTTCATTTTCCTTTTTCATTTTCTTTTAATTTCTCTCCCAAAACTCTAACACCCATTTGGATTCAAAGTGAGATTGAGAGAGGAAGGATTTAGGGTTGATCTTTGGAGCAAGTATTAAAGTTGTTCCTTGTGACTCTAGCTACGTGGTGATAGTCTCGGTAAGTTCTAACTCTAAGTTTCGAGTTTTAATTGATTATGGCTAGGGTTTTGGTTAATAGAAGCTTGTATGACCCATTTGGGAGTAAAATGGGTGAATTTGGGTTAGGTTGTTGTAATGAAACCCTAATGGCCATAATCTAGGGTTTTGGTCTTGTAATTGTGAGTTTGAAAGTGTTAATGGTATTGTAAGCATTAAACACTTGTTAGAATTGAAAGAGATGTCATTTGGGTCAAGAATGTACTAGTTGACCTAGTTTGGGTAAAATGGGTGTAAATTACCCTAGGTGGATGTCAATTGAGGCTAGTAGACTTTAATGCACTAATGTTGGTAATTAAAGTCGAGTCTTGGCCATTAAGAGGGCGGTTGTGGTGTGGTTGGGTCATTTAATGCGAAATTGAGTCATTAAATGCCCAAGTAAATGTAATGTGGTTAAATCCACTAGTTTATGTATTGAATTGGTACTTAATGTATTAGGTACTTGGCTTTGAAGTTTGGAAGCGATTATTCATCATCCTTGCGTCAAGGTGAGTGGAATAATTATGCGTGAACGTATATAATGTATTTATTTGTGTGGTATGAATGTGGAAGTGTCGCGGTGTTCAAGACACCACATTCTAGGTAACGAGTAGTATTGTCGCGGTGCTTAAGACACTACTCCTTGTGTAATTGACTTGTGGGATTGTCGCGGTGTTTAAGACACCACAATGTCATGAGAGTGGAAGTGTCGCGGTGTTCAAGACACCACTCATTGTATTGAATGAAGTGTGGATTCGTCACGGTGTTTAAGACGCCACATTGTTGTAAGGGTGAGTTAGTCGCGGTGTTTAAGACATCACCCGGGGGACTAGTGATTACGCGGTGTATAAGTAACACTAGTGGATGTTATGAACTCCAACGGACTTACATGTACCGTTCTCTTGTATACTTGGTTAACCATGGTTGTGCGAATTGTACTTAGCATATTATATTGTGAACTATATGCTATTATTGTTGCTAGCGTAATGTGGAACGTGGATAGTAGTTTATGCATGATGGATTGCATGTTTGTTGAATTGCTAGCTCGTATGTGGTATTGTGTAAGTGTATGCAAGTAAGTAGGTTATATATGATCATGTATAATTATTGCATTCACTAAGCGTTAGCTTACCCCGCTCGTTGTTTATCTTTTAGTTGCAGGTGAGGATAAAGGGAAGGGGATTGTCGGGCACTAGATGCCCTTGATGATGTGCTTGTAGGAGCTTTTGGAAGTTGGCCACCTTTTGGGTAGTTTAGTCCCAAACCATGCTCGTCGGGTCGTTTGGTTAATAAACTACCATGGTATTCGGTCAAACTTGTATTAACTTAATTAACAGCCATTGTGACTTTTTTAAACATTGGTAATGGTTGTACGGTTTAATGAAACTTGTGAGTTGGTCTACATATTTAATTGGCGCATAAATGTGTATATTATAAAAAAAAAAAAAATTATAGCGTACGGAGTACGGGTTGGGTTGTTTCAAGTGGTATCAGAGCATGGTCTAAGGGATTTAGGCGACTTGAGATAGGTGCCTAGACTTAGACTTTTATGTGTATGCGCTTTTAGGCGGGACTTGTACGACTTCGGGTCGAATCGGGAATGGTAGTGCGTAGGTTTATATGAACTAACCATGCACTCATTGTTTTGTGTTGTAGTTGGGATCATCAAGCGAGATAGACGTTGTACTAGCAAGTTAATGCGACGTGCTCGTGTAGCAATGACTAGCTACCCTTGCTACGGGTGCAAATCGTGTCAAACAAGCGATGTATGACGATTGTTGAGCGAGATGGGGTGGTATGGTATATATGTGTCATGTCTTTGGTTTTGTTGTTTAATCTTTCTCATTTTATAGAATGAAGATGAGAAACGGACACGACACCGATAATGGGGGCACGAGCGAGGACCCCGAGTTCACGGCCAAGGTTGAGGCCATCTTTCAACGCCAAAGGGCGGATTTTCTTGTTGATATTAAGAAGATGTTTCTAGACACTATTGAAGAACAAGTCGTCGATATGGTTAAAGAACAAATTAAAATTGTTCTTCAAGAAGAGAATGTGGGAAGGCGAGACTTTTTCTTTAAGAACTTCAAGGATGCTCAACCTCCTACCTTTGATGGTGAACGGGACCCACTTAAGAGTGCCCAGTTTATCTCCGATATGGAGGGGGCTTTTCGTACATGTGAGTGCCCTAACGATAAAAAGATAAGGTATGGTTGTAGCATGCTAAGAGGTGATGCCAAGCTATGGTGGGATGCAAAGATTCAAGTCTATGGCGAAGAACAATGCATGGACTTTTCTTGGGATGAGTTTAAGGTAGAATTTTTCGAAGAATACCGAACTTCGGCCGATCTCACTAGGCTTAAGGACGAGCTACGTTCTTTGAGGCAAGGGTCAATGGATTTGAACACTCTCAAATCCGTGTTTTTGTCTAAGACTCAATTTTTCCCGGAGTATGTCGGGAATGATAAGATGTTAAAGGAAGATTTTTATCGGATCTTGAATGATAGTTATCAAGAGAAGATAAGTGTGAATGTGGTGAAAAGCTTTGATGAATTGTTTAACATGGCCAAGGGCTTCGAGGCGCTTGTGATGAGGAAGAATAGCCTTACCTTGGGCAAGAAAAAGTTTGAAGCTACTAGTCAATCTTATTTTTCTAGCAAGAAGTTTAAGAAAGGCTCCGAGAGTGTGGGGAGTGTGAAGAAAGGTGCTTCGGGGGATTTCCCCTATTCTTGTCATAATTGTGGGCGAAGGGGACATATGGCCCGTGATTGCACCAAACCATCCTCTACTACAAAATTCACTTGTTACAATTGTGGGAAAGAAGGACACAAGAAGACCGAGTGTCCCGAGTTGGTTAATGATCATGTCAAGCGGTTAGAGAAGGCGGCGGGTACGGGCCGGGGTCGAAATTATTTGATGACTAATGATGAAGCTAAGCAATCGAACGAGGTTGTCTCAGGTACTTTCTTGGTTAACTCTAAACCGGCCAAGATATTATTTGATAGCGGTGCTAATTTGTCTTTTGTGTCGCCTCGATTTGTATCTAAGTTAAATAAACTGCTAGTTAAGTTGAGTCGTCCGGTTGAAGTCGAAATAGCGGATGGCAAGACGGCGCTAGTGGTTGATGTTTGTAAGAATTGTGATGTTGTGTTTGGTACCGAAACCTTTAAAATTGACCTCATTCCGATGACCTTGGGTGAGTTCGATATTGTTGTTGGTATGGATTGGCTCGATCGTTATAGAGCCGATATTGCATGCCATGATAAGTTCATTCGTGTTAGGACCCCAAGTGGGGGAGAGTTGATTATTCATGGCGATAGACGGAGGAGACTCGTACCATTGTGCACGTATGCAAGGGCACGACGTTTTCTCAAGAGCGGTGCCTTGTTTTATCTAGCTCACGTAGTTGATACTCGTGATGAGCCACCACCTATTCGTAAGATTCCGGTGGTTAATGAATTTGAAGATGTCTTTCCGGATGAATTACCGGGTGTTCCGGAGGAAAGACAAGTCGAATTTCGCATCGAGTTGGTTCCGGGAGCTACTCCCATTGCTAAAACCCCTTATCGTTTAGCGCCGACGGAGATGCAAGAATTGCTTAATCAAACCCAAGAGTTGCTTGAGAAGGGTTTCATTCGACCGAGCTCCTCGCCGTGGGGTGCTCCGGTTTTGTTTGTGAAAAAGAAAGATGGAAGCATGCGAATGTGCATCGACTATAGGGAGTTGAATAAAGTGACGATCAAGAATCGTTATCCATTACCTCGGATCGACGATTTATTTGATCAACTCCAAGGTGCTACGTATTTTTCTAAGATCGATTTACGGTCCGGCTATCATCAAGTGCGGGTCCGTGAGGAAGACATCGAGAAAACGGCCTTTCGGACGCGTTACGGGCATTATGAGTTTGTGGTTATGCCTTTTGGTCTCACGAATGCACCGGCGGCATTCATGGATTTAATGAACCGAGTGTGCCAACCTATGTTGGACAAGTCGGTAATCGTGTTCATTGACGACATACTCGTTTATTCCAAGAGTATGAAGGAACATGAACACCATCTACGTGAAGTGTTGAAGACGTTGCGAAGGGAGAAATTGTGTGCTAAGTTCTCCAAATGTGAATTTTGGCTAAGGGATGTTCAATTCCTTGGTCATATTGTGAATCAAGAAGGTATTATGGTAGACCCGGGGAAGATCGAAACGGTGAAAAGTTGGAGTTGACCGACTACGCCTACGGAAATCCGAAGTTTTCTCGGATTGGCCGGTTATTATCGCCGGTTTATTCAAGACTTTTCTAAGATTGCTTCTCCTTTGACGAAGTTGACGAGGAAAAATGTTAAATTTAATTGGGAAAAAGAACAAGAAGTCGCCTTTCAATTGTTGAAAGAAAGGTTATGTCAAGCTCCGGTGTTGGTGTTACCGGAAGGGATTGAAGACATGGTGGTTTATTGTGATGCTTCGTTGAATGGGCTCGGGTGTGTTCTGATGCAAAGAGGTAAAGTCACCGCTTATGCCTCTCGACAATTAAAAGAACACGAAACGAGATACCCGACTCACGATCTTGAGATGGCGGCGGTAGTGCACGCGTTGAAAATTTGGCGCCATTACTTGTATGGTGTCAAGTGTACGATATATTCGGATCACAAAAATTTGAAACATCTTTTCACTCAATGAGATTTGAATTATCGTCAACGTAGATGGATGGACGTGGTGAAAGATTATGATTGCGTGATACTTTATCATCCGGGTAAGGCGAACGTTGTTGCGGACGCCTTGAGTCGAAAGAGTACACATCCGGCGATAAAGGTGGGATCGTTACGTTTGATTATCACTAATGACTTTCTTGAAAAGATGGGTGAAGATCAAATAGAGGCTTATGTTCACAATAAGCACACGGAACGAATCGTTGGCCAATCGGAGTTCATTACAATGGGCTCGCGTGGCTTGTTGTCCTTTCAAGGAAGGGTATGGGTACCTAAGATGGGGGATTACCGGCGAGTGCTACTTGATGAAGCACATAAGTCCAAATATTCCATTCATCCGGGTGCAACGAAAATGTACTATGATTTGAAGAAAGATTATTGGTGGCCCGGCATGAAACGTGATGTGGTTAAGTATGTTGAACAATGCGTCACGTGCTTGCAAGTCAAAGCCGAGCACCAAAAGCCTTACGGTAAGTTACAACCATTGGAAGTCCCGAAATGGAAATGGGAGCACATTACCATGGACTTTATTACCAAGTTACCGAAGACGGCGCGAACCCAATACGATACGATTTGGGTGATTGTTGATAGATTGACGAAGAGTGCCTTGTTTCTTCCCATTCGAGAAACGATATCATCGGAGACTTTAGCTAAGTTGTTTATAAAGGAGGTGATATCAAGACATGGGGTTCCGGTATCTATTGTTTCGGATCGAGATACTCGCTTTACATCTCGGTTTTGGAACAAGTTTCATGAAGATATGGGTACTCAATTGAAAATGAGCACGGCGTATCATCCTCAAACGGACGGTCAAACCGAGCGTACTAACCAAACGCTAGAGGATATGTTAAGGGCGTGTATTATTGATTTTGGTGGAAGTTGGGACGAGCACTTACCCTTGGTGGAATTCTCATACAATAATAGTTACCACGCTAGTATTGGGATGCCACCATACGAGATGCTCTATGGGCGTAGATGTCGAACTCCCATTTGTTGGGGAGAAGTGGGTCAACGAGAAATCGGAAGTTCCGATTTGGTTTTGGAGATGAATAGTAAAATTGAAATGATTCGGGCTCGACTTAAAGCGGCGCAAGATAGACAAAAGTCTTATGCCGATAAAGGTAGAAGAACGATTGAGTTTCAAGAAGGTGATATGGTGATGCTTAAGGTTTCTCCATGGAAGGGTGTGATTCGGTTTAGGAAGCGAGGAAAGTTAGCTCCTCGGTTTATTGGTCCTTTCAAGGTATTGGCACGTGTTGGTGAGGTTGCTTATCGATTAGAGTTACCCGAAGAACTTGCGGGAATTCATAATACGTTCCATGTTTCCCATCTTCGCAAGTGTCTTGTGGATGACTCGACTTGGGTGCCATTGGATGAGATTACTTTGAATAACAAGTTAGAGTATGCAGAAGAACCGGTTGCAATCCTTGATGAAAAGGTTAAGATGTTGCGGAACAAGGAAGTTAGAACCTTCAAAGTGCAATGGCGACATCGAAAGGGTTCCGAGTTTAGATGGGAATCCGAAGAGTTTGTTTTGGCTTATCTTCCGGCTTGTCATGCGGCTTGGATCGCGAGGACGCGCTCCGATCTAAGTGGGGGAGAGTTGTAACACCCCGCTTTTCCGTACACGCTTAAAGGTACACACCTAATCAATTATACGTCTATAACTTGCTCGTTATGTGGCTAAGTTAGCTAACATGTTAGTTACTTGAGAATGTGTATATTATAAATGTTGAATGCATGCGCGAACGTGTTTACCTACGTGTCACGATGGCATTGAGTCGTGTGAGACTCAAGGTTGGGGTCAGTATGTGTATTAAAGTGAGCGTTTGGGTTATTAGTTATGGAAACCTTGGAAAATTGATTAGCTAGTCGAGGGCACCAGTTCCAGGCAATTGTCGCGCCGCGATACAGGGCTCCGCGACGCGACACATCAAGCAAAGATTTGATCAGAACTTGGATTAAAGGGTGCTGTTTTTCATGTGTTTCGTCGCGCCGCGACGTTTAGTGCCGCGCCGCGGCAGGCCTGCTGGCCAGGTTCCGGTTTTAGGTTAAATTAAGAGATCTTGAGGGGCAAAATGGTAAATGGACGTATAGATCAGATGGGTGCATTAAATCTGGTCCACTAGTTCATTTATTTCATTTTCCTTTTTCATTTTCTTTCAATTTCTCTCCCAAAACTCTAACACCCATTTGGATTCAAAGTGAGATTGAGAGAGGAAGGATTTAGGGTTGATCTTTGGAGCAAGTATTAAAGTTGTTCCTTGTGACTCTAGCTACGTGGTGATAGTCTCGGTAAGTTCTAACTCTAAGTTTCGAGTTTTAATTGATTATGGCTAGGGTTTTGGTTAATAGAAGCTTGTATGACCCATTTGGGAGTAAAATGGGTGAATTTGGGTTAGGTTGTTGTAATGAAACCCTAATGGCCATAATCAAGGGTTTTGGTCTTGTAATTGTGAGTTTGAAAGTGTTAATGGTATTGTAAGCATTAAACACTTGTTAGAATTGAAAGAGATGTCATTTGGGTCAAGAATGTACTAGTTGACCTAGTTTGGGTAAAATGGGTGTAAATTACCCTAGGTGGATGTCAATTGAGGCTAGTAGACTTTAATGCACTAATGTTGGTAATTAAAGTCGAGTCTTGGCCATTAAGAGGGCGGTTGTGGTGTGGTTGGGTCATTTAATGCGAAATTGAGTCATTAAATGCCCAAGTAAATGTAATGTGGTTAAATCCACTAGTTTATGTATTGAATTGGTACTTAATGTATTAGGTACTTGGCTTTGAAGTTTGGAAGCGATTATTCATCATCCTTGCGTCAAGGTGAGTGGAATAATTATGCGTGAACGTATATAATGTATTTATTTGTGTGGTATGAATGTGGAAGTGTCGCGGTGTTCAAGACACCACATTCTAGGTAACGAGTAGTATTGTCGCGGTGCTTAAGACACTACTCCTTGTGTAATTGACTTGTGGGATTGTCGCGGTGTTTAAGACACCACAATGTCGTGAGAGTGGAAGTGTCGCGGTGTTCAAGACACCACTCATTGTATTGAATGAAGTGTGGATTCGTCGCGGTGTTTAAGACGCCACATTGTTGTAAGGGTGAGTTAGTCGCGGTGTTTAAGACATCACCCGGGGGACTAGTGATTACGCGGTGTATAAGTAACACTAGTGGATGTTATGAACTCCAACGGACTTACATGTACCGTTCTCTTGTATACTTGGTTAACCATGGTTGTGCGAATTGTACTTAGCATATTATATTGTGAACTATATGCTATTATTGTTGCTAGCGTAATGTGGAACGTGGATAGTAGTTTATGCATGATGGATTGCATGTTTGTTGAATTGCTAGCTCGTATATGGTATTGTGTAAGTGTATGCAAGTAAGTAGGTTATATATGATCATGTATAATTATTGCATTCACTAAGCGTTAGCTTACCCCTCTCGTTGTTTATATTTTAGTTGCAGGTGAGGTTAAAGGGAAGGGGATTGTCGGGCACTAGATGCCCTTGATGATGTGCTTGTAGGAGCTTTTGGAAGTTGGCCACCTTTTGGGTAGTTTAGTCCCAAACCATGCTCGTCGGGTCGTTTGGTTAATAAACTACCATGGTATTCGGTCAAACTTGTATTAACTTAATTAACGGCCATTGTGCCTTTTGTAAACATTGGTAATGGTTGTACGGTTTAATGAAACTTGTGAGTTGGTCTACATATTTAATTGGCGCATAAATGTGTATATTATAAAAAAAAAAAATTTATAGCGTACGGAGTACGGGTTGGGTTGTTTCAGATAGTACACTTGGCGAGTGCGTATGTTTACGAAGTATTAAACACCCGTTAAATGCTAGCGCTACTAGCCCGAGTGGGGATGTCAAACCCTATGGATCCATATCTAAGATTCGCGTTCACCGGTTCAAAGACCAATGACTAAACGTTACCGAGCTAAGGGGAAAGTTTATGCCATTGTATAACCAACACATATATAAAGTTTAAGTACTCGTGCCTAGTATGTATAACGTAAAATGCGCATGTATTCTCAGTTCCCAAAATAGTTAAAGTAAAAAGGGATGCTATAACTCACAGTGGAAAGTAGTAAAAGTCGATACACGGGAATAGTAAGCAAAGTGGTTGGTCCGAAAAGTCCTCAACCTAAGTCAAAAGTTACTAAGTCAGTAAATCATTCCCAAAGGTTTAAATGTATGTAAATTAGGTCTTAAGTACCATCATCATTCATCATTAAACAAAAAGTGTAAAGTAAGTTTTAAGTCAAGACTAGGGTTTGAAATAAAGGCTGACTTCGTTCAGTCGCCACGACCTCTATACAAACTGAAATGAGGTGAGAACAGTGGCCATGGCTCCATATATGAGTCCCCTAGAGGCTGACCAATTTCCAGAACCAAACTCGTCTTTGTTTGACCGTGGTGACGGTTTAAGTGCGAGTAGGTCAGAAATTTCAGCACAACGTTAATAGGGTGTAGTGACTTTCGGGAGGCCATAGATCCTAAACCGTAACTCGGATTAAGACGAGGTCTAAATGGAAAATCATCTACTCGAACCGAACTAACTGAAAATAAACTTTACAGTAGCCCAGGTTGTCTGATAAGTTCCAGAAACAGTAGCTAAAGGTGTTCTGGTGGGTTCTTGGTGCTTGATGCTCATCACGATTCTCATCCTTGATGCGTATAGCTTCAAGTGTACAACTCGTTGATGGGTTTGCATCATCTCAACTAATGTTTGACCATCATAACACTAGTGTAAGTCTAAGATAAGTTGCACAACTCACTTAAGAGTTGTATGCAGTTTGATGAACCAAAGTTACATCAAGTTCTTAGATCCGACACATACATGAGTTACAAAAGTAATATTAAGTTACAAACTTGAAAGTAAACTAAATAATCAAGATCTTATGTTGTAGAACATTGTTCTTAGTTAGATCTTGAAGATCCTAGACTAAAAAGTCTAGATCTAGTGTTCTTAAGTTAGATCCTAAGTTGAAAAACTTGGATCTTCACTTTAACGAAACCATAAGTTATGAAACTTAGATTTTCAACTAGTAAAATGTATGTAAGCTTGTAAGCTCTTATTTACAACAAAATTAGAAGACCATAAGCTATAGAAACTTAGATCCAACACAAGTATATGAAGTTATAACTAGAAAGTTATACTTCCATGTTCTTGAACTTATAAAGTTAACTTTTAGTTCAAGAAAAATGAGATCAAGATTAACTAGTAATAGTTGACCAATTTAACAACATCACAATTTTAAAGTACATAAAATGAAGAAATAAATTAAATCTACAAGTAATAAGTTCATGGTTGTTCATACTTTAATGATTCAAACCAAGGCTTTGACCTTTAGGAAAGTAAACCTTAAGTTTACAAACATGCACACAAGTATGATTATAAACTCATGAACTTTAAATCTTTTAAAATAATAAGTGTAGAACCATAACTAGAAAGTTTAGGTTCTTGTATGTTCTTGTATGAACAAGATGATATGAAGAACAAACTAGAAAGTTTGATTCTTAACAACAACAAACAACTACAAACAACAAGTAAGTAAACTACAACAAAGAACAAGTAACTTAAACAAGTAAGAATGATGATGATGAGTGCTTATGTTTTCGGTTTTCACAAGAAAAAGAAAGAAAAACCAAGCTTGATACTTACAAGTTAGAGAGCAAATGAGATGAGAGAAAGAAAGTGTAAGTTTGTGTGTGAGAATAATGAAGTAATACAAGTAATAAGTAACCAAAAAAATTGAAACAAAACTCCCTCCCTCACTAGTGTTGACCGACGGTTTTTAGGAGGAAAAGAGGGGTGGTCACAAGCTTGCTCTCATGCATGGGGAGGAGATGTTAGCCTAGAAGTGTAATAAAGTAAAGTGGCATGGGAAAGATGATGTAAGTATCTTGTAACTAGTCTCTTTACTTCACTAACTAGTCTAGTTTCCTCTTAAAGTAATACTTGCATAAAAATGGGCTAATTAGTCCATTAAGTGTGTAGGGTGGGCTTCCAAGTCCATTAATCATGAGTCCATTAATAAAAGACCAAGTATGTAACAAATTAAATAAATAAGCCCAAGTAATTAACTACTAACACTAGTTAATTAAAAATGATTAATATTAATTAATCATGAATGCAAATAATATCAGAAATATTATTCGTGAAAAGTACGTGCGTCACAAAGACAAGTCGGGCCATGAAAAGTTAAATACTGTAACAAATAACACGTATACGAACGCGTTTATTAAAACGCAAGCATTAATAATAAATTATTATTAATTAAACGTTGGAAAAACTAGGGTCGTTACATTACAACTCTGATACCATGTTAAAAAGTGCAATCAGATACCAATACTCTAAATTACAGAAGTTAATCATCAACTAAATCACCAAGAAACCAAAACTTTACAAGAATCTTTTACAGAAATCAGAAAACCAGAAATCTCAACCTCAACAATTAATACCACAATTACTTAAACCACTATATGATTCAGAAACTCTATCATCAAGATGATGTAGAGCCAAGAACACAGAAAACCCTAGGGTTGAGAGAAAAAACGAATACAGAGAAAACTTGAGAGAGAATCACAAACGAATGAATGAATAAATTAAATAAAATAAATTAATAAACTGCTTTTATACTCCTCTCTCAATAGCTTGGGTTGGATCCAAATAAGCCCACTTGAGAATATAAAAGCCCACTAATCAGCTGCAATCCACTAGCATCACTTAGCCCATGTCAAGATGTTTCTGTTCAGCCCTTCTACTTTTGCAATCTACATGATCAGCCTCTTGACTATCAACTAGCAGCAACAACAACATGAAATTGGTTAGAAAACCACAAATGAGTCTAAGCATAAAAACTATGTTCTAAACTAAGCTTGTTTGTTGCTATAATTTCAACATAAACTTTAACATAATTGTCTAAAATTATTCATTTTGTTCAAAAACTTTAAAGTTCTGGTTTAAATTCATGTTAAAATCTTGACCGATTTTGATTTTAACCGAATTCGATTACTAAATTCGATTTTGACCCATCAATCGTTGTTATTCTATTAATTAAATAGATTTTGAAAGAAAAAAAACGAAACGAACTGCTCTTAAAAATGAGTAATTTGTGATTAATCGGTGAGTAAACGGGTTTTTTACAACAATGCCTATATCCTTGTATTGTTTGGTCTATTTAAGCATCCTATTGTAACTCATAAATTATCAATAAAGCAACTTTCTTTTGTAGTTGAGGATTAATGTAATTATTCGTGATTACATATAATCTCGTTAAATTCTTTTGTCTTTATCGTTTTTCATAGTTTCTTCGTATACATCATATATATTTATTTATTGTAAGTGAGTTTAATAACTTAAAGTTATTTAGGCTCAGGTACTTTATTCCCAACATATTATCTTTATTCCCAACATATTATCTATTTGTTTAACACGAAAATTTACATTACCATGAGTACTTAGTTTTGCGCATTTCTTCGTTCAATTCATCCCAAAAGATGCAACGCTACACCTCAAAATATATATCAAAATATTACTCCGTAGATTATTAACGACATGTCGACATGTTTATTACTGTATTAAATAAGGACAGAATAAAGAAATGTATTTTAAAATAAAGGTCACTTACAAATCTGAAACTAAAACTTACGATTATTTGAAAACGTAATGGTATGAAGCTAGTCTAAATTGTCCAGTTGTCCACCCCAAGGATGAGCTGACCCAGCAAAAGCGCAAGTTAGTTATTAATCTACTGGTCTTAATTCATGCCCGATAAAACGGTCTCGTAAAATGTTCACATCATCAATTTGGATACTATATATATACACCATTCCTTGCACAAGTTGATATCAGATTTAAGCAATTAACCAATTTAATCATGTCATATTACCCAAAAGGCCATGAGTTCAACCCTAACGATGACGGAGACGATTTTGATGAGCATGATCCGACTCCGTACAATGGCGGTTACGACCTTGCGTTAACCTTCGGCCGCCCTCTTACTCCCTCGGACGAAATATGCTACCGTCCTTCTTCCTCGGGTTCATCGGGCGGTGTCAGTTCGGGCCGCACGAATTACCAGTCCCATGGAGATCAACATGCTTCCTACGGTGGTGGATCGGGGAATCGAAGAAGAAATGACGATGGACACGATTCTGGATATGGGAGTCATGGGTCGGAGTATGGGTCCTCCCATGGCGGATCTAAATATGGGTCGGAGTATGGGTCGGGTCATCCGAGAAGGAATGAGACGGATGAGCATGGATCCGGGGGCGAGTATGGTGGTGGCCGGAAAACGTTTGGACATTCGGATCATACTTACGGGCATTCGGATCATACTTATGGGCATTCGGAACA
This sequence comes from Rutidosis leptorrhynchoides, assembly GCF_046630445.1. Lineage (NCBI taxonomy): Eukaryota > Viridiplantae > Streptophyta > Magnoliopsida > Asterales > Asteraceae > Rutidosis > Rutidosis leptorrhynchoides. Next base: position 338,779,975 of record NC_092334.1, read on the forward strand.
GACGTACGGTCGACACAACGATGATCATCATAATAGGAGGCCTATGCATGGTGTAGGTAATGATGATGATGATAATCGAAGAAATACGTATGGGAGGCGGAATGATGATGATGATAATGATCGAAAACCTAGGTATGGAAGGCGAGATGATGATGATGATGATGATGATGATCGAAAGCCTAGGTATGGTAGGCGTAATGATGATGACGATGATGGTTATCGGGGTCGCAAGAAATATGTAAGTTTTTAGTGCTACTGACGTTTATCAAACATATAATTCTTTCGAAAGAACTTAATAACTAATAACCGTTAACCGAAATCTATTTCTTAAGGGGATTAACAACTAAAGAATATAATATTTATTTGATCTTGTGTTATGTATACAGGGAGATGACGACGATGATGATGACGATGACAAGAGGAGAAACAGGCATCACCATCGCAGAGGACATTATGATGAATGAGCATCAACATTTCCTAGTTTTTGTTTTATGATTGTTGTTGATGGTATTGGAATAACCACATTATGCATTTGTGTACGTTTGATATGTACCTAATAAATTGACACCTTCGTGTTAATGTCTTTTAATTTACAAAGTGCCAAAACTAATGTCTTTGATTGGCGTATCTTGTAAAAGCCAATTGTATGATCATGTTTTGAAAGCTTTGTCATGTAATAAATAAGATCCTAAATCCTAACATACGAAAATTGTCTATGTGGTTTACATTAGAATACTACGCATTTCATTCTTTAGTTTTTGAAACTTAATTTTAAAACAGATGTAAAAGTTTTCTTAGTCTAGAGCTGTGCCTTGAGCATCCACAATGGTAGTTACTGGATTTAACCGAGTTCTTCATAACCGTCTCTGACCATATCCCTCGGTCACCCCAAAATACTCCACTACTAATCATGTAACCGTTTCCAACTATTATTTACTTTTTTTTTAACACCAGAAGATATAGTGCAAGTTGGGGATTCGTGTGAAAATATCATGATTCTATTTACTAAGCAATCTTGTGATTGCTCTAATTCTAAATTTAACATAATGTTAAAGTTGAAATATCTAACTCTCTTGGTGATTTAATTTAGTTAAACTTAACCCATATTTATTAGTTTACATTATTATTATTAAATTTTTTTTTTTTTGAAAGACAAGGCAATTTTATTAAAAATTAACAAAACACGAAATACAAACTAGCCAGGAGCTAGACTAAACACAACAACATCACGCACCGCAAAAACAAGACGCACACACACAAAAGTTCGACACTAAAGAGGACGCACAAACACGAGGACATTAGAGACACGACAAATAAGCAACTCTAAGTTTCCGAGTCGGATGATGCGCACGAAGAGCAGCATGAGCAGCAACTAATATCCTAGTCCGAGTCATTCATCACATTCTCGATAAAGTATCTTTCGTGCCACCGAAAATTGTCTCGACGACGGTTACGTTTCATATTACGCCTACCCCCACACATGTTTAATAAAATGACTTTTGATCAAAGGTGGGGCTTTTTTCTTTTTAACACGAAAGCGAGCAACCGCGTAATGTGCTAGACAAACAAATTTTCCCGGGCAAGGTTTACCCACATGTCTTTCATCTGAGTCCAGGTCCATCCTGTTTGGGGCCTGATTATTCATATCAAATTCACAAGAATGGTCTGGCCCAATACCACTTTCTGGCCCAATTTAGTTATGATCATATCTCGATTGGGGCACCGGGAAAACAGGATCAAGCGTGCCAGGTTCACTCGTGCCATCACTTCCCTCGATACCTGTATCTTCACCATTGGAAATTGCATCAGAGTGCCTCGGTGATTGAAAATTCAAAGGTAACGGTTCACAGTCTAATTTGAAATCCGGGGTGGAATTCAAGGCAGGAGAGGCAGGTGAACCGTCGGATGGTGGTGGTTTACTGATTTCATCAGACTCCTCCGGCGTGAACTCGCCGTCTTCAATCTCAATATCATCAGCTTCTGCAACCTTCTCATCTGCCGGCGACTCACCTTCTTCTACTGTCTCAGAAGGTATGCTTGCCTGTAAATCATTAATATTATCTTCACGTCGTTCACCCGAATTAGCCGATAAATTGAACCCGTCTGTCGAATCTGTGTTCATAAATGTCGATGTATTATCACCCATATTAGACCCCTTTGCTGGCTCAGATTGAACCCCAACGTTAATACCTTCGATACGGGTCTTGTTAATTTCGACCAAGGACCACGAAATCCGGTCCTTGTTGAAGCTAAATATAAGGTTATGATTGCTCACCGATTTTGGAAGATCGAATTCAATCCACTTACCATCGATTTTTATCTCGATACGATCCGACTTATTAGTTCCAATAGAATCTGCGAAGGATTTACCTCCCCAATTAAATGGATTTGATGTGTTAGACGATAGACGACTCCAAGGAGCAGGTGGAAATGCTTCAAAATCGTCGATATTCAGATTAGGAGCATTACCATATCCCTTGGCTTTCAGGTTGACTGCATAACCTATATTCTGAACGCGACTGGTACCATCTCTCTCGATTGCCTTATAGGCACAAACCCACCTACTGTTGATGTGAATGTTGTTTAAGGATTTCGTGAAGGAGACAATGTCAGAATCGTTCTCAAAACGAACGTACCCGAATCGTTGACCGCTCGACAACCTCTTCCGAGCAAAGTATACATCCTTAAGAGCCCCATAATTCTCATATACTCTCCGACAATCATCACGAGTCCACGATTCTGGAAATTTGAAAATAAAAAAAGATGTAACACGACATTCACTCGATTTTGCACACGAAAAGCCGTTTGGCTTCGACATTTGGGTTATATCATCTTCGGCCAGAGTGGTGGCCGGAGAAGATGGTGGTGGGATGGGCGGTAGTAAGGGGAGATTAACGGAGCAGGTGGTGGTTCTTTAAGAGGTTTCTATGTTTACATTATTATTATTATTATTATTATTATTATTATTATTATTATTATTATTATTATTATTATTATTATTATTATTATTATAAAAGAAAATAAACTCGTGAATTTATCCAACTTATATCTACTTCATTTGCATTTTCATTTTAGCTGTCGTAAGCTTATTTAAAGGCCTCGAGCCCATAGGCTGATAGCTAGCTAAATACATTTTAACTTTTACCTATTGACTAGGATTAGATTTAGGTTAGTGTTTTTTTACCGTTTATTTTGACTAGGTTGGATTTCATTTTGTAACGTTAGTTCTTGTTAATCTTAGGATCCGTTCAATGTTTATACGTTTTTCTGAATAAAAAAAAACTAGCAAAATACATGCTATGCTTAATGCCAACCAGTGTTGTAAATCTCACATGATCTCCCCGAGATCTCGTTTTTAGAAGGAAATCGAGACGAGATGTTCATCTCCCGAGATTTCTCGGTCAACGGGGTCAAACTTAGTCAAAGCCACGATTTCTAGGATTTTCTTGCTAATTTGTCAGATTTTCTTGTAAAATTCGTAATTTCCAAGATTTTCTCGCTCATTTCTCGGATATTTTTATAAAATCTCGTAAAAACGTATATAAATATAAATATATTTATGTTTTTATGTATATTTTATTAAAAAAAACTATAAAGTCAACGTCCGAGATTTCTCCGAGATTATTCCGAGATGCCGAAATCTCCCTAAAAAGTCCAAATGAGATCTTCCCGAGATCCGAATTCTCCAACCTTGATGCCAACCTTATTGTAACTGAAAATACGTATACATCTAAAAAAGAATGTTCAACTATGCTTAGAAATTAACCAATTAATTAGCTCAAAAATACGTTGCGAACACAAAACTGTCATACATGACATGTTTATCTCAAAATGGACTCTAATTTAAGCCAGAAACCGTACAAAAGTTCCTAGTAAAACCGATAGTGATCAAAAGATTCATCTAGCCCATCACCAATGCCAATTTGTTGAACCAACGGCTCGATGAAACTTGGCGTTGGTTCGGCTACAACAATATTAGCATTATGAACAGCAATCTCCGCTCTAGTTTTCGCTAGCTGGCTTTCTACTAGTTGAATTTGTGTATGCAAAGATGATATAATTCCAGCACACCCGTACACAGGATCAAGTATTCTACATTTAGCCTCAAAATACAACGAATCTACTACGTCTGCACGTAGGTGCAACGGTGTTTCCTACAAATATTCAGTCATAATTGATAACAAACATGCATTAGTAACCTGGTAAATATAATATTTAGCTTTTTGCTAAAAGGCCGTTTGTTTCATTATTGATAAAAAATTTTAGCCGTTCCAAAAAAAGTAGACTGGTAAATAGATAAGATTTTCATGTTAAGCATAACAAACATGCAAGCAATTTTCTGTAATATCAAAACTTGAGCAAGATTATGGTAAAGATGTGATTTAATTTACCTCGAGCATTTTGGCAATGTTGCTAGCTCCATAAATTCTATGAACACATGTGAATCTTTGCGGGTTGTCGTTAGGAAAATATGGTGCGAAAACACAATATCGAGGACATTTTCGTCTAAAATGCTTACAAACCGCACATCGAGTGGAAGTCATGTGATTAAATAGTGTGAATCTATATCAAAACCTTCAAGATATCGAAATCTAAAGACCTAGATTTTAAAGAAATCTAATGGAAGATTTTGTTTGAGTGTTGAATATTTGTAATGTTTATGTTGAATGTAACGGCTAGATTATTTAAAAGATAGTTGTAGGAAAGAAATAAGTTAGGGAAATTAGTTTGGTAAGTAATGAAATTGATTAATTACTTAATTCTCATTTTGTACAAAAGTTAAATGAGTTATGGGAGGAGTATTTAGAAAAATTCTCATCTTATTTGTAACAGTAATTCATCAATCATGATAGACTTTATCACATTATATTATATTAATCATTAATTATTACGTGAGAATTCTAGTTGTAATTGTAAAAACTGTATTATGGATGGAAATTGTAACGGCTACAAGATTTATTATTTGAATGTACGTATTAAGGTATGTAATTGAATTATTATTGGTTTGCGAAATTTTAAAATTGATTTACTATTGTTTGTCCCAATAACTTGGTACGGACGTAGTAAAAGGTCGAAAATAATTAGGGATGACCGGATGATCCTAGATGTAGCTTTCTTTATTTTTGTGAAGGAAAAAAAAAAAAAAAAAAAAAAAAAAAAAAAAAAAACACCAATACGAGTGTAAATCTCTAACTTTTTTGTTTAAGTTGACATCCTGATCGTGCATATATTTTCCAAGAAGTCAATATGCATATTCGATACATTTTAAAGAGGTTTAAGGATCTTAGAACTTAGCTCTCCGGTCCGGCTACCGTGAATAACCCTGCCCGACATGATGATGTCGGCGGGGTGGCTAGGTGATTAAGTCCACCTTCGATGACAGTCGTCGATCGAAGGCCCAAATAAGGCTGTAGGAAACCGTCGAGAGTGACTAACCTGTTAACCTTTGATGAACGATGATAATGATTACGTATTGTAAGCCTAGGTAAATTGTGATGATCTTTGGAATGATAATTAGGGTTAGTATATATAGGCCAACCCTAATTCGAGAACCATCCAGGATAATGGTAATCTCTTCCATAACAAACTCCCCCGAATCTCGGATGTAATTATGAAAAAGATATCAACTTGATGACCAAGTAACCGCCGCACCAGGAACGAAGGTATTCAATACACCACCGCATGCCGCATACCGCATATAAAGTATGCGCATACGCACGCCGGCATTTGCCCGCACGCGTATAGTATGCGCATGCGGGATGCGGTATCATTATGTCCCCCAGTTTGATGTTATATGACGCAAGACATATGATATCAAACTATTAAGCTAAAAAGAAAAACAAGAAAACGGCCAGCATTAAATTTTTCGCGTGCGTTTCGAGGTCATTAAATACCTGTCATTGTCGCAGAAGCCCATTCGGCTGACAAGACATAAAGTGACAGTGGGCAGGCGCGTGTGAGCTACGCGCTCAACATTGGGTACAACAAACAGAAACTCACGCGCATACAACAAACATCGATCGTCGGTTGTGTAACACGTGTACGCTCCTGATTAATTTTGCCACCTCACGTTTGCCTATAAATACATGCAAAAAATCCTCATTTCTACCCTTTCTGCCAAATCGTCTCCAATACGCTGCTCAAATCAATTCCGATTAGAAGTCGTTTATTTCCGGCCGTTCATAGAAGGTCAGTAAATCTCCGATCACCCTTTATTAAATGACGAAAGCTTCCTTTTCAACAACTTTTACTTTTAAACTATGGGATGAGAAACATATACGTATCATACTTCTATGCTTTGAACACAAGTACGAAAACAAACATTCCACAGCGAGTTAGAACGAAAAACCTCAATTCAATTATCATTAGTTACACTTGCAGGGTGTAAACGTGAACTTATGTTATGTGATCACATTGTCATTGAGCAGAAACATATAGATTCTTTAATTAAGCAATACCCGCCATTAGCACAGTATAATCCGGTGCCACCCCTAGCCCACCAACGCGCCCATGAGCCACCGGAGAAAAGGTGGCCATTTACGAACACACGTTTAAGCACGGAAACTTTAGGGTGCCACCATCATACTTTTTCCTAGGTGTGTTAGACCATTACCACGTAGGGTTAGGGCAGTTACATCCATACGCAATTGGAAAAATAGTCCTGTTCGAAATGTGGTGTGCTGCTCTAAACAAGGTACCCATGGTCAACGTGTTTTGCCATTTATACCGTCTCGCCACGCATCATAAGTCCTGGTTTACGTTTTTTGCACGCCAAAACTTCACATAAACACCCAAATCAAATGCCGGCCAATGGAAATAAACCTTCTTCTTTATTGACCAAACCGTCGTGGGCACGAGTTTCCCGCAAACCTTAGTTTGGTGCGACGGGGTAACAAAAGATGTAAACAAAACCCCAAAACTGGGCGAGGAAGAAACCAAGCTACTCGCGGAGTGCGCAAACGCACAGCTTGTCCACCGCACCTATGAAAACGTGATGCTGCGTCTGGGGAAGATATCCGCCCATTGGCCATGGGAGGATCTGAGACCAACCATAGTCGCACCGAATAGGAATAGTAACGTGTATATCTATTTTACGCAGCCACATATGTCTGTGATTAACCCTCGTTTATGTAATGCAGAGATGAAGATGAAGAAGGTGTTAACCGCATAGGAGATTGCGACGATATCCTTTCACAAACAGAAAATAAATGAGCCCCTTGAGTAGGAAAAATCAGGCGAGAATGAGGTATTTGCCCCGCAAACATCGGGAAACAAACGCAAAACGACCGCAGAACCATCAGCTGCCGCATCCAAGAAGAAGAAACTGACTCCGAAACAAAGGGAGGATATGTGGAATGACAACTTCATTCCCGTAGAGCAGCCATCCACAAATCTTCCACCTCCAACCACGGGTGAGCATCACATTACCACTGCTTCTGTTAAGTTATGATGATATTAACTAACCAATGCATCTGCGCAGAGCATCTGGACGACACGCACCACACGCCACCGCAGGGAAATCCAGACCTTGAAGCTACTGCCACGTCAAGAGACAAAGCTATACATCTTGATTCTGATTCTACACCAACTCCACCATGCGGCAGCTTCCGCCTCGCTAACCTGGCCCAGCTTACCCAATCCTCCGCAGAGAATGCCGCTGAACAGTCTGCTTTTCTGCAACAAATTTTCCCGGCTGAATTCCGCGAGCAACTAGCCGCACTGCCCTTCCACCAAGCGCACAACGCCTTTATCCAAAACGGCCTTGTGTTTTGAAACGACTCGAAAACCGTTTAATTAAAACCGGCAAAAAAAATTTTTTTTATAAAGACAGGAGCGGCGCACCACGCCTAGGTGCGGCGCTTTTAAAGACCAAAAGCGGCGCTTTTGAAGCCCAAAAGCGGCGCTTCTACTACCTGTTGAAAAACTACACCGAAATATGACCAGGAGCGGCGCTTTCACTACAAGAGCGGCGATCCTGTACCTGGGGAAAACTTTTTCAATTTGATAAGTATCATCCCAATCCAAACGCCCAAAACACAAGTGCAAAAGCCACCAAAATACATTCGATTAAATATTAAAAGTGTTTATACAACAAAACGGGCTCAACGACCCTCGGGACTCCATCGACCCGTTAAATACATTAAAGTAGCGATTTTGACCCAAATAATTTAATTTCCAAACATTTGACGAGCATGGTGTTTGGGACTAAACTACCCCACACTTAGGCTAAATTCCAAAAGTGTCCACTAACATAACAAAAGTGGGAGATCTCTAGTCCAAACGAATACCCTTGCCTTTGTCCACGCCGGAGCCTAAAAAGGTAAACAACGAGAGGGTAAGCAAAGTTTAGTGAGTGCAACAATTATACATACACATATATAACCCATCTAATTGCATTCGCACCCACCAAATACCTCATACGAGAATATAACTCAATAGCATGCCGTCTTACTCATAATGCTAACAACTCGTACACTATCACAACATCACATTAGCATATACTTAACACTATATATATATATATATATATATATATATATATATATATATATATATATATATATATATATATATATATATATATATATATATATATATATATATATATATATATATATATATATAACATGCTAAACAATAACCATCAACATAATATGGTTAACCATAACGCTATGGTGCTACCGACACGTGGTTCACACCATACACATTTGAGTCTCACTCTTTTATAGTGCTACCGGCTCGTGGTTCACACTTTGGCGCTACCGGCACGTGGTTCACACCTCATTTTATTGTGCTACCGGCATGTGGTTCACACTTGATGCTACCGGCACGTGGTTCACATCCAAATTTTATAGTGCTACCGGCACGTGGTTCACACTTGATGCTACCGGCACGTGGTTCACATCACAATACTCGTCACATACATGTTATGGTACTACCGGCACGTGGTTCATACCATAACATTCACAAATAAACACGCCATATACACGTACGCATAATTATTCCACTCACCTTACGCCTTTGGTGAATTGATAAACCAAGCTCGCAACTTCAAGGTAACGTACCTATTACATTATGCACATATATCAATCATTCATTCAAGTTGGTCAACCAACTTATTCGCCATTCAAGTGCCATTTGGCCCATAGTGCAAACGTGACCCATTTGCACCATTCATTCTAACACTAGGTCGGGATTATGTCAAACCCTTACCAATACTTCGATTATGGTCTTAATACACCTTTTAACACAAGGTTATCTCATTTTTGCACCCATTAACCCACTTATGTCATCAAAGACTCATTTGACCCATTTCAAGGCTAACTCACTCATTTGGGTCCCTAACAAACCCAAATACACCCATTCACTTTAAACACTAAATGTGCTAGCGATTTACTAACATTTAAGACCCATAAACACAACTTAATATTTCAAAACCCTAGGTTAGTCATCTATGAGTCCTCATGGCCCAAACTTACCCAAAACCCCCAAATCACAAAAAAAGGGTTTTATGTTCATCTCTAACCCAAACCCTAACCCTTAAACAATTAAAACAAGGAAATCAAGGTTAAGACTTACCACGACAATCAAAATGTAGCTAGAGGCTAGATGAACAACTTTAATACACGCGCTTTGGCCCGAATCAAGCTTCTCCCTCCTTGATTTGAGCTTTCTTTCACTCAAAGGGTTTCTCTCACTAAAAGTGGATGAGAGTGTTTGTAGGTGAAAGATGAAATGAAAATGAGATCTAGATCTGGTCACATGTTTATATACACCCACATATGAAAAGACCAAAGTGCCCTTCACCTTTTTACAGTTTAAATAAAAGACCCATCTCATTTTCCCGTCCAGGAGCGGTGCTCCTGAACATAGGAGTAGCGCTCCTAGTGTTTTTCTCAAAATATTTTTGGGTCGTTACAACTCTCCCCCACTTGGATCGGATTGCGTCCTCGCAATCTAAGCCACATGACAAGCAGGAAGATAAACCAAAACGAATTCCTCGGGTTCCCACGTAAACTCGGAACCTTTACTACGACGCCATTGGAGCTTAAAAGTCCTCACCTCTTTATTTCTCAACCTCTTGACCTTCTCATCGAGTATAACAATCGGCTACTCAATATACTCTAACCTATTGTTTAGCTCAATCTCGTCTAAAGGCACCCATGAAGAATCGTCCGCAAGATACTTACGGAGATGGGAAACATGAAATGTATTATGGATCCCTTCAAGCTCTTCGGGCAATTCCAAACGATACGCGACTTCACCAACACGAGCTAAAACCTTAAATGGGCCAATAAACTGAGGAGCTAACTTTCCCCGTTTTCGAAACTGAATATACCTTTCCATGGCGAAACCTTAAGCATCACCATGTCACCTTCTTGGAATTCAATCATTCTCCTACGTTTGTCGGCATACGACTTTTGTCTATCTTGAGCCTTTTTCAAATGAGCCAGAATCATATCAATCTTGCCATTCGTCTCTAAAACCAAAGCGGTACTCCCGATTTTCTTTTGTCCCACTTCACCCCAACAAATTGGAGTTCAACACCTCCGCCCATAGAGCATCTCATAGGGTGGCATCCCGATACTAGTATGAAAACTATTATTGTACGAGAATTCCACCAAAGGCAAGTGCTCATCCCAACTACCACTGAAATCAATAATACACGCCCGTAATGTATCCTCCAATGTTTGATTCGTACGTTCGGTTTGACCGTCCGTTTGAGGATGGTACGTCGTGCTCAATTTTAATTGTGTACCCATATCTTCATGAAACTTCTCCCAAAACCGAGATGTGAAACGGGTATCTCGATCTGAAATGATAGATATAGGAACCCCATGTCGAGAGATTACTTCCTTGATAAATAACTTAGCCAAGGTCTCCGAAGATATCGCTTCCCGAATGGGAAGAAACAAAGCACTTTTCGTCAATCGGTCAACTATCACCCAAGTCGTATCAAATTGGGTTCTCGCCGTCTTAGGTAACTTTGTAATGAAATCCATGGTAATATGCTCCCATTTCCATTTCGGGATTTCTAATGGTTGCAACTTACCATACGGCTTTTGGTGCTCGGCCTTAACTTGCAAACATGTAACACATTGTTCAACATAGTTTACAACATCACGTTTCATGCCCGGCCACCAATAATCCTTCCTCAAATCAAGATACATCTTCGTTACGCCCGGATGAATTGAATACTTTGACTTATGTGCTTCATCAAGTAGCACTCGTCGGTAATCTCCCATTCTAGGCACCCATACTCTTCCTTGAAAAGATAACAAACCATGCGGGCCCATGGTAATGAAATCCGATTGCCCCACGATTCGTTCCGCATGCTTGTTGTGAACGTAAGCCTCTATTTGAATCTCACCAAGCTTTAAAAGAAAATCATTAGTAATAATCATACGTAACAATCCCAATCGTAATGTCGGATGTTGACTCTTTCGACTTAACGCATCCGCGACCACATTCGCTTTGCCCGGATGATAAAGTATCTCGCAATCGTAATCTTTCACCACATCCATCCATCTACGTTGACGATAATTCAAATCTCATTGATCAAAAAGATGTTTCAAACTTTTATGATCCGAATAAATCGTACACTTGACACCGTACAAGTAATGGTGCCAAATTTTCAACGCATGTACAACCGCCGCCAACTCAAGATCATGAGTCGGATATCTCGTCTCGTGTTCCTTTAATTGTCGAGAGGCATAAGCAATGACTTTACCTCTTTGCATTAGAACACAACCGATCCCATTTAAAGACGCATCACAATAAACCGTCATATCTTCTACACCTTCCGGCAACACTAGCACCGGACCTTGACATAACTTTTCTTTTAACAATTGAAAAGCAATTTCTTGCTCGTTCTCCCAATTAAATCTAGCATTCTTTCTCGTCAATTTCGTCAACGGAGAAGCAATCTTAGAAAAGTCTTGGATAAACTTCGGATTTCCGTGGGCGTAGTGGGTCGTCCCCAACTCTTCACCGTTTCTATCTTCCCCGAATCTACTTGAATACCGTCATTGTTCACAATATGACCAAGGAATTGAACTTCCCTTAGCCAAAATTCACATTTGGAGAATTTAGCATACAACTTCTCCTTCCACAACGTCTTCAACACACCCCGCAAATGATGTTCATGTTCCTTCATACTCTTCGAATAAACAAGTATGTCGTCAATGAACACAATTACCGACTTGTCCAACATAGGTTGGCACACTCGGTTCATAAGATCCATGAATGCCACCGGTGCATTCGTAAGACCAAAAGGCATAACTACAAACTCAAAATGCCCATAACGCGTTCGAAAAGCCGCTTTCTCAATATCTTCCTCGCGGACCCGTATTTGGTGATAGCTGGACCGTAGGTCGATTTTAGAGAAATACGCTGCACCTTGGAGTTGGTCATATAAATTGTCAATTCTAGGCAATGGATATCGATTCTTGATAGTCACTTTGTTCAACTCCCGATAATCGATGCACATCCGCATACTACCATCCTTCTTCTTCACGAACAAAACTGGAGCGCCCCATGGTGAAGCACTCGGTCAAATAAAACCCTTCTCAAGCAACTCTTGGGTTTGATTTAACAACTCTTGCATTTTCGTTGGTGCTAAACGATAAGGAGTTTTAGCAATGGGGGTAGCCCGCGAAACCAACACAATGCGAAATTCAACTTGTCTTTTCACCGGAACACCCGGTAACTCATCCAGAAAAACGTCTTCAAATTCACTTAGCACCAGAATTTCACGAATGGATGGTGGCTCATCTCGAGTATCAACAACATGGGCAAGAAAAGCCATGCCACCACTAACAAGGAAGCGACATGCCCGTGCAAAAGTGCATATCGGCACAAGTCTTCTTCGTTTATCACCGTGAATAATTAACTCTCCCCCACTTGGGGTCTTTACCTGAATAAACTTATCATGGCATGCAATATCGACTCTATAACGATCGAGCCAATCCATACCAATGACGATATCAAAATCACCCAAAGTCATCGGAATGAGATCGATTTTAAAGCTTTCGGCACCAAACACAACATTACAATTTTTACACACATCAACCACTAGCGCCGTCTTGCCATCCGCTATTTCAACTTCTACAGGATAACTTAACTTAACTAGCGGTTTATTTAACTTAGGCACAAATCTTGGAGACACAAACGACAAATTAGCACCACTATCAAAAAGTATCTGTGTTGGATTAGAGTTAACCATGAAAGTACCTGAAACAACTTCGTTGGATTGCTTGGCCTCCTCATTCGTCATCAAATAGTTGCGACCCCTAGCCGTGCCCGCCGCTTTCTCCAACCATTTAACATGATCGGTGTTCAAATCGGGACACTCTGGCCTCTTGTGCCCTTCTTTACCACAATTATAACAAGTAACTTTGTTCAGCGCATTGGTACAATCATGAGCCATGTGTCCTCTTTGTTTACAATTGAAACACGTGGGCCCGTAACCCGGTGTATCACCCTTCTTCACGCTATTTGCACCTTCGGAACCCTTCTTTGACTTCTTGTTTGAAAAGTTCGAATGACTTGATCCTTCAAACTTTCTTTTAGAAAAAGAGAAATCACTTCTTTTCGGAACCTCTAGTTCAAAACACCGAGCTAATTCAAATAACTTTTCAAAAGACTTAGCCATTCCCCGACTAATCTTACCCTTCAACTCATCATTCATGGTACGGTAGAAATCCTTCATCAACTTGTGATCGTAACCAATATATTCAGGACAAAAACGAGTCTTTACCAAGAAGGTAGACTTGAGAGTAACCAAGTCCATTGAACCTTGTCACAAATTGTGTAACTCGTCCTGGATTCTATCAAGGTCAGAAGAAGTTCGATATTCTTTGAAGAATTCCTTCTTAAACTCCTCCCACGTCAAGCTCATACATTGCTCTTCACCATATAATTGGATTTTATCATCCCACCACAACTTCGCTTCTTCTCGTAACATGCTAGAACCATACCTCACCTTCTTCTCGGGAGGACATTCCGCGGTACGAAAAGCTCCCTCTATATTGGAAATCCAACATCTGCTTTTCAATGGATCTCGTACCCCATTAAACATCGGGGGTTGAGCATCCTTGAAATTTGTGTAATGGAAGTCCCGCCTTCCATTCCCACCATTACCATCACCCCCTTTACCACGAGGATGAATGTTTCTAGCTTCTAATGCCTCCTCGATCGCGGAATTCATTCGCTCATTTATCATTTCAGTTACTTGCCCATCAACCGATTCTTGGAAAACCTTTACGACATCGTCAAGAAATTCCGTTTTTAGCCTTTTAAAGATGGCCTCAACCTTAGCCGTGAGTTCAACGTCCTCACTCGTACTTCCGTCATTGGTGTCGTGTCCATTTCTCATCTCCATTCTATAAAACCAAAAAGATTAAACAACGAAACGAAAGGACTTAACACATATGTATATACATATACGCCACACTACCCCATCTTGCTCAAAAATCGTCGTACATCGCTTGTTTGACACGATTTGAACCCGTAACAATGGTAGCTAATCATTGTTACGCGAGCACGTCGCATTAATTCGCTAGTACAACATCCATCTCGCTTGATGATTGCATAAACACAACACGAAATAATTAGCGCAAGGTTAGTTCACATAAACCTAAGCACTAACCAACATGTGATGACCCAGGAATTTCCGACTAAATTTAAACTTAATCTTTATATAAGTTTCGACACTATAAGCAAAGTCTGTAATGCTGAGTCTCGAAGACTTTGAACTATTATCATTTATTAAATTACCCTGTGTCTATTCCCGACGATTTACGAACATTTTTTTGCAAATAAATAGGTAAATACATATGTAGATGTAAAAATAGATATAAGTGTATATATATATATATATATATATATATATATATATATATATATATATATATATATATATATATATATATATATATATAATATTTTGAATTAATAAAGTATACTTTATTTAATTGAAACCTAAAATGTAAAAATAATAATTAGAATAATTAGATTACTGTTAAAATACATAAACATATGTTATTATGAAACTACATATATATATTATATTAAATATTCAAACATGTTATTATATGAAACAAGTATTACAGAATTAATAATATAAGAGTTTAATATATCAAATTTTATTACAAGTTAAATTATAGTTGTCAGATTAATATTATTACTTAAATTATAAATAGTAATTTTAATATTTTTATCAGTATTAGGAATATTAATGTATTATATATAGATATAAAATTTTATACATGTAAATTATTATATAATGTTATTATGATTATTTGAAAATAATATAATTGTTATTATTATCATTAATAATATTAATATTAATATTAATATTACCATTTCATTATTATTATTATTATTATTATTATTATTATTATTATTATTATTATTATTATTATTATTATTATTATTATTATTATTATTATTATTATTATTATTATTATTATTATTATTATTATTAATATTGTTGTTATTACTAATAAACATTATAATTAGTAACAAGAATAGGATTATAATTATTATTTTGATATCATCAATATTATTATTTCTATTATTATTTTTAGTATTTTTATTAGTAATAATAAAAATATTATATTTATTAAATTCATATTTATTAAATATAAATAAAATATATGGATAGATATAAAATCAGTCAGGGATTTTGTAATTGCTGGTTTGATCGTGTCTCCCAATTGATTCATGTCAATAATCGATTTTTCCATACAAGTCAACATTCAGTTGCAAGTCTTAATCTACCTTTTACATTTTTTTTTATTTTACTCCCTGATTAATAATTTCAGTCGGCTCATAGGTTTCCATTTAAATCATTCAGCTCAACTGGCTATCGACCCAAAACAACTTCCTCCATTATCAATCACAAACATCATTCACAGCCCTTCTTTAAACAAAATTGAAACAGAAACGTAAACCCCTTTTTTTTCTTTTTATCAAAAACTAGAATTCGAATAAAATTTCAAATTGTAGTATTGCAGTTTTGTTAGTAATCCTATAGTAAAACTATCTGCAAAGACTCATTTTCCAATTCCTAACATCGAGTTTTAATTTTTGAGTCAAAGACTTGATTTTAAAAAGTCAAACAAATTGTTCATGGTGAAATTCGAGATCGTTTTTACGTTTTAAGATAAATTAAATGTTCAGATAGTTTCTAATGAAGATGTAAAACCTTTTTCATGTTGACACCATAGTCTAAAATAGCCCCTAAAGTTGAATTCGAATTCAAGTTCATAAACGTGTGTATTTACTGTTTCAGCTCCGTTTTATTTAAATTTTTTTTGTTTTAATTAATTACAGAAACTAATAAACGTTTCTGTTATGTTTATTAATCCTCAAAACAATTCATTACACTGGGACATGTTTGATTTCGTCTGTGATCGATTTTCTATCGAAGCAGAAGAAGGGAGATAGAACAGATAGTAATATCGGGCTAAATATATAAAATTGGGGTTTTAATAAAGAAAAACGTAAGCAGACTGGATGGTTAGGGTGTAGTTGGGTGTGCGAGAGGTCACGTGTTCGAACCCGGTATGGAGCATTTCTTTTTACAGCAGATTTTAAAGAGGGTATAAAGATTGTATTTCTTTTATTATTATATTTATTATATTTATTGATTATTCTTGTTATTGTTATTAGTATTATTATTACTATTAGTAGAATAATAATTATTGTTATAAGTATCAAAATTATTATCATTTTATTATTATCATAATTATAAATATTGTATCTATTATTATTATTACTAGTATTATTATAGGTAGTAATTATGATATTATTATAACTTTAATATTATTATCATGTATATGTTTAATTATGATTATTATGAGCATGATACAAATTGTTAGTATTTTTATTATTACTAATTTTTGTAAATAATAAAATTTTTAGTATCAATATAAATATCATCATTAAGATTATTATGAGTATTATTAATATAATGAGTAAAATCAATATCATAACTATCATTAACAATAAAATTAATATTTTTACAAGTATTATTATTAATATCATTATTAGTATCACTAATAGAGTTATTATTAACATAAGTATATTTTTAATGTATTATTATTATTTCTACTAATATTTAGTATAAATAAAACTACTGTTTTTTATTTTTTATTTTTTATTTATTTTTTTTATAAACAAATGGAATACATAAAAATATAAATATATATAACATATATAATATAACAAAATATTCTATTATGTAAAAGGAATATACGAAATATAAATATAGGATTAATATAAAAATAATATTACTAATAGGGTATATATATAAAATTATTTGATTACGATTATGTATATTAATATATATATATGAATGATATAGGTTCGTGAATCCGAGGCCAACCCTGCATTGTTCAGTTGTTCATTATAGTCATATGTATTTTTACTACAAAATACATTAGGTGAGTTCATTTGCTCCCTTTACTCTTTATATTTTTGGGACTGAGAATACATGCGCTGTTTTTACAACTGCTTTATTAAATGCTTTTGGAAATATATTTTGAACTGCGAATACATGAAATGCTTTTATAAATGTTTGACGAGATAGACACAAGCAAAACATTCCTCGAATGAATTATTATGCAGACAGAAGTTCTGCGGATTATTGTTGAATTATGTGGACATGATAATTGCCACCATTGAATTATGTGGACATGATAATTGCCACCATTGAATTATGTGGACATGATAATTGCCACCAATTGATATGAATGTTACGTATCGAGAGAATGATTTTATACACAGGTTATGTGTATGTTATTTTTATGCACGAGATATGTGTACGGTTACTAAGATTTATGAAAAATGGTTTCGTACACGAGAAAGGTGTACTGTATTTAAAAGATATCGCTTGTACATTACAGGTGGGTATAGGATTCGGGCCCATTTGTACCATGCAACATTTAAATCTTGTGGTCTATCAAAATGATGAATTTTATTGTTTTATAATAAACTTATGAACTCACCAACCTTTTGGTTGACACTTTAAAGCATGTTTATTCTCAGGTATTAAAGAAATCTTCCGCTGTGCATTTGCTCATTTTAGGGATATTACTTGGAGTCATTCATGACATATTTCAAAAGACGTTGCATTCGAGTCTTTGAGTTCATCAAGAATATTATTAAGTCAATTATAGTTAGATTTATTATGAAATGGTATGCATGCCTGTCAACATTCGATGTAATGAAAGTTTGTCTTTTAAAAACGAATGCAATGTTTGTAAAATGTATCATATAGAGGTCAAGTACCTCGCGATGTAATCAACTATTGTGAATCGGTGTAATTGATATGGACTTCGTTCAGATAGATTAGGACGGGTCACTACAGTTGGTATCAGAGCGGTAGTCTTAGCGTCTACGTCTGCATTAGTGTGTTTGACTGAGAAGTCGTTAGAATGCATTAGTGAGTCTGGACTTCGACCGTGTCTGCATGTCAAAAGTTTTTCTTATCATTTCGTGTCGAAAATTACCTGCTTATCATTCTTAGAGAATCACTTGCTTATCATCCTTAGTCTAGACACATCTTATTGCATTGATTGCATGATTAGTGTATAGACAAAATTCATATCTTAGCATATCTGCTAGTTCATATCTTAGCGTATCTGTTATTGTAAACTTTGCCTGTCATTTTCCGTAGATTCCTCCGTAACTTATGAGATTTTAGTATTATATATACATATGTAAATTATGTATTGCAGGGTACTAATCTACATCCTATAATCTATTTCTTATCGAAAATACTTCATCTGATCGTACGAGATGAATCCCTCACCCAGTTCGAGTCCCTCAGATTTCGATAGCTATTCCGATAGTTATTCCGACAACTATTCTGATATGGATTTCCACTCGAGCTCCGAAAGCGGTGTCATCAGAATGAATCTATCAATCAGCCTCCCCCAATTCATCTGATGGGTTTGTAGTCGACTTAATCAATGGAGACGCGAAGAAGGTGATCCTTTGCACCAACCGAATTTACCTCTTGACGAAGAACCCGAAGCACTTACCAGTGAACTAATCCGAAACACCATTTTCACCCTCATTTCCCGAATATCTCGCCATTATTATATTCTGTCTAAAATTCTAAACCTCATTCATTCGCTCGTTCCAACCGACAATCACCTCGGAATAATAGAAGAAGTCAACAAACTTCGCGCTCGAAAAATAAATTTGGAAAATATGGTGCAAAATGTACCAGCTTCAGCAACATCACCGGCACCAACAGTATTACCAATATCAACACCAATACCACCAATAACCCAAGTTTCAACATCACATGCCTCAACACCACAATCTATACCCCAAGCATGATCTTCGTTCTACATATCGTTTTACATCGATTATCTTCGTCCTACTTATCGTTACACATCATTTATTTTCGTTCTACATGGCAATTATGTAATCTTTAATATTTTAGAGATTATGTATTCTAGTTCTAATGGTAAACCATATGAGTTTAATATCACATTGACTCATTAAATCCATGAATAAATCTGAAGAAAATATATATGTAAATATATTTTCATAAAGGTTGTAATTAAAAATTCTTTCGTACAAACTGTTAATGGTGAAAATATTTTAATGGGTAGGTAATACCCGAGGAATATTTAGATTTCATATTAATAAGTTACATTGTACATTCTTCGAATCTGATTTAACAGTCATTTACTATCCTATTTACAACCACCGATATACGTATCCGTTCACCGCAGAATAACCATTTTCATTCAATTTCATATTTGGATTTTGATTTATCAGAATCCAACAAGTGGCATAATGAAGAAAAACATTGGACAAAATAAAATTTATTAGAAACAAACAAATTAACTATGAGAAATTTTGTTAAGAAACCACGCTAACAAAATCCTAGCTATCTGTTCCTAGCTAACTGTTAATTCCTTATTACATTTTATTTATCGCAGTTTATTTATCGCAATTTAATTATTGCAATTTTATTTATCGTCAATTAATTTCTGTTATTTACTTTACGCACTTTATTTATCGTCATTTAATTTCTGTTATTTATTTTACGCATTTTAAATATCGGGACACGTATACAAGGTTTTGACATATCATATCGACGCATCTATATATATTATTTGGAATAACCATAGACACTCTATATGCAGTAATGATCGAGTTCTCTATACAGGGTTGAGGTTGATTCTACAATAATATATATAGTTTAAGTTGTAATCGAATCTGAGACGTATACGGGTCACGACACGTATTAATTAATTCGAATATTATATATTAAATTATATATGAATTGTTGAATTGTTAACTGTGGACTATCAATCGAGGACTACCAACATTGGGCAATTAAAATGAATTAAAATATTGATTATAACATATGAAACTAAACAAATCTTCAAGTTTGCCACTTGATTTCACCCTAAAACCTCATTTGTATCTTGACGATTACAATCTGCGTTCAAACCTTTCGTAATTCTTGAAAACACCTCAATCGAGAGGATGAACCAACCGCATTTCATCTACGGAAGAAAAGATTGATGCATATAATTTTTCACCTTAGAAACTCTCGGCAACTGAGTAAACGTTTAAAACGTAGCTATGCTAATTTCTTAGTGTTATTATTACCCAAAATAACTGATAATGCTAAAAACGAACATATATTTCATAGCATTATTCCTCAAGAAAGACAAGCTTTTAGTTGCAATTGTTCTATTTAAAAGTGATATTCGTTTAAATAATAAAAGGTGAAGACAAAAGACAGATTCGACGAATTGAATACGCAAACGACCAAAAAGCTCAAAAGTACAAAATACAATCAAAGAGGTTCCAATTATTGATAAGAAACGTCTCAAAATTGCAAGAGTACAAGATTCAAAACGCAAAGTACAAGATATTAAATTGTACGCAAGGACGTTCGAAAATCCGGAACCGGGACCAGAGTCAACTCTCAACACTCGACGCAACGGACTAAAAATTACAAGTTAACTATGTATATAAATATAATATAATATATAATTAATTCTTAAAATTAATATATATATAATAATATATTTATAAATCGTCGGCAAACAAAGAGCCAAAGCTGGGTGAGCTGTAATTTCAAACTCCGCGAGTTGCGGAGTTTGAAGGCAAAAAATTACGCGACTCGCGGAGTTCACCTGGACTCAAATTCCTATAAAAGCCAACGCAGTTCGACGAAAAATATATCCTAAAATCTCTCTTTCTCTATATGTAAACGTAATATATATATATATATATATATATATATATATATATATATATATATATATATATATATATATATATATATATATATATATATATATATATATATATATATATATATATATATATATATTTTAATTTTAATTTTAATTTTAATTATAATTATAATAATAAGGGTATGTTAGCGAATGTTGTAAGGGTGTAAGTCGAAATTCTGTCCGTGTAACGCTACGCTATTTTTAATCATTGTAAGTTATGTTCAACCTTTTTACATTAATTTCTCGTAGCTAAGTTATTATTATGCTTATTTAATCCGAAGTAATCATGATGTTGGGCTAATTACTAAAATTGGGTAATTAGGCTTTGTACCATAATTGGGGTTTGGACAAAAGAACGACACTTGTGGAAATTAGACTATGGGCTATTAATGGGCTTTATATTTGTTTAACTAAATGATAGTTTGTTAATTTTAATATAAAGATTTACAATTGGACGTCCCTATAAATAACCATATACACTCAATCGGACACGATGGGCGGGGTATTTATAAGTACGAGTAATCGTTCATTTAACCGGATACGGGAATGGATTAATAGCCACTAGAATTATTAAAACAAGGGTGAAATTATGTACAAGGACACTTGGCATAATTGTTAACAAAGTATTAAAACCTTGGGTTACACGCAGTCGATAACCTGGTGTAATTATTAAACAAAGTATTAAAATCTTATTACAGTTTAAGTCCCCAATTAGTTGGAATATTTAACTTCGGGTATAAGGATAATTTGACGAGGACACTCGTACTTTATATTTATGACTGATGGACTGTTATGGACAAAAACCAGATTGACATATTAAATAATCCAGGACAAAGGACAATTAACCCATGGGCATAAAACTAAAATCAACACGTCAAACATCATGATTACGGAAGTTTAAATAAGCATAATTCTTTTATTTCATATTTAATTTCCTTTATTTTATATTTAATTGCACTTCTAATTATCGCACTTTTATTTATTGTTATTGTATTTAATTGCACTTTTAATTATCGTACTTTTTAATTATCTCACTTTTATTTATCGCAATTTCATTATCGTTATTTACTTTACGCTTTAAATTAAGTCTTTTATTTATTTTTAATATTTTACATTTGGTTTTAACTGCGACTAAAGTTTTAAAAATCGATAAACCGGTCATTAAACGGTAAAAACCCCCCTTTATAATAATAATATTACTTATATATATATTTGTATTTTTATAAATTTAAACTAATATAGCGTTAAGCTTTGTGAAAAAGATTCCATGTGGAACGAACCGGACTTACTAAAAACTACACTACTGTACGATTAGGTACACTGCCTATAAGTGTTGTAGCAAGGTTTAAGTATATCCATTCTATAAATAAATAAATATCTTGTGTAAAATTGTATCATATTTAATAGTATTTTCTTGTAAAATATAAGCTATTTTATATACACCTCGCATAACATCAAGTATTTTTAAACGCCGAAAGCGCAACGCTAATAAAAAAAATAAAAAATTTTATTTTTAGTTTGCTAATATAAAAAAATACGCTTTTGTAAAAATGCGTTTTAAATATTAAAAAATATAAAAAGAAAAACAAAAATATAAATATTTTTAAGAGTTTGTTAAATATTTAAGTTTTATAAAGTTTCTTTATTTTTATTTTATAAAAAAATTATAAGTTTTATTTAAATATTTTGTTTTTATTAAAACATAAAAAAAACCGAAAAAAAATATATATATATAAATCTAGTTTTAAGATTTTTATTTATAAAATTATAAAGTATTTTATTTCTATTTTAGTTTTTTAAGATAAGTTTTATTTAAATTATATAAATATATTAATTAAATTAAAAAAAAAATAATTACGTTGAAAAACTGAAACGAAACAGCCTGTCATCTGAAATTTCGATCCCCGCGACTCGCGGAGTTTGTTGCCTGGAATACCGCAACTCGCGGAGCCGTCTGACACGGGTTACACAGAACCCTAATTTCGCATTAATTACGTAATTATTATTATTATTATTAATTAAAAACCCTAATTAGGTTTTAATTTTTAATTAATTAAGTTTAGTTTATTTATTTAATTTGTATATTTTGTTTAATTAATTTAAATAAATTATAAAATTAACACTCTTAATAAATAAATAATATAAAAATAATATTTTTATAAAAATTGTACTTTTTTCAACTTTTAGTATATTCTTATATTTTATTTTTTTTAATTGTTTTTAGCGTAATATTTGTATTTTTCGCTCGTATTTAGTTTTAATTCATAGTTTTTGTCATAGTTATTTTTATTTCTAGATTTTTAGGCTTTGCCGTAAAATCCCTTAAGTGCTTTTTCCTTAGACTAAGATATAGGTGCTTTAGAATTTTGCGACGCCTTTTTAAGTTTTAGTTCCTTTTTAAGATATTGCCATTTGGGATACAGTTTTACTTGTAAGCTTTAATATTTTTAGACGCCTTTTACCTATGTATCAATTATCATTCCAATTAGTAATCTCAATTTGCGATTATAATTTTAAGTTAGTGATAGTAATAAGGTTGGGTTAGTCAAGTATTTTTAAGTTTTATAAGTCACTCTTTTTCTTTCTTATTTTTTTGATCTTTTCTTTTTCGACCTTTTTTAACGCGCTCTTTTTCTTTCTTATTTCTCGCCATTCTAGTTTTAGGACATAGATTTTTATTCTACTTCTTATCTAAATTTCTTAAAATTACGAAAATTTATTTTAAGTGGTTAAATTGATAGACATCAAAATTTTCTGGTTCGTAGTAATAGTTGGATTTGTACGTGGACCGGGTTATTGGAGCCAAACAGTCCTCAATTATATTGAGACCAAATGAATCCTTCCCCTCTGCTGCATCTTTTAGCTATTCGAAACGTGGGCAAAATCAGAAAAGTCTATTAATTGGATAACTTATATAATTTTTTTCTTTCTTTTTAAAAACTAATAGGATATTCAGTGAATGCACCGAGCAAGACGTTCACCACCTTTTGTACGTTCACCACCTGTAACTAGATCAAGACATTTAGCAAATATTACCGCCGTTGATTTTTCTTTAGAATCGTCATCCAGTCAAACAAGTACTCCAATTCAAATTTCCGATTCCATTTTTTGAACCCGACCTCACAATTGAGAATCCGGATAATATTTAGGGACAATTCATAGATCCTGAACCATTAAATTTTCCTCCGGAACCACCAATCATTCAAACAGAGATTGTTGAGGAACGAACCATTAAATCAGAATCCTCTAGTGATTCCGATTCAACAAATTCAATTATGGAAGTAATGGAACCTTTAAGTATGGAAGACCGAATGAGAGCTAAACGCACTGGCCAAGGTCACGCAATTACTCATCCAGACATTAATGCACCAGATTATGAAATCAAAGGACAAATTTTACATATGGTGACTAATCAATGCCAATTTAGTGGTGCGCCGAAGGAAGATCCAAATGAACATCTTCGTACCTTTAATAGGATCTGCACTCTATTTAAAATAAGAGAAGTTGAGGATGAACAAATATATCTCATGTTATTTCCCTGGACTTTAAAGGGAGAAGCCAAAGATTAGTTGGAATCATTACCTGCAGGGGCGATTGATACATGGGACGTTTTAGTTGAAAAATTTCTTAAACAATTCTTTCCGGCATCTAAAGCTGTAAGACTTCAAGGAGAAATTGTTACGTTCACACAGAAACTGAATGAAACTCTATATGAGGCGTGGACTAGATTTGGAAAGTTATTAAGAGGATGTCCGCAACATGGTTTAGACACCTGTCAAATAGTACAAATATTCTACCAAGGATGCGACATCACTACAAGAAAAGACATAGATATAGCAGCTGGTGGTTCTATTATTAAGAAAACCGAAACTGATGCTTACAAAATTATTGATAACATTGCTTCCCACTCACATGAGTGGAACCAAGAAAAAGATATCGTTAGATCATCTAAAGCAGCTAGGGCCGATTCTAGCCATGACTTAGATTCCATTTCTGCAAAGATAGATGCTGTCGAGAGACGAATGGAAAAGATGACTAAGGATATCCACTCAATACGAATTAGTTGTGAGCAGTGTGGAGGACCACATTTGACAAAAGATTGTCTCAGTATTGAACTAACAATGGAACAAAGAGAGAATATTTCATACATAAACCAAAGGCCTGGAAATAATTATCAGAATAATTATCAACCGCCAAGACCTATTTACAATCAAAATCAGAATTATAACCGAAATATTCCATACAACAACCAACAAGGTCCTAGCAATCAACAAGTATCTAAAAATACTTACAACCAGCAAAGACCTAATTTTCAAAACAAACCACCACAAACCGATGATAAAAAGCCGAATTTAGAAGATATGATGACGAAGCTAGTTGAAACTCAAACGCAATTTTTCACATCTCAAAAACAAATTAATGAACAAAATGCTCAAGCATTTAGAAATCAACAAGCTTCTATTCAAAACTTGGAACAAGAAGTAAGTAACCTAGCAAGGTTAATAGGTGAAAGAAAACCGGGAAGTTTACCTAGTGATACAAATGCTAACCCCCGGAATGAAACAGCTAAAGCCATTACCACAAGAAGTGGTACAACACTTAAACCACCTGAAATACCTGTAACTTCTGATGAAGTTATTCCTACTCCACAAGAACCACAACCTGATCAAGATAAGGAAAAAGAACAGGTAGTTGAAAAGGTTAATGAAGATAACACAGCTAAGGATAAACCTTATGTTAAACCATACCAACCACCACTTCCTTACCCGAGTAAAATGAAGAAAGAGAAACTTGAAGCCGAGTAATCCAAATTCTTAGATATGTTTAAACAGATAAATGTAAATCATCCTTTCATTGATGTGATTTCAGGAATGCCTAGATATGCTAAATTCTTGAAAGATCTAATCTCAAATAGAAAGAAAATGGAAGAACTCTCGGCCGTTACTATGAATGATAATTGTTCAGCAGTGCTGTTGAATAAGATACCAGAAAAATTATCTGATCCAGGAAGTTTCAATTCCATGTTTTCTGGGTAGTCTTAGTTCAATAGAAGCATTGGCAGACTTAGGTGCTAGTATAAATTTAATGCCGTATTCACTATACACTAAACTAGACCTTGGAGAATTGAAACCAACAAGAATAAGTATACAACTAGCCGATAAATCAATAAAATATCCTAGAGGGATAATGGAGAACATGCTAGTTAAAGTTGGTACTTTAGTATTTCCAGTAGATTTTGTTGTTCTGGACATGGAAGAAGATTCTCAAGTTCCTCTCATATTAGGAAGACCATTCTTAAACACGGCTAAAGCAATGATAGACGTGTTCGGTAAGAAATTGACCCTAAGTATAGAGGACGAGAGTGTTACCTTTTTAGTTGATAGAGCAATGTAACAACCACAATCTGCAGATGATACATGTTATTATATTCAAACTATAGATTCACATGCAGAATTGTTAGAAGAATTTCCAGAATTACAAGGAACAGGAGAATGTTCTTT
The DNA here is from genome assembly GCF_046630445.1 of Rutidosis leptorrhynchoides. Classification (NCBI taxonomy): domain Eukaryota; kingdom Viridiplantae; phylum Streptophyta; class Magnoliopsida; order Asterales; family Asteraceae; genus Rutidosis; species Rutidosis leptorrhynchoides. The sequence continues at coordinate 338,806,760 of NC_092334.1, forward strand.
AGGAGAAGGTAATGAACCAATTGATGAAGCTGAAATGTTAGCTACACTAATAGCTAATGGATATGAACCAACAACAGAAGAAATTCAAATGCTAAAAGAAGAAGACAGATATCGATATAAATCATCGATAGAAGAACCACCGACATTAGAATTAAAGCCACTTCCAAACCATTTGGAATACGCTTATTTACATGGTGAATCTGAATTACCTGTAATAATATCGTCTTCTCTTACTGAAAATGAGAAATCACAACTCATTTCTGTGTTGAAAGCTCATAAACCAGCCATTGCATGGAAAATTCATGATATTAAAGGAATAAGTCCTTCGTATTGCACACATAAAATCCTTATGGAAGAAGGTCATAAAACGTATGTTCAACGCCAACGAAGACTAAATCCGAATATGCAAGATGTTGTTAAAAAATAAATAATTAAACTGCTAGATGCAGGTTTAATTTATCCAATTTCTGATAGTCCATGGGTAAGCCCAGTTCAATGCGTGCCTAAGAAGGGTGGCATGACTGTCATTACAAATGAAAAAAATGAGCTTATTCCTACTAGGACTGTAACAGGATGGCGTGTGTGTATTGATTATAGAAAATTAAATGACGTCACCAGAAAAGATCACTTTCTCTTACCTTTAATTGATCAAATGTTGGAAAGATTAGCCGGAAATAGTTATTATTGTTTTCTTGATGGATTTTCCGAATATTTTCAAATTCCAATAGCACCCGAAGATCAAGAGAAAACCACGTTCACGTGCCCTTATGGTACTTTTGCTTACAAACGCATGCCATTTGGACTTTGCAACGCCCCTGCAACCTTTCAAAGGTGTATGATGGCGATTTTTCACGACATGATAGAAGAATGCATGGAAGTTTTCATGGATGACTTTTCAGTCTTCGGTGATACTTTTGAAACGTGTCTAGCTAATCTTGAACGAATGCTGATTAGATGCGAACAATCAAATCTAGTTCTTAATTGGGAGAAATGCCATTTCATGGTTAAAGAAGGCATCGTTCTTGGACATAAAATTTCAAAAGAAGGAATTGAAGTGGATAGAGCTAAAGTAGATGTAATTGCTAAACTTCCACATCCCACCAATGTTAGAGGAGTTAGGAGTTTTCTAGGGCATGCCGGTTTTTACTGACGTTTCATAAAAGATTTTTCTAAAATTGCCACTCCTATGAATAAACTCCTAGAAAAAGATGCTCCATTCATCTTTTCAGATGAATGTATCAAATCTTTTAATATTCTTAAAGAGAAACTCACTAATGCACCGATCATGATAACATCAAATTGGAATCTACCGTTTGAACTAATGTGCGATGCAAGTGATTTTGCAATGGGAGCCGTTTTAGGACAAAGGATTGAAAAGCGATTTCAACCTATATATTATGCTAGTAAGATGTTACAAGGAGCACAAACGAACTATACAACTACTGAAAAAGAACTCCTTGCTATTGTCTTTGCTTTTGACAAATTTCGTTCATATCTCGTTCTAGCAAAAACGGTGGTCTATACCGACCATTCTGCTCTTAGATACCTATTTTCGAAACAAGATGCCAAACCAAGATTAATCCATTGGATCTTACTCTTACAAGAGTTTGATATTGAAATCCGAGATAAAAAAGGAGCAGAAAATCTCGCCGCTGATCATCTTTCTCGTCTTGAAAATCCCGAATTAGAAGTTCTAAATGAATCGGCCATATAAGGCAACTTTCCTGATGAATATCTATTGAAGATAGATTATACTGAAATTCCTGGTTTGCAGACTATGCAAACTACTTAGTATGTGGATTCCTTGAAAAAGGATTATCGTACCAAAAACGAAAGAAATTCTTCAGTGATATAAAACACTATTTCTGGGAAGATCCACATTTATTTAAAAGTTGTCCCGATGGAATAATACGCCGATGTGTATTCGGAGATGAAGCTAGTAAAATTTTAAACCATTGTCACACAGGACCAACAGGAGGGCATTATGGGCCTCAACTAACAGCAAGTAAAGTTTATGATGCTGGATTCTATTGGCCCACAAATTACAAAGACGCACACCATCTTTGCAAATCCTGTGATGCTTGTCAAAGGGTCGGAAAAATAAGTCAACGTGATGAAATGCCACAAAATGTCATTCAAGTATGCGAAGTATTTGACATTTGGGGTATTGACTTTATGGGTCCATTTCCAAAATCTCATAATAATCTCTATATTCTCGTCGCCATTGATTATGTATCTAAATGGGCGGAAGCACAAGCTCTCCCAACTAACGATGCACGAGTTGTAGTCAACTTTTTAAAACATCTTTTTGCAAGGTTTGGAACACCGAAAGCTTTAATAAGTGATCGGGGTACTCATTTCTGTAATAATCAACTTGAGAAAGTTCTTAAAAGATATGGAGTAACTCATAAAATCTCCACCGCATATCATCCACAAACAAGTGGACAAGTTGAAAATACCAACCGAGCTTTAAAACGTATTCTAGAGAAAATCGTAGGATCAAATCCGAAGGAATGGTCCATTAAATTGGAGGATGCACTCTGGGCTTTTAGAACAGCCTACAAAACTCCAATTGGAACCACACCTTTTAAACTCGTCTACGGAAAAGCATGTCATCTTCCAGTAGAAATTGAACACAAAGCATTTTGGGCTTTGAAGACATGTAATCTTGATTTACATGAAGCTGGATGTCTACGATTAAGTCAACTAAACGAATTAGAAGAATTAAGACATGAAACATACGAAAATTCGTTAATCTATAAAGAAAGAACGAAGAAATGGCATGATAAAAGAATCAGAAGTTCAAAAGAATTTAAAGAAGGAGACAGAGTTCTTCTTTTCAATTCACGATTCAAGCTATTTCCTGGAAAATTGAAATCAAGATGGTCTGGACCATTCATAGTCAAAAGAGTTTAAAGTCGACAATGAAGTTAATCACAATTTCGATACCACAGCTAACTAAGTGTGGGGAGAATCAAGTCTTTAAAGGATAATATGTATTTCTGTTAGAGTTAGATTTTCTGTTTTCGTGTAGTTCTCGAAAATGGAACCCGAATGGTCTTTCCCTAGCAGACCCTAAAGAACTAGTCTTCTCCCCCCATTCTGAATTTTTATTTTTTTAGGTTTTTACGAAATGAAGAATGCCTGTGAACTAAACCATGGTCTAATGCTACACGCTTTGATCACTAAACATAATAATGACACACTTTCGAGTGAAATAGTATCAGTAATCAGAGAAAGATTGGACAGAGTAAGAAAAGAATCCAGATGCGAAGATAATAAGTTACAATTTGGTAAAGGAAAATCAAAATCCGCAGCGAAAAGAAGAGCACGACACCTTGAAAGATGTCACAAATGCGGAAAATGGTCACATGGAGGTAAATGTTCAAATAATCAAACCTATTCAAACACCGAATTTGTTACTTTATGCAGAGACGGACCGTTCATATGTTTAGAAGAAAAAACACTGAATGCTCGAGGTTACGCCTTTGTAGCTATGGAAAACCAATTAAACCGACTATCTTATGAGTGGGATAGATCATATCACTAAGAATACTATCTCACAGGTAAGTCTGTACAATTTTTAGTAATTATCTAATCTTATGTAAATATATATATATTTAATAATGTTATTTACTATCTCACAGGAATATTTATAAATATTAAAAATACAAGATTTAAATTGCAACAAAAATACTTGATGTTATGCGAGGTGTATATAAAATAGCTTATATTTTACAAGGAAATACTATTAAATATGATACAATTTTACACAAGATATTTATTTATTTATAGAATGGATATACTTAAACCTTGCTACAACACTTATAGGCAGTGTACCTAATCGTACAGTAGTGTAGTTTTTAGTAAGTCCGGTTCGTTCCACTGGGAATCTTTTTCACAAAGCTTAACGCTATATTAGTTTAAATTTATAAACAAGTGTCCTTGTACATAATTTCACCCCTGTTTTAATAATTCTAGTGGCTATTAATCCATTCCCGTGTCCGGTTAAATGAACGATTACTCGTACTTATAAATACCCCGCCCATCGTGTCCGATTGAGTGTATATGGTTATTTATAGGGACGTCCAATTGTAAATCTTTATATTTAAATTAACAAACTATCATTTAGTTAAACAAATATAAAGCCCATTAATAGCCCATAGTCTAATTTCCACAAGTGTCGTTCTTTTGTCCAAACCCCAATTATGGTACAAAGCCTAATTACCCAATTTTAGTAATTAGCCCAACATCATGATTACTTCGGATTAAATAAGCATAATAATAACTTAGCTACGAGACATTAATGTAAAAAGGTTGAACATAACTTACAATGATTAAAAATAGCGTAGCGTTACACGGATAGAATTTCGAATTACACCCTTACAACATTCGCTAACATACCCTTATTATTAGAATTATAATTAAAATTAAAATTAAAATTAATATATATATATATATATATATATATATATATATATATATATATATATATTACGTTTACATATAGAGAAAGAGAGATTTTTGGATATATTTTTCGTCGAACTGCGTTGGCTTTTATAGGAATTTGAGTCCAGGTGAACTCCGCGAGTCGCGTAATTTTTTGCCTTCAAACTCCGCAGCTCGCGGAGTTTGAAATTACAGCTCACCCAGCTTTGGCTCTTTGTTTGCCGACGATTTATAAATATATTATAATATATATATATTAATTTTAAGAATTAATTATATATTATATTATATTTATATACATAGTTAACTTGTAATTTTTAGTCCGTTGCGTCGAGTGTTGAGAGTTGACTCTGGTCCCGGTTCTGGATTTTCGAACGTCCTTGCGTACAATTTAATATCTTGTACTTTGCGTTTTGAATCTTGTACTCTTGCAATTTTGAGACGTTTCTTATCAATAACTGGAACCTCTTTGATTGTATTTTGTACTTATGAACTTTTTGGTCGTTTGCGTCTTCAATTCGTCGAATCTGTCTTTTGTCTTCACCTTTTATTATTTAAACGACTATCACTTTTAAATAGAACAATTGCAACTAAAAACTTATCTTTCTTGAGGAATAATGCTATGAAATATATGTTCGTTTTTAGCATTATCAAATATTCCCACACTTGAGCGTTGCTTGTCCTCAAGCAATATAGTCTTGAAATACGAGAATCACTTCTTTATTCTTCACACTTTGTAAATCAGTGATTTCTATACGGCGGTATGGTTTAGAGTCCCACATGACTATAAAATTTAGATCCATTAAGGAAATTGGATCTTTATGAAAACATTTGATCTTTTGAAAATTAAATCTAGTTTTTTACCCTAGATAAGTTTTTCGGAATAACCCTTCACCGGTGTTTGCAAAATATTTTTATGGATTGTGTGGGTTTCAGATTTGAAAATTTTAGCTCAACACTTGTGGTTTTGTGTTACCCACTTGCTAACCTTGTATTAGAAAAGCAACACGTCCAGTTCACTTGTCCTGTATATTACCTTTCGATAAACTACCGTCCGGTTGTAAAGGAAAGCGTTGAACAAGCAACTGTTAAGGCAATGTCCCCTGACATGCTTTTAATTATGGTCTATAATGTGTCGGACGCAATTACTATCCTTGGTAGGAGCAATAGTAAAGCTCACCCTTATAATTTTTTCGGTCTGGCACAAGGTCTTGTCTTTGACCATGCTATGCAACCACCGTTCTTACGGTTGACACCCGATTTGGTTCAGATGACCTAATGAATTCCAGGTGAATTCCTAGGATTTTACGTTCAATGGTAATGAACGCATTGAAAATAGGGTTTTTAGAAAACAAATCGGTTTGTAATTTTATCAAAATATTTTCTCGTTCAAGCTCGAGTTTAGATATCATTGAATTCCATGAGTTTGAATTCTCAATCTTTAAGGTCAATCTCAAGGATTGAGTAATATCAGTCTTAAAAGCTGATTTTTAATTTTTAAGGAGATTATCCTTTCTGGAGATCTGATTCATTAGTCTTATCAAGCTAATTTGCACGGTGCCCCCCATTGTACGAGATAAATCCTTCTCATGGTTAGGATAAATCTGACCACTTGGCGACCCTGTTTTATGCTGAGGTCCGTGGATTTCCTGCTGATTTTAGTGATGACTTTTCTAGATTTTTCGTCAACCTACAGCTGGTCTGGACGATAACTTCCTGACCTAAATCAAGAAGCGCGTTTCTTTTTCGAAAGACTTTACTTCCTTTTAATGATGGAATTGATTCATCGTGTAGATCCATCTCTTCTTTTCTTTCATCGGGTAAAACAGTTTAGTTTAGTCCAAAGCAAAAGTATTTTCAGTTATTTGTTACAGAAATATGTGACATATGTTTAAAATATCTTGGTAAATTTTCCCACACTTGGCTTTTATTTTCCTTTTTATTGTCCTCTATTCCATTTTAAATGAATTTTAACATTTTGGTTTGTTTCTTAATTTATGTCCTTTCCGAGGTAACAATAATTTCGGTGTTAAAACCTAGTTTTATCGTTCATAAATATGTATAAACATGATTTTGAGTTCATTTAATTGAAAATTTTGAAAATTTTTACTAGAATTGGGTAGTCAGTATATAAGACTAGGGCTGTTCTTTATTATCAGAGAGCACTAGATTCTAATACAACTACTACTTTACTAGTATTTCTAATGGTAACCAAGTGTATAAAGTAAAAATTTTAAAATCCGAAAGAATTTAACCCCTTCCCACACTTAAGATCTTGCAATGCCCTCATTTGCAAGAAATCAGTAACAATTTAAATTATTGAGGGTGATTAGTGTGAAAATGATTAAATTTTACCAAAGTTTCCAAACATATTGGCGTTTGTTTGCTGAATGATAAATGGTGCATATCATTTGTTCATTCCGTCTTGTTGTTATATCACATTTATTTTACATCTTGTCGTCAAAATTAGTTGCTTTTGCTGAACTTAATGCCAGTCTTTGAAAATGCATTGTTTTACCCTGTTGTGTACATAAGATAAACTGCAAACATATATACATATTTTTGAAGTTTGGTATATTACCCCACATTCAAACATTATTAAAATCTAAAAATAAAAATTTGTAAATTATAAAAACTAATACAATTTCAACATAAGTATTAAATGTATCAACATTACAAATTATAAAATAAATAAAACTAAGTAGACTAGGGATGATACTGATACCAGTAGGGGTTCCATGCGTAACCATATGTGTTATAAAATGCTTCGGCTGGGTTATACGTAGGATACGGTGGTTGGATCTCTATAGTCCAGGGAGGAAATACGGGCGATGGAGTAGGAATATAGTTTCTACCTACATGTTGGCAATGAGCTATGATTTGGTTTTGATGAATTTGCCAATCTTCAAATGCTCGATATCTAGCATTTTCATACTCTTGTGAAGCTATAAACCTTTGCATTTCTGTCATTTCATTTCCTCCTCCCACATTACCTGGCTGTTGGTTTCTCTCAACCTGTGGATGTCTACCATGGTATTGTACTGCGGCGTTATTTCGCCTCTTCAAAACCTTCGCACCATGGTATACATTTAAACCTATTGTATCGCGGGGTTCTGGTTCTTCGACTAATAATCCCCCCGACTTATATCCACACCGAGATATTCAGCAATCAAAGTAATAAATATACCACCTCCTATTATGCTATGCGGTCTCATCCCCCTAACCATAGCTGATAAATAATAACCCACACAATAAGGTATACTTACAGCGCTTTGTGGGTCTCGAATACACATATGGTAAAACAAATCCTGTTCATTTATCTTTTCCTTATTCTTACCTCTTTGTGTAATCGAATTAGCTAAAAACCTATGAATTACTCGTAACTCTGCTCTATCTATATCCAAATAAGAGTAATTTCTCCCTTTAAATCGGTGATGGCTAGTCATTTGACTCCATACACCATGCGTATCAAAATTTTCATCAATTTTCCTACCATTTAATATCAACCCTCTACAATCGGCAGATGCTAACTCCTCAGGCGTATATATACGTAAGGCCTGAGCCATGTCTAGTAAAGATATGTGGCGCATCGAACCTTCTAACAAAAATCTAATAAAAGATCGATCAGTTAAACTAACTACCCGATCATTTATTTCTATACTACACAATAATTCTTTACACCATACTTTATATACAGGTCTACGCATGTTGAATAAACGTACCCAATCGTTAAAAGTAGAATTACCATACCTCTGTGTAAGTAATTCCCTAATTGGCCCGGCTAATTCTACCGCTTCTAACGGTGCCCATTCTATTACCCTAGGTACTTCAACAGCTTTAGAATGAAGAGTATGCAAGCCCCTTTGGTATTTTGGATAATCTATCCAACGTCTGTCAAATCTCAAGTTCGGGTGCAACTCTTCCAAGTGCATATCTGAAAATGTCATGACTGGATGAGGTATATCTTGTTTGTAGTAGTTATCCACCTCCTGTTGTTCCGCATTCTTAACAGGAGCATTGCGAGCTTGGGATGAAGATTCACCCCTTTCAGTCTGCAAAACACATCAAACACAATTTTTGTGCATCCAAATATGCATTAGTGTCAGCAAAATCATCAATCAAAATAATTACAATGACATGTTCAATTTATATCAAACATAAGCTCATTTTCATATTTTTATCAAATCTACACTTTTTCAAATAAGCATATACGAAAATGTTCAGCAAGTTCATAAGCATTCAACTCAAATAACATGTCAAAATAATCATTACTAGCAATTAAACAAGTTTCAAATGGCATTATCTCTCAAAAATCAAGTTCATGAATTTTAGACTTGAAAAAGTCCACTTTAATTCTCAAAATCATGCTTAGGCTCAAAGTTTGGATCATTTAACTACCTAAACATGTTACACTACTTAATTTAGCAACAATTCATGACAAAAATCGGCTATAACCTGTTTATATCAAAAAGCCCCAAATTGCTCAAGAACACAAACCCTAGATTACTCAAAATTTGAAGTTTAAGGCTTCTAATCATGTTAAATAGCATCAATCTAGGTTATACAAGCATAATACATAAGCAATTTAAGCATAATTACACTAAAAAGTATCAAAATCGAATTGGGGAAAAAATTGCTCAAGAACACCAATTTTCGGATTAAATGGTGTTTAGGTGTAGAAATTTACCGTTTTTCTTGAGTAATTCCTTGATAGCATCCTTCTCAACATGATTTTAGTAAAAGATTTGATGAAAAACGGTCAAAAATTGCGAATTTGGTGTGTGTTTTTCGGTATTTTCGGGTGTATTTTCGCAGTTTGGAGTGTGGTTGTGGGTGGACTGATCTGTTTCTTTGCGTTTTATTTTTTTTCTGGGTTTTTGGTCCTCCGCGAGTCGCGGCATTTGGACCTTACAAACTCCGCAACTCGCGGCGTTTGTTTTTTTTTTTTATAAAACCTTATACTTTATAAAACTTATAATTAATTAAATTTTAAAAATTTGTTTTTCCTTTAGGAGCGAGGGTGTTTCGGATCGATGTCCTAGTCCGTCCCTCGACAAAATTTTAAAATTTGTCAATTCAAAGCGCGGTTTTAAAATTAAAGATTTTTGGGTTTTTTTTAATGTTTTTGGCATACTTTAGTTTAATAAGATTAAAAATAATGATAATAAAAGTTCTCGTCCCTCCCTCGGGTAAAGCAATTTCGGTTCAAAGACCTAGTCTCCAACTTACGACGAATTTTAAAAATCATATTTTTAACTTAACGAAATAAAGTAAATTTTTGTTTTTAAATTCACACCAAACTTAAATTTAAAATGCATAAAATTAAAAATTCACACCAAACTTAATTAAAAATTCATATTATAAATTCACACCAAACTTATATTTAATTTTGTTGTTATACATACAAACTTATATTAAAAATATTAAAAAATTTCAAATATTGACAAACTTAAATATATTGATCTTACAAAGTTCACAATATTAATTTAAGATTTATATATTAATTTTAAAAACATGGCAAAAATAAAATTAAAAATCTTTTTGGCTTTTATCCCACTTTAATCAATCAAATATTATCAAAAATATGCGCCCCTCTTTTCGGTAAAGTAATTTCAGTTCCATGATCTAATTTAACTCATGACGAATTTTTGAAATATTTTGGGTTGATTGATTAAAGATATTTATACCTTAAGAATAAACGTTAAATTTCACAGTGATGTAATAAATTTTTGTATGATATCAATAATTTCGGTCGCCAAACCTAATTTTATTCAATACCAATTTAATACTTTATAGCGAACAAATTAGCGTTTATTATCAAAAGGTTAAAAATGAAAATAAAAAAAAATAAAAACAGTACAGACTTACCTATGAGATAGTATTCTTAGTGATATGATCTATCCCACTCATAAGATAGTCGGTTTAATTGGTTTTCCATAGCTACAAAGGCGTAACCTCGAGCATTCAGTGTTTTTTCTTCTAAACATATGAACGGTCCGTCTCTGCATAAAGTAACAAATTCGGTGTTTGAATAGGTTTGATTATTTGAACATTTACCTCCATGTGACCATTTTCCGCATTTGTGACATCTTTCAAGGTGTCGTGCTCTTCTTTTCGCTGCGGATTTTGATTTTCCTTTACCAAATTGTAACTTATTATCTTTGCATCTGGATTCTTTTCTTACTCTGTCCAATCTTTCTCTGATTACTGATACTATTTCACTCGGAAGTGTGTCATTATTACATTTAGTGATCAAAGCGTGTAGCATTAGACCATGGTTTAGTTCACAGGCAGTCTTCATTTCGTAAAATCCTAAAAAAATAAAAATTCAGAATGGGGGGAGAAGACTAGTTCTTTAGGGTCTGCTAGGGAAAGACCATTCGGGTTCCATTTTCGAGAACTACACGAAAATAGAAAATCTAACTCTAACAGAAATACATATTATCCTTTAAAGACTTGATTCTCCCCACACTTAGTTAGCTGTGGTGTCGAAATTGTGATTAACTTCATTGTCGACTTCCATCGGACCATGTATGTAATGTTTAACTCTGTGACCATTAACTTTAAATTCAATCCCATTTGAATTTATTAATTCTATCGTTCCGTATGGGAAAACTCTTTTGACTATGAATGGTCCAGACCATCTTGATTTCAATTTTCCAGGAAATAGCTTGAATCGTGAATTGAAAAGAAGAACTCTGTCTCCTTCTTTAAATTCTTTTGAACTTCTGATTCTTTTATCATGCCATTTCTTCGTTCTTTCTTTATATATTAACGAATTTTCGTATGCTTGATAATGCTAAAAACGAACATATATTTCATAGCATTATTCCTCAAGAAAGACAAGCTTTTAGTTGCAATTGTTCTATTTACAAGTGATATTCGTTTAAATAATAAAAGGTGAAGACAAAAGACAGATTCGACGAATTGAAGACGCAAACGACCAAAAAGCTCAAAAGTACAAAAGACAATCAAAGAGGTTCCAATTATTGATAAGAAACGTCTCGAAATTACAAGAGTACAAGATTCAAAACGCAAAGTACAAGATATTAAATTGTACGCAAGGACGTTCGAAAATCCGGAACCGGGACCAGAGTCAACTCTCAACGCTCGACGCAACGGACTAAAAATTACAAGTCAACTATGCACATAAATATAATATAATATTTAAATAATTCTTATAATTATTTAATATATTATATTTATATTTAAAACCGTCGGTAAACAAAGAGCCAAGCTTGTGTGAGCTGTAAAAGTAATCTCCGCGACTCGCGGAGTTTGAAGGCCAAAATGGCCGCGAGTCGCGGAACCCCAATTTCAGAAACTCCCTATAAAGCTCGCGCATTCTGATCGTAAAAAAATAATCTTTTTCTTCTCCTCATTCATACGTAAAATATATATATATATATTTATATTTTATATTTTAATTTTAATTATAATTCTAATAATAAGGGTATGTTAGCGAATATTGTAAGGGTGTAAGTCGAAATTCTGTCCGTGTAACGCTACGCTATTTTTAATCATTGTAAGTTATGTTCAACCTTTTTACATTAATGTCTCGTAGCTAAATTATTATTATGCTTATTTAAAATGAAGTAATCATGATGTTGGGCTAATTACTAAAATTGGGTAATTGGGCTTTGTACCATAATTGGAGTTTGGACAAAAGAACGACACTTGTGGAAATTAGACTATGAGCTATTAATGGGCTTTATATTTGTTTAACTAAATGATAGTTTGTTAATGTTAATATAAAGATTTACAATTGGGCGTCCCTATAAATTACCATATACACTCAATCGGACACGATGGGCGGGGTATTTATATGTACGAATAATCGTTCATTTAACCGGACACGGGAATGGATTAATAGTCATTAGAATAATTAAAACAGGGGTGAAATTATGTACAAGGACACTTGGTATAATTGATAACAAAATATTAAAACCTTGGGTTACACTCAGTCGACATCCTGGTGTAATTATTAAACAAAGTATTAAAATCTTGTTACAGATTAAGTCCCCAATTAATTGGAATATTTAACTTCGGGTATAAGGATAATTTGACGAGGACACTCGCACTTTATATTTATGACTGATGGACTGTTATGGACAAAAACCAGACGGACATATTAAATAATCCAGGACAAAGGACAGTTAACCCATGGGCATAAAACTAAAATCAACACGTCAAACATCATGATTACGGAAGTTTAAATAAGCATAATTCTTTTATTTCATATTTAATTTCCTTTATTTTATATTTAATTGCACTTCTAATTATTGCATTTTTATTGTTATTGTATTTAATTGCACTTTTAATTATCGTACTTTTTAATTATCGCAAGTTTATTTTATCGCACTTTTATTATTCGCAATTTCATTATCGTTATTTACTTTATGCTTTAATTTAAGTCTTGTATTTATTTTTAATATTTTACATTTGGTTTTAACTGCAAAAATATAAGCTATTTTATATACTACTCTGCTAAAACATCAAGTATTTTTGGCGCCGCTGCCGGGGAGTCTCTTAAAAGCCGGAAGCGCAACGCTAATATAGAAGAAAAAAAAAAGATTTTTATTTTACTTTTATTAAAATTCGTTTTTATAAAAGTACGTTTTAAATATTCGAAAATATAAAAAGAGAAAAAAAAATATTTATGTATTTTTAAGATTTTGTTAAATATTTAAGTTTTATTAAGTTTCTTTATTTTTATATAAGTTTTATTTAAATATTTTGTTTTTATTTAAAAACATATAAAAAAAATTATATATAAATCTAGTTTTAAGATTTTTATTTATAAAATTATAAAGTAATTCTATTTTTATTTAAGTTTTAAATATAAGTTTTTATTATACACATATTTTTTTTTATATAAACAGAAAAAATTAAAAACAGAAAATAAAAAAAAATAAATAAAGAAAAATGCGTCGAATTTAAATAACCTGTCAGTTGAAAACTGGAACCCCGCGACTCGCGGGGTTTGATGCATTAAATACCGCAACTCGCGGAGTAAACCTGACACGCTGACAGAAACCCTAATTCAGTATTAATTACGGGTAATTAATTATTACTATTATTATTTAACCCTAATTATTATTATTATTATTATAATTAGTTTTATTTTAACTTTTAATTTTTATTTAATTTATGTATTTAGTATTAATTAGTTTTATTAAATTGTAAAATTAATAGTTTTAATAAATAAATAATATAAAAATAATATTTTTATAAAAATTGTACTTTTTACAACTTTTTGTATATTTTTATATTTTGTCCCTTTTTAATCGTTTTAGCGTAATATTTGTATATTTAGCTCATATTTAGTTTTAAACTTAGTTTTTGCCATAGTTATTTTTACTTCTAGATTTTTAGGCTTTGCCGTAGAATTCCTTAAGTGCTTTTTCTTTAGAATAAGATTTAGGTACTTTAGAATTTTGTAACGCCTTTTTAAGTTTTAGTTTCTTTTTAAGTTATTTCCATTTGGGATTTAGTTTTTCCTGTAAGCTTTAATATTTTTAGACACCTTTTACCTATGTATCAATTATCATTCCAATTAGTAATCTCAATTTGCGATTATAATTTTAAGTTAGTTGTAGTAATAAGGTTAGGTTAGTCAAGTACTTTTAAGTTTTATAAGTTTCTTTAATTTTTCCGTCACCTTTTATTTTTCAACCATTTTTCTTTTTCGATCTTTTTCGACGAACTCTTTTTCTTTCTTATTTCTCGCTATTCTAGTTTTTAGGACATAGATTTTTATTCTACTTCTTATCTAATTTTCTTAAAATTACGAAAATTTATTTTAAGTGGTTAAATTGATAGACATCAAAATTTTCTGGTTCGTAGTAATAGTTGAATTTGTACGTGGACCGGGTTATTGGAGCCAAACAGTCCTCAATTATATTGAGACCAAACGAATCCTGCCCCTCTGCTGCATCTTTTGGCTATTCAAAACGTGGGCAAAATCAGAAAAGTCTATTAATTGGATAACTTATTATAATTTTTCTTTCCTTTTAAAAACTAATAGGATATTCAGTGAATGCACCGAGCAAGACGATCACCACCTTTTGTACGTTCACCACCGATAACTAGATCAAGACATTTAGCAAATATAACCGCCGTTGATTTTTCTTTAGAATCGTCATCCAGTCGACCAAGTACTTCAGTTCAAATTTCCGATAATCCATTTTTTGAACCCGACCTCACAATTGAGAATCCGGAGAATATTCAGGAACGGTTCGTAGATCCTGAACCATTAAACTTTCCTCCGGAACCACCAATCATTCAAACAGAGATTGTTGAGGAACGAACCATTAAATCAGAATCCTCTAGTGATTTCGATTCAACTAATTCAATTATGGAGAATCTGGAACCTTTAAGTATGGAAGACCGAATGAGAGCTAAACGCACTGGCCAAGGTCACGCAATTACTCATCCAGACATTAATGTGCCAGATTATGAAATCAAAGGACAAATTCTACACATGGTGACTAATCAATGCCAATTTAGTGGTGCGACGAAGGAAGATCCAAATGAACATCTACGTACCTTTAATAGGATCTGCACACTATTTAAAATCCGAGAAGTGGAGGATGAACAGATATATCTCATGTTATTTCCCTGGACTTTAAAGGGAGAAGCCAAAGATTGGTTGGAATCGTTACCTGAAGGAGCGATCGATACATGGGACGTTTTAGTTGAAAAATTTCTTAAACAATTCTTTCCTGCATCTAAAGCCGTAAGACTTCAAGCAGAAATTGTTACGTTTACACAGAAACCGAATGAAACTCTATATGAGGCATGGACTAGATATGGAAAGTTGTTAAGAAGATGTCCGCAACATGGTTTAGACACCTGTCAAATAGTACAAATATTCTACCAAGGATGCGACATCACTACAAGGAAAGACATAGATATAGCAGCTGGTGGTTCTATTATGAAGAAAACCGAAACTGATGCTTACAAAATTATTGATAACACTGCTTCCCACTCACATGAGTGGCACCAAGAAAAAGATATCGTTAGATCATCTAAAGCAGCTAGAGCCGATTCTAGCCATGACTTAGATTCCATTTCCGCAAAGATAGATGCTGTGGAGAGACGAATGGAAAAGATGACTAAAGATATTCACTCAATACGAATTAGTTGTGAGCAGTGTGGAGGACCACATTTGACAAAAGATTGTCTCAGTATTAAATTAACAATGGAACAAAGAGAGAATATTTCATACATAAATCAAAGGCCTGGAAATAATTATCAGAATAATTATCAACCGCCAAGACCAATTTACAATCAAAACCAGAATTATAACAGAAATATTCCATACAACAACCAACAAGGTCCTAGCAATCAACAAGTATCCAATAATACTTACAATCAGCAAAGACCTAATTTTCAAAACAAACCACCATAACAAACCGATGACAAAAAGCCGAATTTAGAAGATATGATGACAAAGATAGTTGAAACTCAAACGCAGTTTTTCACATCTCAAAAACAAACCAATGAACAAAATGCTCAAGCATTTAGAAATCAACAAGCTTCTATTCAAAATCTGGAACAAGAAGTGAGTAACCTAGCAAGGTTAATAGGTGAAAGAAAACCGGGAAGTCTACCTAGTGATACAAATGCCAACCCCCGGAATGAAACAGCTAAAGCCATTACCACAAGAAGTGGTACAACACTTAAACCACCTGAAATACCTGTAACTTCTGATGAAGCTATTCCTACTCCACAAGAACCACAACCTGATCAAGATAAGGAAAAAGAACCGGTAGTTGAAAAGGTTAATGAAGATAACACAGTTAAGGCTAAACCTTATGTTAAACCATACCAACCACCACTTCCTTACCCGAGTAAAATGAAGAAAGAGAAACTTGAAGCCGAGCAATCCAAATTCTTGGATATGTTTAAACAGATAAATGTAAATCTTCCTTTCATTGATGTGATTTCAGGAATGCCTAGATATGCTAAATTCTTGAAAGATCTAATCTCAAATAGAAAGAAAATGGAAGAACTCTCGGCTGTTACTATGAATGCTAATTGTTCAGCAGTGCTGTTGAATAAGATACCAGAAAAACTATCTGATCCAGGAAGTTTCACAATTCCATGTTTTCTGGGAAGTCTTAGTTCAATAGAAGCATTGGCAGACTTAGGTGCTAGTATAAATTTAATGCCATATTCACTATACGCTAAACTAGACCTTGGAGAATTGAAACCAACCAGAATAAGCATACAACTAGCCGATAGATCAATAAAATATCCTAGAGGGATAATGGAGAACATGATAGTTAAAGTTGGTACTTTAGTATTTCCAGTAGATTTTGTTGTTTTGGACATGGAAGAAGATTCTCAAGTTCCTCTCATATTAGGAAGACCATTCTTAAACACGGCTAAAGCAATGATAGACGTGTTCGGTAAGAAATTGACCCTAAGTATAGAGGATGAGAGTGTTACCTTTTCAGTTGATAGAGCAATGCAACAACCACAATCTTCAGATGATACATGTTATTATATTCAAACTATAGATGCACATGCAGAATTATTAGAAGAATTTGCAGAATTACAAGGAACAGGAGAATGTTCTTTAGGAGAAGGTAATGAACCAATTGATGAAGCTGAAATGTTAGCTACACTTATAGCTAATGGGTATGAACCAACAACAGAAGAAATTCAAATGCTAAAAGAAGAAGACAGATATCGATATAAATCATCGATAGAAGAACCTCCGAAATTAGAATTAAAGCCACTTCCAAACCATTTGGAATACGCTTATTTACATGGTGAATCTGAATTACCTGTAATAATATCGTCTTCTCTTACTGAAAATGAGAAATCACAACTCATTTCTGTGTTGAAAGCTCATAAACCAGCCATTGCATGGAAGATTCATGATATTAAAGGAATAAGTCCTTCGTATTGCACACATAAAATCCTTATGGAAGAAGGTCATAAAACGTATGTACAACGACAACGATGACTAAATCCTAATATGCAAGATGTAGTTAAGAAAGAGATTATTAAACTGCTAGATGCAGGTCTAATTTATCCAATCTCTGATAGTCCATGGGTAAGCCCAGTTCAATGCGTACCTAAGAAGGGTGGCATGACTGTCATTACAAATGAGAAAAATGAGCTTATTCCTACTAGGACTGTAACAGGATGGCGTGTATGTATTGATTATAGAAAATTAAATGACGCCACCAGAAAAGATCACTTTCCCTTACCTTTCATAGATCAAATGTTGGAAAGATTAGCCAGAAATAGTTACTATTATTTTCTAGATGGATTTTCCGGATATTTTCAAATTCCAATAGCACCCGAGGACCAAGAGAAAACCACATTCATGTGCCCTTATGGTACTTTTGCTTACAAACGCATGCCATTTGGACTTTGCAACGCCCCTGCAACCTTTCAAAGGTGTATGATGGCGATTTTTCACGACATGATAGAAGAATGCATGGAAGTTTTCATGGATGACTTTTCAGTCTTCGGTGATACATTTGAATCATGTCTAGTTAATCTGGAACGAATGCTTCTTAGATGCGAACAATCAAATCTAGTACTTAATTGAGAGAAATGCCATTTCATGGTTAAAGAAGGCATCGTTCTTGGACATAAAATTTCAAAAGAAGGAATTGAAGTGGATAGAGCTAAAGTAGATGTAATTGCTAAATTTCCACATCCCACCAATGTTAGAGGAGTTAGGAGTTTTCTAGGGCATGCCGGTTTTTACCGACGTTTCATAAAAGATTTTTCTAAAATTGCCACTCCTATGAATAAACTCCTAGAAAAGGATGCTCCATTCATCTTTTCAGATGAGTGTATCAAATCTTTTAATATTCTTAAAGAAAAACTCACTAATGCGCCGATCATGATAACACCAAATTGGAATCTACCATTTGAACTAATGTGCGATGCAAGTGATTTTGCAATGGGAGCCGTTTTAGGACAAAGGATTGAAAAACGATTTCAACCTATATATTATGCTAGTAAGACGTTACAAGGAGCACAAACGAACTATACAACTATTGAAAAAGAACTCCTTGCTATTGTCTTTGCTTTTGACAAATTTCGATCATATCTCGTTCTAGCAAAAACGGTGGTCTATACCGACCATTCTGCTCTTAGATACCTATTTTCGAAACAAGATGCTAAACCAAGATTAATCCGTTGGATCTTACTCTTACAAGAGTTTGATATTGAAATCCGAGATAAAAGAGGAGCAGAAAATCTCGCCACTGATCATCTTTCTCGTCTTGAAAATCCCGAATTAGAAGTTCTAAATGAATCAGCCATACAAGACAACTTTCCTGATGAATATCTATTGAAGATAGATTATAAAGAAATTCCATGGTTTGCAGACTATGCAAACTACTTAGTTTGTGGATTCCTTGAAAAAGGATTATCGTACCAAAGACGAAAGAAATTCTTCAGTGATATAAAACACTATTTTTGAGAAGATCCACATCTGTTTAAAAGTTGTCCTGATGGAATAATACGCCGATGTGTATTTGGAGATGAAGCTAGTAAAATTTTAAACCATTATCACACAGGACCAACAGGAGGGCATTATGGGCCTCAACTAACAGCAAGAAAAGTTTATGATGCTGGATTCTATTGGCCTACAATTTACAAAGACGCACACCTTCTTTGCAAATCCTGTGATGCTTGTCAAAGGGCCGGAAAAATAAGTCAACGTGGTGAAATGCCACAAAATGTCATCCAAGTATGTGAAGTATTTGACATTTGGGGTATTGACTTTATGGGTCCATTTCCAAAATCTCATAATAATCTATATATACTCGTAGCCATTGATTATGTATCTAAATGGGCGGAAGCACAAGCTCTCCCAACTAACGATGCACGAGTTGTAGTCAACTTTTTAAAACGTCTTTTTGCAAGGTTTGGAACACCGAAAGCTTTAATAAGTGATCGGGGTACTCATTTCTGTAATAATCAACTTGAGAAAGTTCTTAAAAGATATGGAGTAACTCATAAAATCTCCACCGCATATCATCCACAAACAAGTGGACAAGTTGAAAATACCAATCGAGCCTTAAAACGTATTCTAGAGAAAACCGTAGGATCAAATCCGAAGGAATGGTCCATTAAATTGGAGGATGTACTCTGGGCTTTTAGAACAGCCTACAAAACTCCAATTGGAACCACACCTTTTAGACTTGTTTATGGAAAAGCATGTCATCTTCCAGTAGAAATTGAACACAAAGCATTTTGGGCTTTGAAAACATGTAATCTTGATTTACATGAAGCTGGACGTCTACGATTAAGTTAACTAAACGAATTAGAAGAATTAAGACATGAAGCATACGAAAATTTGTTAATCTATAAGGAAAGAACGAAGAAATGGCATGATAAAAGAATCAGAAGTTCAAAAGAATTTAAAGAAGGAGACAGAGTTCTTCTTTTCAATTCACGATTCAAGCTATTTCCTGGAAAATTGAAATCAAGATGGTCTGGACCATTCATAGTCAAAAGAGTTTTCCCATACGGAACGATAGAATTAATAAATTCAAATGGGATTGAATTTAAAGTTAATGGTCACAGAGTTAAACATTACATACATGGTCCGATGGAAGTCGACAATTAAGTTAATCACAATTTCGACACCACAGCTAACTAAGTGTGGGGAGAATCAAGTCTTTAAAGGATAATATGTATTTCTGTTAGAGTTAGATTGTCTGTTTTCGTGTAGTTCTCGAAAATGGAACCCGAATGGTCTTTCCCTAGCAGACCTTAAAGAACTAATCTTCTTCCCCCATTCTGAATTTTTATTTTTTTTAGGTTTTTACAAAATGAAGACTGCCTGTGAACTAAACCATGGTCTAATGCTACACGCTTTGATCACTAAACGTAATAATGACATACTACCGAGTGAATTAGTATCAGTAATCAGAGAAAGAATGGACGGAGTTAGAAAAGAATCCAGATGCGAAGATAATAAGTTACAATTTGGTAAAGGAAAATCAAAATCCGCAGCAAAAAGAAGAGCACGACACCTAGAACGATGTCACAAATGCGGAAAATGGTCACATGGAGGTAAATGTTCAAATAATCAAACCTATTCAAATACCGAATTTGTTACTTTATGCAGAGACGGACCGTTCATATGTTTAGAAGAAAAGACACTGAATGCTCGAGGTTACGCCTATGTAGCCATGGAAAACCAATTAAACCGACTATCTTATGAATGGGATAGATCATATAACTAAGAAATCTATTTCACAGGTATGTCTGTACAGTTTTTATTTTATTTTATTTTTTTCTTATTTTTAACCTTTTGATAATAAACGCTAATTTGTTCGCTATAAAGTATTAAATTGGTATTGAATAAAATTAGGTTTGGCGACCGAAATTATTGATATCATTCAAAAATTTATTACATCACTGCGAAATTTAACGTTTATTCTTAAGGTATAAATATCTTTAATCAATCAACCCAAAATATTTCAAAAATTCGTCATGAGTTAAATTAGGTCTTGGAACCGAAATTACTTTACCGAAAAGAGGGGCGCATATTTTTGATAATATTTGATTGATTAAAGTGGGATAAAAAGCCAAAAAGATTTTTAATTTTATTTTTACCATGTTTTTAAAATTAATATATAAATCTTAAATTAATATTGTAAACTTTGTAAAAACAATATTTTTAAAATTGTAAATATTTGAAAAATTAATATAAGTTTGGTGTGAATTTATAATATGAATTTTTAAAATTAAGTTTGGCGTGAATTTTTAATTTTTAAAATATGAATTTTTAATTTTATGCATTTCAAATTTTTAAGTTTGGTGTGAATTTTTAATATTAATTTTGAATTTTATATTTAAGTTGTGTGAATTTAAAAACAAAAATTTACTTTATCTCATTAAGTTAAAAATATGATTTTTAAAATTCGTCGTAAGTTGAAGACTAGGTCTTTGAACCGAAATTGCTTTACCCGAGGGAGGGACGAGAACTTTTATTATCATTATTTTTAATCTTATTGAATTAAAGTATGCCAAAAACAATAAAAAACCCAAAAATCTTAGCTTTTAAAACAATCGCTACAAAAAGAAAAATTTTAAAATTTTGTCGAGGGACGGACTAGGACATCGATCCGAAACGACCTCGTCCTAAATAACAAGGGAAACAAAATTTTAAAATTAATTACTTAATTGTTTTATAAGTTAAAGATTATAAAAAAAAATTTAGCAAACTCCGCGACTAGCGGAGTTTGAAGGGTCCAAACACCGCGAGTCGCGGGAGGACCGAAATACAGAAAAAATAAAAAGAGCTGCAACTGATCAGTCCACACCTCAAACAAAAAAATACTGCGAACATATACGCGAAAAAACCCCAAAAACACCTCCAAAATCACAATTTTTAACCGTTAATCACCAAATTTTTTACTAAAATCATGTTGAGAAGGATGCTATCAAGGAATTACTCAAGAAAAACGGTAAATTTCTACACCTAAACACCATTTAATCCGAAATTAGTGTTCTTGAGCAATTTTTTTTTCCCAATTTGATTTTGATGCTTTTTAGTGTAATTAGGCTTAAATTGTTTATGTATTATGCTTGTATAACCTAGATTGATGCTGTTTAACATGATTAGAAGCCTTAAACTTCAAATTTTGAGTAATCTAGGGTTTGTGTTCTTGAGCAAATTTGGGGCTTTTTGATATAAACAGGTTATGGCCGATTTTTGTCATGAATTGTTGCTAAATTAAGTAGTGTAACATGTTTAGGTAGTTAAATGATCCAAACTTTGAGCCTAAACATGATTTTGAGAATTAAAGTAGACTTTTTCAAGTCTAAAAATTCATGAACTTGATTTTTGAGAGATAATGCCATTTGAAACTTGTTTAATTGCTAGTAACGATTATTTTGACATGTTATTTGAGTTGAATGCTTATGAACTTGGCGAACATTTTCGTATATGTTTATTTGAAAAAGTGTAGATTTGATGAAAATGTGAAAATGAGCTTAAGTTTGATATAAATTGAACATGTCATTGTGATTATTTTGATTGATGATTTTGCTGACACTAATGCATATTTGGATGCACAAAAATTGTGTTTGATGTGTTTTGCAGACTGAAAGGGGTGAATCTTCATCCCAAGCTCGCAATGCTCCTGCTGAGAATGCGGAACAACAGGAGGTGGATAACTACTACAAGCAGGATATACCTCATCCGGTCATGACATTTTCTGATATGCACTTGGAAGAGTTGCACCCGAACCTGAGATTTGACAGACTTTGGATAGATTATCCAAAATA
Source organism: Rutidosis leptorrhynchoides (assembly GCF_046630445.1). Classification (NCBI taxonomy): domain Eukaryota; kingdom Viridiplantae; phylum Streptophyta; class Magnoliopsida; order Asterales; family Asteraceae; genus Rutidosis; species Rutidosis leptorrhynchoides. The sequence goes on from NC_092334.1 coordinate 338,829,491, forward strand.
CCAAAGGGGTTTGCATACTCTTCATTCTAAGGTTGTTGAGGTAACGAGGGTCATAGAATGGGGACCCTTAGAAGCTGTAGAATTGGCCGGGCCAATTAGGGAATTACTTGTACAGAGGTATGGTAATTCTACTTTTAATGACTGGGTACGTTTATTCACCATGCGTAGACCTGTATATAAAGTATGGTGTGAAGAATTGTTGTGTAGTATAGAGTTGAATGATCGGGTAGCTAGTTTAACCGATCGTTCTTTTATTAGATTTTTATTAGGCGGTTCGATGCGCCACATGTATTTACTAGACATGGCTCAGGCTTTACGTATATATACGCCTGAGGAGTTAGCATCTGCCGATTGTAGAGGGTTGATACTAAACGGTAGAAAGATAGATGAAAATTTTGATACACACGGTGTGTGGAGTCAAATGACAAGCCATCACCGTTTCAAAGGGGGAAATTACTCTTATTTGGATATAGATAGAGCCGAATTAAGAGTGATTCATAGGTTTTTAGCTAATTCGATTACACAAAGAGGTAAGAACAAGGAAAAGGTAAATGAACAGGATTTGTTTTACCATATGTGTATTCGAGACCCACAAAGAAGTGTAAGTATACCATATTGTGTGGGTTATTATTTATCAGCTATGGTTAGGGGGATGAGACCGCATAGCATAATAGGAGGTGGTATTTTTATTACTTTGATTAGTGAATATCTCGGTGTGGATATAAGTCGAGGGGGATTATTAGTAGAAGAACTAGAACCCCGCGATACTATAGGTTTAAATGTATACCATGGTGCGAAAGTTTTGAAAAGGCGAAATAACGTCGCAGTACCATACCATGGTAGACATCCACAGGTTGAGAGAAACCAACAGCAAGGTAATGTAGGAGAGGGAAATGAGATGCAAGAAATGCAAAGGTTTATAGCTTCACAGGAGTACGAAAATGCTAGACAAAGAGCATTTGAAGATTGGCAAGTTCATCAGAACCAAATCATAGCTCATTGCCAACATATAGGTAGAAACTATATTCCTACACCGAAACCCATCTTCCCTCCCTGGTCTATAGAGATGCAACCACCGTATCCTACGTATAACCCTGCCGAAGCATTCTATAGCACCTATGGTTATGCCTGGAACCCCTATTGGTACCAGTATCATCCCTAGTATACTTAGTTTTATTTATTTTGTAATTTGTAATGATTGATACGTTTAATACTTTTGTTAATATTGTAATAGTTTTTATAATTGTCTAACTTTTATTCTTAGATTTTAATAATTTTTGAATGTGGGGTAATATACCAAACTTCAAAAATATGTATATATATGTTTGCAGTTTATCTTATGTACACAACAGGGTAAAACAACGCATTTTCAAAGACTGGCATTAAGTTCAGCAAAAGCAACTAATTTTGACGACAAGATGCAAAATATATGTGAAATAACAACAAGACGGAATGAATAAATGATGTGCACCATTTATCATTCAGCAAACAAACGCCAATATATTTGGAAACTTTGGTAAAAATTTAATCATTTTCACACAAATCACCCTCAATAATTTAAATTATTACTGATTTCTTGCAAATGAGGGCATTGCAAGATCTTAAGTGTGGGAAGGGGTTAAATTCTTTCGGATTTTAAAATTTTTTACTTTATACACTTGGTTACCATTAAAAATACTAGTAAAGCAGTAGTTGTATTAGAATCTAGTGCTCTCTGATAATAAAGAACAGCCCTAGTCTTATATACTGACTACCCAATTCTAGTAAAATTTTTCAAAATTTTCAATTAAATGAACTCAAAATCATGTTTATACATATTTATGAACGATAAAACTAGGTTTTAACACCGAAATTATTGTTACCTCGGAAAGGACATAAATTGAGAAACAAACCAAAATGTTAAAATTCATTTAAAATAGAATAGAGGACGATAAAAAGGAAAATAAAAAGCCAAGTGTGGGAAAATTTACCAAGTTATCTTAAACATATGTCACATATATCTGTAACAAATAACTGAAAATACTTTTGCTTTGGACTAAACTAAACTGTTTTACCCGATGAAAGAAAAGAAGAGATGGATCTACACGATGAATCAATTCCATCATTAAAAGGAAGTAAAGTCTTCCGAAAAAGAAACGCGCTTCTTGATTTAGGTCATGAAGTTGTCGTCCAGACCAGCTGTAGGTTGACGAAAAATCTAGAAAAGTCATCACTAAAATCAGCAGGAAATCCACGGACCTCAGCATTAAACAGGGTCGCCAAGTGGTCAGATTTATCCTAACCATGAGAAGGATTTATCTCGTACAATGGGGGGCACCATGCAAATTAGCTGGATAAGACTAATGAATCAGATCCCCAGAAAGGATAATCTCCTTAAAGATTAAAAATCAGCTTTTAAAGACTGATATTGCTCAATCCTAGAGATTGACCTTAAAGATTGAGAATTACAAACTCATGGAATTCAATGATATCTAAACTCGAGCTTGAACGAGAAAATATTTTGATCAAAATTACAAACCGATTTGTTTTCTGAAAACCCTATTTTCAATGCGTTCATTACCATTGAACGTAAAATCCTAGGAATTCACCTGGAATTCATTAGGTCACCTGAACTAAAACGGGTGTCAACCGTAAGAACGGTGGTTGCATAGTGGTCAAAGACAGGACCTTGTGCCATACCGAAAAATTATAAGGGTGAGCTTTACTATTGCTCCTACCAAGGATAGTAATTGCGTCCGACACGTTATAGACCATAATTAAAAGCATGTCAGGGGACATTGCCTTAACAGTTGCTTGTTCAACACTTTCCTTTACAACCGGACGGTAGTTTACCGAAAGGTAATATACGGGACAAGTAAACTGGACGTGTTGCTTTCCAAATACAAGGTTAGCAAGTGGGTGACACAAAACCATAAGTTTTGAGCTAAAATTTTCAAATCTGAAACCCACCAAACCCACAAAAATATTTTGCAAACACCGGTAAAGGGTTATTCCGGAAAACTTATCTAGGGTAAAAACTAGATTTAATTTTCAAAAGATCAAATGTTTTCATAAAGATCCAATTTCCTTAATGGATCTAAATTTTTATAGTCATGTGGGACTGTAAACCATATCGTTACTACCATTGTTTATACCACCGTATAGAAATCACTGATGTACAAAGTGTGAAGAATAAAGAAGTGATTCTAGTATTTCAAGACGATATTGCTTGAGGACAAGCAATGCTCAAGTGTGGGAATATTTGATAATGCTAAAAACGAACATATATTTCATAGCATTATTCCTCAAGAAAGACAAGCTTTTAGTTGCAATTATTCTATTTACAAGTGATATTCGTTTAAATAATAAAAGGTGAAGACAAAAGATAGATTCGACGAATTGAAGACGCAAACGACCAAAAAGCTCAAAAGTACAAAAGACAATCAAAGAGGTTCCAATTATTGATAAGAAACGTCTCGAAATTACAAGAGTACAAGATTCAAAACGCAAAGTACAAGATATTAAATTGTACGCAAGGACGTTCGAAAATCCAGAACCGGGACCAGAGTCAACTCTCAACGCTCGACGCAACGGACTAAAAATTACAAGTCAACTATGCACATAAATATAATATAATATTTAAATAATTCTTATAATTATTTAATATATTATATTTATATTTAAAACCGTCGGTAAACAAAGAGCCAAGCTTGTGTGAGCTGTAAAAGTAAACTCCGCGACTCGCGGAGTTTGAAGGCCAAAATGGCCGCGAGTCGCGGAACCCCAATTTCAGAAACTCCCTATAAAGCTCGCGCATTCTGATCGTAAAAAAATAATCTTTTTCTTCTCCTCATTCATACGTAAAATATATATATATATATATATTTATAATTTATATTTTAATTTTAATTATAATTCTAATAATAAGGGTATGTTAGCGAATATTGTAAGGGTGTAAGTCGAAATTCTGTCCGTGTAACGCTACGCTATTTTTAATCATTGTAAGTTATGTTCAACCTTTTTACATTAATGTCTCGTAGCTAAATTATTATTATACTTATTTAAAACGAAGTAATCATGATGTTGGGCTAATTACTAAAATTGGGTAATTGGGCTTTGTACCATAATTGGGGTTTGGACAAAAGAACGACACTTGTGGAAATTAGACTATGAGCTATTAATGGGCTTTATATTTGTTTAACTAAATGATAGTTTGTTAATGTTAATATAAAGATTTACAATTGGGCGTCCCTATAAATTACCATATACACTCAATCGGACACGATGGGCGGGGTATTTATATGTACGAATAATCGTTCATTTAACCGGACACGAGAATGGATTAATAGTCATTAGAATAATTAAAACAGGGGTGAAATTATGTACAAGGACACTTGGTATAATTGATAACAAAATATTAAAACCTTGGGTTACACTCAGTCGACATCCTGGTGTAATTATTAAACAAAGTATTAAAATCTTGTTACAGATTAAGTCCCCAATTAATTGGAATATTTAACTTCGGGTATAAGGATAATTTGACGAGGACACTCGCACTTTATATTTATGACTGATGGACTGTTATGGACAAAAACCAGACGGACATATTAAATAATCCAGGACAAAGGACAATTAACCCATGGGCATAAAACTAAAATCAACACGTCAAACATCATGATTACGGAAGTTTAAATAAGCATAATTCTTTTATTTCATATTTAATTTCCTTTATTTTATATTTAATTGCACTTCTAATTATCGCATTTTTATTGTTATTGTATTTAATTGCACTTTTAACTATCGTACTTTTTAATTATCGCAAGTTTATTTTATCGCACTTTTATTATTCGCAATTTCATTATCGTTATTTACTTTATGCTTTAATTTAAGTCTTGTATTTATTTTTAATATTTTTACATTTGGTTTTAACTGCGACTAAAGTTTTAAAATCGACAAACCGGTCATTAAACGGTAAAAACCACCCTTTATAATAATAATATTACTTATATATATATATTTGTATTTTTATAAAAGTAAACTAATATAGCGTTAAGCTTTGTTTAAAAAGATTCCCTGTGGAACGAACCGGACTTACTAAAAACTACACTACTGTACGATTAGGTACACTGCCTATAAGTGTTGTAGCAAGGTTTAAGTATATCCATTCTATAAATAAATAAATATCTTGTGTAAAATTGTATCATATTTAATAGCATTTTCTGCAAAAATATAAGCTATTTTATATACTACTCTGCTAAAACATCAATGCTTCATGTCTTAATTCTTCTAATTCGTTTAGTTGACTTAATCGTAGACATCCAGCTTCATGTAAATCAAGATTACATGTCTTCAAAGCCCAAAATGCTTTGTGTTCAATTTCTACTGGAAGATGACATGCTTTTCCGTAGACGAGTTTAAAAGGTGTGGTTCCAATTGGAGTTTTGTAGGCTGTTCTAAAATCCCAGAGTGCATCCTCCAATTTAATGGACCATTCCTTCGGATTTGATCCTATGGTTTTCTCTAGAATACGTTTTAAAGCTCGGTTGGTATTTTCAACTTGTCCACTTGTTTGTGGATGATATGCGGTGGAGATTTTATGAGTTACTCCATATCTTTTAAGAACTTTCTCAAGTTGATTATTACAGAAATGAGTACCCCGATCACTTATTAAAGCTTTCGGTGTTCCAAACCTTGCAAAAAGACGTTTTAAAAAGTTGACTACAACTCGTGCATCGTTAGTTGGGAGAGCTTGTACTTCGCCCATTTAGATACATAATCAATGGCGACGAGAATATAGAGATTATTATGAGATTTTGGAAATGGACCCATAAAGTCAATACCCCAAATGTCAAATACTTCGCATACTTGAATGACATTTTGTGGCATTTCATCACGTTGACTTATTTTTCTGACCCTTTGACAAGCATCACAGGATTTGCAAAGATGGTGTGCGTCTTTGTAAATTGTAGGCTAATAGAATCCAGCATCATAAACTTTTCTTGCTGTTAGTTGAGGCCCATAATGCCCTCCTGTTGGTCCTGTGTGACAATGGTTTAAAATTTTACTAGCTTCATCTCCGAATACACATCAGCGTATTATTCTATTGGGACAACTTTTAAACAAATGTGGATCTTCCCAGAAATAGTGTTTTATATCACTGAAGAATTTCTTTCATTTTTGGTACGATAATCCATTTTCAAGGAATCCACATACTAAGTAGTTTGCATAGTCTGCAAACTATGGAATTTCAGTATAATCTATCTTCAATAGATATTCATCAGGAAAGTTGTCTTGTATGGCCGATTCATTTAGAACTTCTAATTCGGGATTTTCAAGACGAGAAAGATGATCAGCGGCGAGATTTTCTGCTCCTTTTTTATCTCGGATTTCAATATCAAACTCTTGTAAGAGTAAGATCCAACGGATTAATCTTGGTTTGGCATCTTGTTTCGAAAATAGGTATCTAAGAGCAGAATGGTCGGTATAGACCACCGTTTTTGCTAGAACGAGATATGAACGAAATTTGTCAAAAGCAAAGACAATAGCAAGGAGTTCTTTTTCAGTAGTTGTATAGTTCGTTTGTGCTCCTTGTAACGTCTTACTAGCATAATATATAGGTTGAAATCGTTTTTCAATCCTTTGTCCTAAAACGGCTCCCATTGCAAAATCACTTGCATCGCACATTAGTTCAAACGGTAGATTCCAATTTGGTGTTATCGTGATCGGCGCATTAGTGAGTTTCTCTTTAAGAATATTAAAAGATTTGATACATTCATCTGAAAAGATGAATGAAGCATCTTTTTCTAGGAGTTTATTCATAGGAGTGGCAATTTTAGAAAAATATTTTATGAAACGTCGGTAAAAACCGGCATGCCCTAGAAAACTCCTAACTCCTCTAACATTGGTGGGATGTGGAAGTTTAGCAATTACATCTACTTTAGCTCTATCCACTTCAATTCCTTCTTTTGAAATTTTATGTCCAAGAACGATGCCTTCTTTAACCATGAAATGGCATTTCTCCCAATTAAGAACTAGATTTGATTGTTCGCATCTAATCAGCATTCGTTCAAGATTAGCTAGACATGTTTCAAAAGTATCACCGAAGACTGAAAAGTCATCCATGAAAACTTCCATGCATTCTTCTATCATGTCGTGAAAAATCGCCATCATACACCTTTGAAAGGTTGCAGGGGCGTTGCAAAGTCCAAATGGCATGCGTTTGTAAGCAAAAATACCATAAGGGCACGTGAACGTAGTTTTCTCTTGATCTTCGGGTGCTATTGGAATTTGAAAATATCCGGAAAATCCATCAAGAAAACAATAATAACTATTTCCGGCTAATCTTTCTAACATTTGATCAATGAAAGGTAAGGGAAAGTGATCTTTTCTGGTGACGTCATTTAATTTTCTATAATCAATATACACACGCCATCCTGTTACAGTCCTAGTAGGAATAAGCTCATTTTTTTCATTTGTAATGACAGTCATGCCACCCTTCTTAGGCACGCATTGAACTGGGCTTACCCATGGACTATCAGAAATTGGATAAATTAAACCTGCATCTAGCAGTTTAATTATTTCTTTTTTAACAACATCTTGCATATTCGGATTTAGTCTTCGTTGGCGTTGCACATACGTTTTATGACCTTCTTCCATAAGGATTTTATGTGTGCAATACGAAGGACTTATTCCTTTAATATCATGAATATTCCATGCAATGGATGGTTTATGAGCTTTCAACACAGAAATGAGTTGTGATTTCTCATTTTCAGTAAGAGAAGACGATATTATTACAGGTAATTCAGATTCACCATGTAAATAAGCGTATTCCAAATGGTTTGGAAGTGGCTTTAATTCTAATGTCGGTGGTTCTTCTATCGATGATTTATATCGATATCTGTCTTCTTCTTTTAGCATTTGAATTTCTTCTGTTGTTGGTTCATATCCATTAGCTATTAGTGTAGCTAACATTTCAGCTTCATCAATTGGTTCATTACCTTCTCCTAAAGAACATTCTCCTGTTCCTTGTAATTCTGGAAATTCTTCTAACAATTCTGCATGTGAATCTATAGTTTGAATATAATAACATGTATCATCTGCAGATTGCGGTTGTTGCATTGCTCTATCAACTGAAAAGGTAACACTCTCATCCTCTATACTTAGGGTCAATTTCTTACCGAACACGTCTATCATTGCTTTAGCCGTGTTTAAGAATGGTCTTCCTAATATGAGAGGAACTTGAGAATCTTCTTCTATGTCCAGAACAACAAAATCTACTGGAAATACTAAAGTACCAACTTTAACTAGCATGTTCTCCATTATCCCTCTAGGATATTTTATTGATCTATCGGCTAGTTGTATACTTATTCTTGTTGGTTTCAATTCTCCAAGGTCTAGTTTAGTGTATAGTGAATACGGCATTAAATTTATACTAGCACCTAAGTCTGCCAATGCTTCTATTGAACTAAGACTACCCAGAAAACATGGAATTGTGAAACTTCCTGGATCAGATAATTTTTCTGGTATCTTATTCAACAGCACTGCTGAACAATTAGCATTCATAGTAACGGCCGAGAGTTCTTCCATTTTCTTTCTATTTGAGATTAGATCTTTCAAGAATTTAGCATATCTAGGCATTCCTGAAATCAAATCAATGAAAGGAAGATTTACATTTATCTGTTTAAACATATTCAAGAATTTGGATTGCTCGGCTTCAAGTTTCTCTTTCTTCATTTTACTCGGGTAAGGAAGTGGTGGTTGGTATGGTTTAACATAAGGTTTATCCTTAGCTGTATTATCTTCATTAACCTTTTCAACTACCGGTTCTTTTTCCTTATCTTGTTCAGGTTGTGGTTCTTGTGGAGTAGGAATAGCTTCATCAGAAGTTACAGGTATTTCAGGTGGTTTAAGTGTTGTACCACTTCTTGTGGTAATGGCTTTAGCTGTTTATTCCGGGGGTTTGCATTTGTATCACTAGGTAAACTTCCCGATTTTCTTTCACCTATTAACCTTGCTAGGTTACTTACTTCTTGTTCCAAGTTTCGAATAGAAGCTTGTTGATTTCTAAATGCTTGAGCATTTTGTTCATTAGTTTGTTTTTGAGATGTGAAAAACTGCGTTTGAGTTTCAACTAGCTTCGTCATCATATCTTCTAAATTCGGCTTTTTATCATCGGTTTGTGGTGGTTTGTTTTGAAAATTAGGTCTTTGCTGGTTGTAAGTATTGCTAGATACTTGTTGATTGCTAGGACCTTGTTGGTTGTTGTATGGAATATTTCGGTTATAATTCTGATTTTGATTGTAAATAGGTCTTGGCGGTTGATAATTATTCTGATAATTATTTCCAGGCCTTTGGTTTATGTATGAAATATTCTCTCTTTGTTCCATTGTTAGTTCAATACTGAGACAATCTTTTGTCAAATGTGGTCCTCCACACTGCTCACAACTAATTCGTATTGAGTGGATATCCTTAGTCATCTTTTCCATTCGTCTCTCGACAGCATCTATCTTTGCAGAAATGGAATCTAAGTCATGGCTAGAATCGGCTCTAGCTGCTTTAGATGATCTAACGATATCTTTTTCTTGGTGCCACTCATGTGAGTGGGAAGTAGTGTTATCAATAATTTTGTAAGCATCAGTTTCGGTTTTCTTCATAATAGAACCACCAGCTGCTATATCTATGTCTTTTCTTGTAGTGATGTCGCATCCTTGGTAGAATATTTGTACTATTTGACAGGTGTCTAAACCATGTTGTGGACATCCTCTTAATAACTTTCCAAATCTAGTCCACGCCTCATATAGAGTTTCATTCGGTTTCTGTGTGAACGTAACAATTTCTCCTTGAAGTCTTACGGCTTTAGATGCCTGAAAGAATTGTTTAAGAAATTTTTCAACTAAAACGTCCCATGTATCAATCGCCCCTTCAGGTAATGATTCCAACCAATCTTTGGCTTCTCCCTTTAAAGTCCAGGGAAATAACATGAGATATATCTGTTCATCCTCAACTTCTCTTATTTTAAATAGAGTGCAGATCCTATTAAAGGTACGAAGATGTTCATTTGGATCTTCCTTCGGCGCACCACTAAATTGGCATTGATTAGTCACCATATGTAGAATTTGTCCTTTAATTTCATAATCTGGCGCATTAATGCCTGGATGAGTAATTGCGTGACCTTGGCCAGTGCGTTTAGCTCTCATTCGGTCTTCCATACTTAAAGGTTCCATTACTTCCATAATTGAATTTGTTGAATCGGAATCACTAGAGGATTCTGATTTAATGGTTCATTCCTCAACAATCTCTGTTTGAATGATTGGTGGTTCCGGAGGAAAATTTAATGGTTCAGGATCTATGAATTGTCCCTGAATATTATCCGAATTCTCAATTGTGAGGTCGGGTTCAAAAAATGGATTATCAGAAATTTGAATTGGAGTACTTGGTTGACTGGATGACGATTCTAAAGAAAAATCAACGGCGGTAATATTTGCTCAATGTCTTGATCTAGTTACAGGTGGTGAACGTACAAAAGGTGGTGAACGTCTTGCTCGGTGCATTCACTGAATATCCTATTAGTTTTTAAAAGGAAAGAAAAAAATTATATAAGTTATCCAATTAATAGACTTTTCTGATTTTGCCCACGTTTCGAATAGCGAAAAGATGCAGCAGAGGGGCAGGATTCGTTTGGTCTCATTATAATTGAGGACTGTTTGGCTCCAATAACCCGGTCCACGTACAAATCCAACTATTACTACGAACCAGAAAATTTTGATGTCTATCAATTTAACCACTTAAAATAAATTTTCGTAATTTTAAGAAATTTAGATAAGAAGTAGAATAAAAATCTATGTCCTAAAACTAGAATGGCGAGAAATAAGAAAGAAAAAGAGCGCGTTAAAAAAGGTCGAAAAAGAAAAGATCAAAAAAATAAGAAAGAAAAAGAGTGACTTATAAAACTTAAAAATACTTGACTAACCCAACCTTATTACTATCACTAACTTAAAATTATAATCGCAAATTGAGATTACTAATTGGAATGATAATTGATACATAGGTAAAAGGCGTCTAAAAATATTAAAGCTTACAAGTAAAACTGTATCCCAAATGGCAATATCTTAAAAAGGAACTAAAACTTAAAAAGGCGTCGCAAAATTCTAAAGCACCTATATCTTAGTCTAAAGAAAAAGCACTTAAGGGATTTTACGGCAAAGCCTAAAAATCTAGAAATAAAAATAACTATGACAAAAACTATGAATTAAAACTAAATACGAGCAAAAAATACAAATATTACGCTAAAAACAATTAAAAAAAATAAAATATAAGAATATACTAAAAGTTGAAAAAAGTACAATTTTTATAAAAATATTATTTTTATATTATTTATTTATTAAGAGTGTTAATTTTATAATTTATTTAAATTAATTAAACAAAATATACAAATTAAATAAATAAAATAAACTTAATTAATTAAAAATTAAAACCTAATTAGGGTTTTTAATTAATAATAATAATAATAATTACGTAATTAATGCGAAATTAGGGTTCTGTGTAACCCGTGTCAGACGGCTCCGCGAGTTGCGGTATTCCAGGCAACAAACTCCGCGAGTCGCGGGGATCGAAATTTCAGATGACAGGCTGTTTCGTTTCAGTTTTTCAACGTAATTATTTTTGTTTGTTTTTAATTTAATTAATATATTTATATAATTTAAATAAAACTTATCTTAAAATACTAAAATAGAAATAAAATACTTTATAATTTTATAAATAAAAATCTTAAAACTAGATTTATATATATATATATTTTTTTCGGTTTTTTTTATGTTTTAATAAAAAAAATATTTAAATAAAACTTATAATTTTTTTATAAAATAAAAATAAAGAAACTTTATAAAACTTAAATATTTAACAAACTCTTAAAAATATTTATATTTTTGTTTTTCTTTTTATATTTTTGAATATTTAAAACGTATTTTTACAAAAGCGTATTTTTTTTATATTAGCAAACTAAAAATAAATTTTTTTTATTAGCGTTGCGCTTTCGGCGTTTAAAATCCCCAGCAGCGGCGCCAAAAATACTTGATGTTATGCGAGGTGTATATAAAATAGCTTATATTTTACAAGGAAATACTATTAAATATGATACAATTTTATACAAGATATTTATTTATTTATAGAATGGATATACTTAAACCTTGCTACAACACTTATAGGCAGTGTACCTAATCGTACAGTAGTGTAGTTTTTAGTAAGTCCGGTTCGTTCCACAGGGAATCTTTTTCACAAAGCTTAACGCTATATTAGTTTAAATTTATAAAAATACAAATATATATATATAAGTAATATTATTATTATAAAGGGGGGTTTTTACCGTTTAATGACCGGTTTGTCGATTTTAAAAACTTTAGTCGCAGTTAAAACCAAATGTAAAATATTAAAAATAAATAAAAGACTTAATTTAAAGCGTAAAGTAAATAACGATAATGAAATTGCGATAAATAAAAGTGCGATAATTAAAAAGTACGATAATTTAAAGTGCAATTAAATACAATAACAATAAATAAAAGTGCGATAATTAGAAGTGCAATTAAATATAAAATAAAGGAAATTAAATATGAAATAAAATAATTATGCTTATTTAAACTTCCGTAATCATGATGTTTGACGTGTTGATTTTAGTTTTATGCCCATGGGTTAATTGTCCTTTGTCCTGGATTATTTAATATGTCCGTCTGGTTTTTGTCCATAACAGTCCATCAGTCATAAATATAAAGTGCGAGTGTCCTCGTTAAATTATCCTTATACCCGAAGTTAAATATTCCAACTAATTGGGGACTTAAACTGTAACAAGATTTTAATACTTTGTTTAATAATTACACCAGGTTATCGACTGCGTGTAACCCAAGGTTTTAATACTTTGTTAACAATTATGCCAAGTGTCCTTGTACATAATTTCACCCCTGTTTTAATAATTCTAGTGGCTATTAATCCATTCCCGTGTCCGGTTAAATGAACGATTACTCGTACATATAAATACCCCGCCCATCGTGTCCGATTGAGTGTATATGGTTATTTATAGGGACGTCCAATTGTAAATCTTTATATTAAAATTAACAAACTATCATTTAGTTAAACAAATATAAAGCCCATTAATAGCCCATAGTCTAATTTCCACAAGTGTCGTTCTTTTGTCCAAACCCCAATTATGGTACAAAGCCTAATTACCCAATTTTAGTAATTAGCCCAACATCATGATTACTTCGGATTAAATAAGCAAAATAATAACTTAGCTACGAGACATTAATGTAAAAAGGTTGAACATAACTTACAATGATTAAAAATAGCGTAGCGTTACACGGACAGAATTTCGACTTACACCCTTACAACATTCGCTAACATACCCTTATTATTAGAATTAGAATTAAAATTAAAATTAAAATTAAAATTAAAATATATATATATATATATATATATATATATATATATATATATATATATATATATATATTACGTTTACATATAGAGAAAGAGAGATTTTTGGATATATTTTTCGTCGAACTGCGTTGGCTTTTATAGGAATTTGAGTCCAGGTGAACTCCGTGAGTCGCGTAATTTTTTGCCTTCAAACTCCGCAACTCGCGGAGTTTGAAATTACAGCTCACCCAGCTTTGGCTCTTTGTTTGCCGACGATTTATAAATATATTATAATATATATATTAATTTTAAGAATTAATTATATATTATATTATATTTATATACATAGTTAACTTGTAATTTTTAGTCCGTTGCGTCGAGTGTTAAGAGTTGACTCTGGTCCCGGTTCCGGATTTTCGAACGTCCTTGCGTACAATTTAATATCTTGTACTTTGCGTTTTGAATCTTGTACTCTTGCAATTTTGAGACGTTTCTTATCAATAATTGGAACCTCTTTGATTTTATTTTGTACTTTTGAGCTTTTTGGTCATTTGCGTCTTCAATTCGTCGAATCTGTCTTTTGTCTTCACCTTTTATTATTTAAACGAATATCACTTTTAAATAGAACAATTGCAACTAAAAGCTTGTCTTTCTTGAGAAATAATGCTATGAAATATATGTTCGTTTTTAGCATTATCAAATATTCCCACACTTGAGCGTTGCTTGTCCTCAAGCAATATAGTCTTGAAATACTAGAATCACTTCTTTATTCTTCACACTTTGTACATCAGTGATTTCTATACGGCGGTATAAACAATTTAAAGCTATTCTATATGATTTTAAGACGAATACACCATGCTATTATAAACATACTTTATATTAAAACCAAAGCTTGATGTTATGCGAGGTGTATATACTTTATATTTAAACAAATTTTTATAAAATTGCGACAGCCGGGGTCATTATCTAATGGTAACCAAATAAATTATAATATATAAATACTTGATTGTAAATAACCCTATAAATAACCTTATGGTACTTTTGCTTACAAACGCATGCCATTTGGACTTTGCAATGCCCCTTCAACCTTTCAAAGGTGTATGATGGCGATTTTTCACGACATGAGAGAAGAATGCATGGAAGTTTTCATGGATGACTTTTTAGTCTTCGGTGATACTTTTGAAATATGTCTAGCTAATCTTGAACGAATGCTGATTAGATGCGAACAATCAAATCTAGTTCTTAATTGGGAGAAATGCCATTTCATGGTTAAAGAAGGCATCGTCCCGCCCATCGTGTCCGATTGAGTGTATATGGTTATTTATAGGGACGTCCAATTGTAAATCTTTATATTAAAATTAACAAACTATCATTTAGTTAAACAAATATAAAGCCCATTAATAGCCCATAGTCTAATTTCCACAAGAGTTCGTTTTTTTTTTGTTTTTTTTTATTTTCATTTTCAACCTTTTGATAATAAACGCTAATTTGTTCGCTATAAAGTATTAAATTGGTATTGAATAAAATTAGGTTTGGCGACCGAAATTATTGATATCATACAAAAATTTATTACATCACTGCGAAATTTAACGTTTATTCTTAAGGTATAAATATCTTTAATCAATCAACTCAAAATATTTCAAAAATTCGTCATGAGTTAAATTAGGTCATGGAACCGAAATTACTTTACCGAAAAGAGGGGCGCATATTTTTGATAATATTTGATTGATTAAAGTGGGATAAAAGCCAAAAAGATTTTTAATTTTATTTTTACCATGTTTTTAAAATTAATATATAAATCTTAAATTAATATTGTGAACTTTGTAAGATCAATATATTTAAGTTTGTCAATATTTGAAAAATTTTAATATTTTTAATATAAGTTTGTATGTATAACAACAAAATTAAATATAAGTTTGGTGTGAATTTATAATATGAATTTTTAATTAAGTTTGGTGTGAATTTTTAATTTTATGCATTTTAAATTTAAGTTTGGTGTGAATTTAAAAACAAAAATTTACTTTATTTCGTTAAGTTAAAAATATGATTTTTAAAATTCGTCGTAAGTTGAAGACTAGGTCTTTGCACCGAAATTGCTTTACCCGAGGGAGGGACGAGAACTTTTATTATCATTATTTTTAATCTTATTAAACTAAAGTATGCCAAAAACATTAAAAAACCCAAAAATCTTTACTTTTAAAACCGCGCTTTGAATTGACAAATTTTAAAATTTTGTCGAGGGACGGACTAGGACATCGATCCGAAACACCCTCGCTCCTAAAGGAAAAACAAATTTTTAAAATTCAATTAATTATAAGTTTTATAAAGTATAAGGTTTTATAATTAAAAAAAAAAAAAAACCAAATGCCGCGAGTTGCGGAGTTTCTAAGGTCCAAATGCCGCGACTCGCGGAGGACCAAAAACCCAGAAAAAAAAATAAAACGCAAAGAAACAGATCAGTCCACCCACAACCACACTCCAAACTGCGAAAATACACCCGAAAATACCGAAAAACACACACCAAATTCGCAATTTTTGACCGTTTTTCATCAAATCTTTTACTAAAATCATGTTGAGAAGGATGCTATCAAGGAATTACTTAAGAAAAACGGTAAATTTCTGCACCTAAACACCATTTAATCCGAAAATTGGTGTTCTTGAGCAATTTTTTCCCCAATTCGATTTTGATACTTTTTAGTGTAATTATGCTTAAATTGCTTATGTATTATGCTTGTATAACCTTGATTGATGCTATTTAACATGATTAAAAGCCTTAAACTTCAAATTTTGAGTAATCTAGGGTTTGTGTTTTTGAGCAATTTGGGGCTTTTTGATATAAACTGGTTATGGCCGATTTTGTCATGAATTATTGCTAAATTAAGTAGTGTAACATGTTTAGGTAGTTAAATGATCCAAACTTTGAGCCTAAGCATGATTTTGAGAATTAAAGTGGACTTTTTCAAGTCTAAAATTCATGAACTTGATTTTTGAGAGATAATGCCATTTGAAACTTGTTTAATTACTAGTAATGATTATTTTGACATGTTATTTGAGTTGAATGCTTACGAACTTGGTGAACATTTTCGTATATGCTTATTTGAAAAAGTGTAGATTTGATAAAAATATGAAAATGAGCTTATGTTTGATATAAATTGAACATGTCATTGTAATTATTTTGATTGATGATTTTGCTGACACTAATGCATATTTGGATGCACAAAAATTGTGTTTGATGTGAATTGCAGACTGAAAGGGGTGAATCTTCATCCCAAGCTCGCAATGCTCATGCTGAGAATGCAGAACAACAGGAGGTGGATAACTACTACAAACAAGATATACCTCATCCAGTCATGACATTTTCAGATATGCACTTGGAAGAGTTGCACCCGAACTTGAGATTTGACAGACGTTGGATAGATTATCCAAAATACCAAAGGGGCTTGCATACTCTTCATTCTAAAGCTGTTGAAGTACCTAGGGTAATAGAATGGGCACCGTTAGAAGCGGTAGAATTAGCCGGGCCAATTAGGGAATTACTTACACAGAGGTATGGTAATTCTACTTTTAACGATTGGGTACATTTATTCAACATGCGTAGACCTGTATATAAAGTATGGTGTGAAGAATTATTATGTAGTATAGAAATAAATGATCGGGTAGTTAGTTTAACCGATCGATCTTTTATTAGATTTTTGTTAGGAGGTTCGATGCGCCACATGTCTTTACTAGACATGGCTCAGGCCTTACGTATATATACGCCTGAGGAGTTAGCATCTGCCGATTGTAGAGGGTTGATATTAAATGGTAGGAAAATTGATGAAAATTTTGATACGCATGGTGTATGGAGTCAAATGACTAGCCATCACCGATTTAAAGGGGGAAATTACTCTTATTTGGATATAGATAGAGCAGAGTTAAGAGTAATTCATAGGTTTTTAACTAATTCGATTACACAAAGAGGTAAGAATAAGGAAAAGGTAAATGAACAGGATTTGTTTTACCATATGTGTATTCGAGACCCACAAAGCGCTGTAAGTATACCTTATTGTGTGGGTTATTATTTATCAGCTATGGTTAGGGGGATGAGACTGCATAGCATAATAGGAGGTGGTATATTTATTACTTTGATTGCTGAATATCTCGGTGTGGATATAAGTCGGGGGGGATTATTAGTCGAAGAACCAGAACCCCGCGATACAATAGGTTTAAATGTATACCATGGTGCGAAGGTTTTGAAGAGGTGAAATAACGCCGCAGTACAATACCATGGTAGACATCCACAGGTTGAGAGAAACCAACAGCCAGGTAATGTGGGAGGAGGAAATGAAATGACAGAAATGCAAAGGTTTATAGCTTCACAAGAGTATGAAAATGCTAGACATCGAGCATTTGAAGATTGGCAAGTTAATCAAAACCAAATCATAGCTCATTGCCAACATGTAGGTAGAAACTATATTCCTACTCCATCGCCCGTATTTCCTCCCTGGTCTATAGAGATCTAACCACCGTATCCTACGTATAACCCAGCCGAAGCATTTTATAACACATATGGTTATGCATGGAACCCCTACTGATATCAGTATCATCCCTAGTCTACTTAGTTTTATTTATTTTATAATTTGTAATGTTGATACATTTAATACTTATGTTGGAATTGTATTAGTTTTTATAATTTACAAATTTTTATTTTTAGATTTTAATAATGTTTGAATGTGGGGTAATATACCAAACTTCAAAAATATGTATATATGTTTGCAGTTTATCTTATGTACACAACAGGGTAAAACAACGCATTTTCAAAGACTGGCATTAAGTTCAGCAAAAGCAACTAATTTTGACGACAAGATGCAAAATAAATGTGATATAACAACAAGACGGAATGAACAAATGATATGCACCATTTATCATTCAGCAAACAAACGCCAATATGTTTGGAAACTTTGGTAAAATTTAATCATTTTCACACTACTCACCCTCAATAATTTAAATTGTTACTGATTTCTTGCAAATGAGGGCATTGCAAGATCTTAAGTGTGGGAAGGGGTTAAATTCTTTCGGATTTTAAAATTTTTACTTTATACACTTGGTTACCATTAGAAATACTAGTAAAGTAGTAGTTGTATTAGAATCTGGTACTCTCTGATAATAAAGAACAGTCCTAGTCTTATATACTGACTACCCAATTCTAGTAAAATTTTTCAAAATTTTCAATTAAATGAACTCAAAATCATGTTTATACATATTTATGAACGATAAAACTAGGTTTTAACACCGAAATTATTGTTACCTCGGAAAGGACATAAATTGAGAAACAAACCAAAATGTTAAAATTCATTTAAAATGGAATATAGGACAATAAAAAGGAAAATAAAAGCCAAGTGTGGGAAAATTTACCAAGATATTTTAAACATATGTCACATATTTCTGTAACAAATAACTGAAAATACTTTTGCTTTGGACTAAACTAAAATGTTTTACCCGATGAAAGAAAAGAAGAGATGGATCTACACGATGAATCAATTCTATCATTAAAAGAAAGTAAAGTCTTCCGAAAAAGAAACGCGCTTCTTGATTTAGGTCAGGAAGTTGTCGTCCAGACCAGCTGTAGGTTGACGAAAAATCTAGAAAAGTCATCACTAAAATCAGCAGGAAATCCACGGACCTCAGCATAAAACAGGGTCGCCAAGTGGTCAGATTTATCCTAACCATGAGAAGGATTTATCTCGTACAATGGGAGGCACCGTGCAAATTAGCTTGATAAGACTAATGAATCAGATCCCCAGAAAGGATAATCTCCTTAAAAATTAAAAATCAGCTTTTAAGACTGATATTACTCAATCCTTGAGATTGACCTTAAAGATTGAGAATTCAAACTCATGGAATTCAATGATATCTAAACTCGAGCTTGAACGAGAAAATATTTTGATAAAATTACAAACCGATTTGTTTTCTGAAAACCCTATTTTCAATGCGTTCATTACCATTAAACGTAAAATCCTAGTAATTCAACTGGAATTCATTAGGTCATCTGAACCAAATCGGGTGTCAACCGTAAGAACGGTGGTTGCATAGCATGGTCAAAGACAAGACCTTGTGCCAGACCGAAAAAATTATAAGGGTGAGCTTTACTATTGCTCCTACCAAGGATAGTCATTGCGTCCGACACGTTATAGACCATAATTAAAAGCATGTCAGGGGACATTGCCTTAACAGTTGCTTGTTCAACGCTTTCCTTTACAACCGAACGGTAGTTTATCAAAAGGTAATATACGGGACAAGTGAACTGGACGTGTTGCTTTCCTAACACAAGGTTAGCAAGTGGGTAACACAAAACCACTAGTGTTGAGCTAAAATTTTCAAATCTGAAACCCACACAACCCATAAAAATATTTTGCAAACACCGGTGAAGGGTTATTCCGGAAAACTTATCTAGGGTAAAAAACTAGATTTAATTTTCAAAAGATCAAATGTTTTCATAAAGATCCAATTTCCTTAATGGATCTAAATTTTATAGTCATGTGGGACTGTAAACCATATCGCTACTACCATTGTTTATACCGCCGTATAGAAATCACTGATGTACAAAGTGTGAAGAATAAAGAAGTGATTCTAGTATTTCAAGACTATATTGCTTGAGGCCAAGCAACGCTCAAGTGTGGGAATATTTGATAATGCTAAAAACGAACATATATTTCATAGCATTATTCCTCAAGAAAGACAAGCTTTTAGTTGCAATTGTTCTATTTAAAAGTGATATTCGTTTAAATAATAAAAGGTGAAGACAAAAGACAGATTCGACGAATTGAAGACGCAAACGACCAAAAAGCTCAAAAGTACAAAATACAATCAAAGAGGTTCCAATTATTGATAAGAAACGTCTCAAAATTGCAAGAGTACAAGATTCAAAACGCAAAGTACAAGATATTAAATTGTACGCAAGGACGTTCAAAAATCCGGAACCGGGACCAGAGTCAACTCTCAACACTCGACGCAACGGACTAAAAATTACAAGTTAACTATGTATATAAATATAATATAATATATAATTAATTCTTAAAATTAATATATATATTATAATATATTTATAAATCGTCGGCAAACAAAGAGCCAAAGCTGGGTGAGCTGTAATTTCAAACTCCGTGAGTTGCGGAGTTTGAAGGCAAAAAATTACGCGACTCGCGGAGTTCACCTGGACTCAAATTCCTATAAAAGCCAACGCAGTTCGACGAAAAATATATCCTAAAATCTCTCTTTCTCTATATGTAAACGTAATATATATATATATATATATATATATATATATATATATATATATATATATATATATATATATATATATATATATATATATATATATATATATATATATATATATATATTTTAATTTTAATTTTAATTATAATTCTATTAATAAGGGTATGTTAGCGAATGTTGTAAGGGTGTAAGTCGAAATTCTGTCCGTGTAACGCTACGCTATTTTTAATCATTGTAAGTTATGTTCAACATTTTTACATTAATGTCTCGTAGCTAAATTATTATTATGCTTATTTAATCCGAAGTAATCATGATGTTGGGCTAATTACTAAAATTGGGTAATTAGGCTTTGTAACATAATTGGGGTTTGGACAAAAGAACGACACTTGTGGAAATTAGACTATGGGCTATTAATGGGCTTTATATTTGTTTAACTAAATGATAGTTTGTTAATTTTAATATAAAGATTTACAATTGGACGTCCCTATAAATAACCATATACACTCAATCGGACACGATGGGCGGGGTATTTATAAGTACGAGTAATCGTTCATTTAACCGGACACGGGAATGGATTAATAGCCACTAGAATTATTAAAACAGGGGTGAAATTATGTACAACGACACTTGGCATAATTGTTAACAAAGTATTAAAACCTTGGGTTACACGCATTTTTAATCCTTTTGATAATAAACGCTAATTTGTTCGCTATAAAGTATTAAATTGGTATTGAATAAAATTAGGTTTGGCGACCGAAATTATTGATATCATACAAAAATTTATTACATCACTGCGAAATTTAACGTTTATTCTTAAGGTATAAATATCTTTAATCAATCAACTCAAAATATTTCAAAAATTCGTCATGAGTTACATTAGGTCATGGAACCGAAATTACTTTACCGAAAAGAGAGGCGCTTATTTTTGATAATATTTGATTGATTAAAGTGGGATAAAAGCCAAAAAGATTTTTAATTTTATTTTTACCATGTTTTTAAAATTAATATATAAATCTTAAATTAATATTGTGAACTTTGTAAGATCAATATATTTAAGTTTGTCAATATTTGAAAAATTTTAATATTTTTAATATAAGTTTATATGTATAAAAACAAAATTAAATATAAGTTTGGTGTGAATTTATAATATGAATTTTTAATTAAGTTTGGTGTGAATTTTTAATTTTATGCATTTTAAATTTAAGTTTGGTGTGAATTTAAAAACAAAAATTTACTTTATTTCGTTAAGTTAAAAATATGATTTTTAAAATTCGTCGTAAGTTGAAGACTAGGTCTTTGAACCGAAATTGCTTTACCCGAGGGAGGGACGAGAACTTTTATTATCATTATTTTTAATCTTATTAAACTAAAGTATGCCAAAAACATTAAAAAAAACCCAAAAATCTTTACTTTTAAAACCGAGCTTTGAATTGACAAATTTTAAAATTTTGTCGAGGGACGGACTAGGACATCGATCCGAAACACCCTCGCTCCTAAAGGAAAAACAAATTTTTAAAATTTAATTAATTATAAGTTTTATAAAGTATAAGGTTTTATAAAATAAAATATAAAAAAAAACGCCGCGAGTTGCGGAGTTTGTAAGGTCCAAATGCCGCGACTCGTGGAGGACCAAAAACCCAGAAAAAAAAATAAAACGCAAAGAAACAGATCAGTCCACCCACAACCACACTCCAAACTGCGAAAATACACCCGAAAATACCGAAAAACACACACTAAATTCGCAATTTTTGACCGTTTTTCATCAAATCTTTTACTAAAATCATGTTGAGAAGGATGCTATCAAGGAATTACTCAAGAAAAACGGTAAATTTCTACAGCTAAACACCATTTAATCCGAAAATTGGTGTTCTTGAGCAATTTTTTCCCCAATTCGATTTTGATACTTTTTAGTGTAATTATGCTTAAATTGCTTATGTATTATGCTTGTATAACCTAGATTGATGCTATTTAACATGATTAGAAGCCTTAAACTTCAAATTTTGAGTAATCTAGGGTTTGTGTTCTTGAGCAATTTGGGGCTTTTTGATATAAACAGGTTATGGCCGATTTTTATCATGAATTGTTGCTAAATTAAGTAGTGTAACATGTTTAGGTAGTTAAATGATCCAAACTTTGAGCCTAAGCATGATTTTGAGAATTAAAGTGGACTTTTTCAAGTCTAAAATTCATGAACTTGATTTTTGAGAGATAATGCCATTTGAAACTTGTTTAATTGCTAGTAATGATTATTTTGACATGTTATTTGAGTTAAATGCTTATGAGCTTGGTGAACATTTTCGTATATGCTTCTTTGAAAAAGTGTAGATTTGATAAAAATATGAAAATGAGCTTATGTTTGATATAAATTGAACATGTCATTGTAATTATTTTGATTGATGATTTTGCTGACACTAATGCATATTTGGATGTACAAAAATTGTGTTTGATGTGTTTTGCAGACTGAAAGGGGTGAATCTTCATCCCAAGCTCGCAATGCTCCTGCTGAGAATGCGGAACAATAGGAGGTGGTATATTTATTACTTTGATTGCTGAATATCTCGGTGTAGATATAAGTCGGGGGGGATTATTAGTCGAAGAACCAGAACCCCGCGATACAATAGGTTTAAATGTATACCATGGTGCGAAGGTTTTGAAGAGGCGAAATAGCGCCGCAGTACAATACCATGGTAGACATCCACAGGTTGAGAGAAACCAACAGCCAGGTAATGTGGGAGGAGGAAATGAAATGACAGAAATGCAAAGGTTTATAGCTTCACAAGAGTATGAAAATGCTAGACATCGAGCATTTGAAGATTGGCAAGTTCATCAAAACCAAATCATAGCTCATTGCCAACATGTAGGTAGAAACTATATTCCTACTCCATTGCCCGTATTTCCTCCTTGGTCTATAGAGATCCAACCACCGTATCCTACGTATAACCCAGCCGAAGCATTTTATAACACATATGGTTATGCATGGAACCCCTACTGGTATCATTATCATCCCCAGTCTACTTAGTTTTATTTATTTTATAATTTGTAAGGTTGATACATTTAATACTTATGTTGGAATTGTATTAGTTTTTATAATTTATAAATTTTTATTTTTAGATTTTAATAATGTTTGAATGTGGGGTAATATACCAAACTTCAAAAATATGTATATATGTTTGCAGTTTATCTTATGTACACAACAGGGTAAAACAACGCATTTTCAAAGACTGGCATTAAGTTCAGCAAAAGCAACTAATTTTGACGACAAGATGCAAAATAAATGTGATATAACAACAAGACGGAATGAACAAATGATATGCACCATTTATCATTCAGCAAACAAACGCCAATATATTTGGAAACTATGGTAAAATTTAATCATTTTCACACTAATCTCCCTCAATAATTTAAATTGTTACTGATTTCTTGCAAATGAGGGCATTGCAAGATCTTAAGTGTGGGAAGGGGTTAAATTCTTTCAGATTTTAAAATTTTTACTTTATACACTTGGTTACCATTAGAAATACTAGTAAAGTAGTAGTTGTATTAGAATCTAGTGCTCTCTGATAATAAAGAACAGCCCTAGTCTTATATACTGACTACCCAATTCTAGTAAAATTTTTCAAAATTTTCAATTAAATGAACTCAAAATCATGTTTATACATATTTATGAACGATAAAACTAGGTTTTAACACCGAAATTATTGTTACCTCGGAAAGGACATAAATTGAGAAACAAACTAAAATGTTAAAATTCATTTAAAATGGAAAAGAGGACAATAAAAAGGAAAATAAAAGCCAAGTGTGGGAAAATTTACCAAGATATTTTAAACATATGTCACATATTTCTGTAACAAATAACTGAAAATACTTTTGCTTTGGACTAAACTAAACTGTTTTACCCGATGAAAGAAAAGAAGAGATGGATCTACACGATGAATCAATTCCATCATTAAAAGAAAGTAAAGTCTTCCGAAAAAGAAACGCGCTTCTTGATTTAGGTCAGGAAGTTGTCGTCCAGACCAGCTGTAGGTTGACGAAAAATCTAGAAAAGTCATCACTAAAATCAGCAGGAAATCCACGGACCTCAGCATAAAATAGGGTCGCCAAGTGGTCAGATTTATCCTAACCATGAGAAGGATTTATCTCGTACAATGGGGGGCACCGTGCAAATTAGCTTGATAAGACTAATGAATCAGATCCCCAGAAAGGATAATCTCCTTAAAAATTAAAAATCAGCTTTTAAGACTGATATTACTCAATCCTTGAGATTGACCTTAAAGATTGAGAATTCAAACTCATGGAATTCAATGATATCTAAACTCGAGCTTGAACGAGAAAATATTTTGATAAAATTACAAACCGATTTGTTTTCTGAAAACCCTATTTTCAATGCGTTCATTACCATTGAACGTAAAATCCTAGGAATTCACCTGGAATTCATTAGGTCATCTGAACTAAATCGGGTGTCAACCGTAAGAACGGTGGTTGCATAGCATGGTCAAAGACAAGACCTTGTGCCAGACCGAAAAAATTATAAGGGTGAGCTTTACTATTGCTCCTACCAAGGATAGTAATTGCGTCCGACATGTTATAGACCATAATTAAAAGCATGTCAGGGGACATTGCCTTAACAGATGTTTGTTCAACGCTTTCCTTTACAACCGGACGGTAGTTTATCGAAAGGTAATATACGGGACAAGTGAACTGGACGTGTTGCTTTCCTAATACAAGGTTAGCAAGTGGGTAACACAAAACCACAAGTGTTGAGCTAAAATTTTCAAATCTGAAACCCACACAATCCATAAAAATATTTTGCAAACACCGGTAAAGGGTTATTCCGGAAAACTTATCTAGGTTAAAAAACTAGATTTAATTTTCAAAAGATCAAATGTTTTCATAAAGATCCAATTTCCTTAATGGATCTAAATTTTATAGTCATGTGGGACTATAAACCATATCGCTACTACCATTGTTTATACCGCCGTATAGAAATCACTGATGTACAAAGATTGAAGAATAAAGAAGTGATTCTAGTATTTCAAGACTATATTGCTTGAGGACAAGCAACGCTCAAGTGTGGGAATATTTGATAATGCTAAAAACGAACATATATTTCATAGCATTATTCCTCAAGAAAGACAAGCTTTTAGTTGCAATTGTTCTATTTAAAAGTGATATTCGTTTAAATAATAAAAGGTGAAGACAAAAGACAGATTCGACGAATTGAAGACGCAAACGACAAAAAAGCTCAAAAGTACAAAATACAATCAAAGAGGTTCCAATTATTGATAAGGAACGTCTCAAAATTGCAAGAGTACAAGATTCAAAACGCAAAGTACAAGATATTAAATTGTACGCAAGGACGTTCGAAAATCCGGAACCGGGACCAGAGTCAACTCTCAACACTCGACGCAACGGACTAAAAATTACAAGTTAACTATGTATATAAATATAATATAATATATAATTAATTCTTAAAATTAATATATATATATTTTATAATATATTTATAAATCGTCAGCAAACAAAGAGCCAAATCTGGGTGAGCTGTAATTTCAAACTCCGCGAGTTGCGGAGTTTGAAGGCAAAAAATTACGCGACTCGCGGAGTTCACCTGGACTCAAATTCCTATAAAAGCCAACGCAGTTCGACGAAAAATATATCCTAAAATCTCTCTTTCTCTATATGTAAACGTAATATATATATATATATATATATATATATATATATATATATATATATATATATATATTTTAATTTTAATTTTAATTATAATTATAATTCTAATAATAAGGGTATGTTAGCGAATGTTGTAAGGGTGTAAGTCGAAATTCTGTCCGTGTAACGCTACGCTATTTTTAATCATTGTAAGTTATGTTCAACCTTTTTACATTAATGTCTTGTAGCTAAGTTATTATTATGCTTATTTAATCCGAAGTAATCATGATGTTGGGCTAATTACTAAAATTGGGTAATTAGGCTTTGTACCATAATTGGGGTTTGGACAAAAGAACGACACTTGTGGAAATTAGACTATGGGCTATTAATGGGATTTATATTTGTTTAACTAAATGATAGTTTGTTAATTTTAATTTAAAGATTTACAATTGGACGTCCCTATAAATAACCATATACACTCAATCAGACACGATGGGCGGGGTATTTATAAGTACGAGTAATTGTTCATTTAACCGGACACGGGAATGGATTAATAGCCACTAGAATTATTAAAACAGGGGTGAAATTATGTACAAGGACACTTGGCATAATTGTTAACAAAGTATTAAAACCTTGGGTTACACGCAGTCGATAACCTGGTGTAATTATTAAACAAAGTATTAAAATCTTGTTACAGTTTAAGTCCCCAATTAGTTGGAATATTTAACTTCGGGTATAAGGATAATTTGACGAGGACACTCGCACTTTATATTTATGACTGATGGACTGTTATGGACAAAAACCAGACGGACATATTAAACAATCCAGGACAAAGGACAATTAACCCATGGGCATAAAACTAAAATCAACACGTCAAACATCATGATTACGAAAGTTTAAATAAGCATAATTCTTTTATTTCATATTTAATTTCCTTTATTTTATATTTAATTGCACTTCTAATTATCGCACTTTTATTTACTGTTATTGTATTTAATTGCACTTTTAATTATCGTACTTTTTAATTATCGCACTTTTATTTATCGCAATTTCATTATCGTTATTTACCCTTTACGCTTTAAATTAAGTCTTTTATTTATTTTTAATATTTTACATTTGGTTTTAACTGCGACTAAAGTTTTTAAAATCCACAAACCGGTCATTAAACGGTAAAAACCCCCCTTTATAATAATAATATTACTTATATATATATTTGTATTTTTATAAATTTAAACTAATATATCGTTAAGCTTTGTGAAAAAGATTCCCTGTGGAACGAACCGGACTTACTAAAAACTACACTACTGTACGATTAGGTACACTGCCTATAAGTGTTGTAGCAAGGTTTAAGTATATCCATTCTATAAATAAATAAATATCTTGTGTAAAATTGTATCTTATTTAATAGTATTTCCTTGTAAAATATAAGCTATTTTATATACACCTCGCATAACATCAATAACTTTGCAATCCCTTTCTAAATTAGCAAATTTTGTCACAGCTTCAGCAAGTCAACTTTGACTTTTCGTTCGAAACAACCTTATTATAACCTTGATTTATATGTGTACTCTTTTATTGTTACCGGGGAACCTTTTATTATATTCCACCATATTACCAGCAGATGTACTAGCAACCTCGTCGCTCCTTGGTTTAAATCTCTCCGACAAATCACTAAATTTATCTATTGAAGTCTCATCATGTACTCATCCGCACCTTGTAACGAGAATTACCGTACCAAATACCGAGAATCAGCAATCAGTATTTTGAAATCTCGCAGCATGTCTATATCAACAGTTATATGCAAACATATAACATTTATCTCTTAGAATTATGATCTTCCATTCTGAAATTCTGAAAAAGCTGAAATACAGCAGCACAAACTGTACACGACCTTAACTGTCGAAAATTTGATGATAAAGAATGGAGTTTTGGAAACACTCAATAGAAAATTTAGTACCGAAAAGTGGATTATGCGAAACTATGAAGGAAGCCGTGGACAAATCACAAAGAATAAGTTTGACTTCAAAGAATCCAAATGATTTTGTTTCTGATGAAATCTTTAGCGAATACCTTGCTTCCGAATCTAAACCCTTACGGATAAATCTTCTTCATCATCCATCGATATTAGAAATTCCAAGATATCATTGTATCTTTCATTATAAATATCCTCCATATTTCTGAAGATATTTTCATAACTATTCTTATCTGAAATCAATAATCTCTTCGTGCTATCAGTGTTACATCATATAGAAACTATTAGTTTCTATTTCTGTAAACCTTCGAGCTTAAAATATGAATGTTTTTGAAGTAGTGTTGGGAACTGATGCATGAGTTAGTATAATATAATGACACTTGATCAACGTGATTATATTACAGTAAGTAATGCTGAGTTTCTAAATGGAACACGATGATTCACAGATCATAACGTCATCATGTGCCATGTTACATGACTCTTACGTTCTGTCTAATCTATAAACATATCAAGAACATATTTTTCTTGATAGTCCTATCTTTCCTTGAATCCTGGTAATTTGACAAGTCAAATTGTGCTATTACCATTTCTTTCTTAGGACATTAACGATGTTCATTCTGAAACTTATATCTGTAAATTCTGGACCATTACAAGAGATGCCCAATCGCAAGAAGAAGAAACGAAGGGACAAAGCTCCGAAATAGAAATTGGAGTATAAATCGCAGCAAATAGGGGGAGTATTAACTGGGGATGACAATGATTATAGAAAAACAGAAGCAAGGACTTCGAAGTATAAGAGGAAATATAAAGCCCAATGACAACACCGAAGTTACAAACTGTGGATATCAGTGCGTATAGCAATATAAAGACAAGGAAGGATTATAAATACAATAATCCCTAGAGCATAGTAGAAATAAACAGATTCTTCCGGTGGTAGTTGGAAAAGAAGAACGATCATTGCGATAGTCAGAATAAGAACAAGGATTAGAACCGGATTAAGCATTATTATAATCTTTTGGATATATGAACTGAGAAAGAAGGTATAGAAGTGGTGGAAAATAATGGAACGGAAAAGGTAAATTTATAATGGAAATATCAGACAGAGTAATCGAGGCAGATTACCGTATTTAATTATAGAAATCTTAATTCCCTTATTCACCGAAGAATCAAATCTTTTAGATTTCGAAAATTTTCTTAAAATCCCTTAAATTCCGAAATTCAACCAAGACGACGTTAAAAGTTAAGACGAACCTTATTTTTTTTAAATTCAACCATGACTAGTCAAAAGTATGATGAAACTTATCTTTCTCATTTCACTATTTTGTGATCGCTTCATTCATGCCTTCTAATAATCGAATTGTTTTATCCATATTACTCTATGATAATAAAACTCTATATACCAACTTGTATCCGTCATGAAAACATTATTATCGTTAACCATGACGACCTCACTCAAATTTCGAGACGAAATTTCTTTAACGGGTAGGTACTGTGATGACCCGGGAATTTCCGACTAAATTTAAACTTAATCTTTATATAAGTTTTGACACTATAAGCAAAGTCTATAATGCTGAGTCTCGAAGACTTTGAACTATTATCATTTATTAAATTTCCCTGTGACTATTCCCGACGATTCACGAACATTTTTTTGCAAATATATAGGTAAATACAAATGTAGATGTAAAAATAGATATAAGTATATATATATATATATATATATATATATATATATATATATATATATATATATATATATATATATATAATATTTTGAATTAATAAAGTATACTTTATTTAATTGAAACCTAAAATGTAAAAATAATAATTAGAATAATTAGATTACTGTTAAAATACATAAACATATGTTATTATGAAACTACATACATACATATATATATATATATATATATATATATATATATATATATATATATATATATATATATATATATATATATATATATATATTATATTAAATATTCAAACATGTTATTATATGAAACAAGTATTACAGAATTAATAATATAAGAGTTTAATATATCAAATTTTATTACAAGTTAAATTATAGTTGTCAGATTAATATTATTACTTACATTATAAATAGTAATTTTAATATTTATATCAATATTAGGAATATTAATGTATTATATATAGATATAAAATTTTATACATGTAAATTATTATATAATGTTATTATGATTATTTGAAAATAATATAATTGTTATTATTATCATTAATAATATTAATATTACCATTTCATTATTATTATTATTATTATTATTATTATTATTATTATTATTATTATTATTATTATTATTATTATTATTATTATTATTATTATTATTATTATTATTATTATTATTATTATATTTATTATTATTATTATTATTATTATTATTATTATTATTATTAATATTGTTGTTATTACTAATAAACATTATAATTAGTAACAAGAGTAGGATTATAATTATTATTTTGATATCATCAATATTATTATTTCTATTATTATTTTTAGTATTTTTATTAGTAATAATAAAAATATTATATTTATTAAATTCATATTTATTAAATATAAATAAAATATATGGATAGATACAAAATCAGTCAGGGATTTTGTACTGGATGGTTTGATCGTGTCTCCCAATTGATTCATGTCAATAATCGATTTTTCCATACAAGTCAACATTCAGTTTCAAGTCTTAATCTACCTTTTACATTTTTTTTATTTTACTCCCTGATTAATAATTTCAGTCGACTCATAGGTTTCCATTTAAATCATTCAGCTCAACTGGCTATCGACCCAAAACAACTTCCTCCATTATCAATCACAAACACCATTCACAGCCCTTCTTTAAACAAAATTGAAACAGAAACGTAAACCCCTGTTTTTTTTCTTTTTATCAAAAACTAGAATTCGAATAAAATTTCAAATTGTAGTATTGCAGTTTTGTTAGTAATCCTATAGTAAAACTATCTGCAAAGACTCATTTTCCAATTCCTAACATCGAGTTTTAATTTTTGAGTCAAAGACTTGATTTTAAAAAGTCAAACAAATTGTTCATGGTGAAATTCGAGATTGTTTTTACGTTTTAAGATAAATTAAAGGTTCAGATAGTTTCTAATGAAGATGTAAAACCTTTTTCATGTTGACACCATAGTCTAAAACAACCCCTAAAATTGAATTCGAATTCAAGTTCATAAACGTGTGTATTTACTGTTTCAGCTCCGTTTTATTTAAATTTTTTTTGTTTTAATTAATTACAGAAACTAATAAACGTTTCTGTTATGTTTATTAATCCTCAAAACAATTCATTACACTGGGACATGTTTGATTTCGTCTGTGATCGATTTTCTATCGAAGCAGAAGAAGGGAGATAGAACAGATAGTAATATCAGGCTAAATATATAAAATTGGGGTTTTAATACAGAAAAACGTAAGCAGACTGGATGGTTAGGGTGTAGTTGGGTGTGCGAGAGGTCACGTGTTCGAACCCGGTATGGAGCATTTCTTTTTACAGCAGATTTTAAAGAGGGTATAAAGATTGTATTTCTTTTATTATTATATTTATTATATTTATTGATTATTCTTGTTATTGTTATTAGTATTATTATTACTATTAGTAGAATAATAATTATTGTTATAAGTATCAAAATTATTATCATTTTATTATTATCATAATTATAAATATTGTATCTATTATTATTACTAGTATTATTATAGGTAGTAATTATGATATTATTATAACTTTAATATTATTATCATGTATATGTTTAATTATGATTATTATGAGCATGCTACAAATTGTTAGTATTTTTATTATTACTAATTTTTGTAAATAATAAAATTTTTAGTATGAATATAAATATCATCATTAAGATTATTATGAGTATTATTAATATAATGAGTAAAATCAATATCATAACTATCATTAACAATAAAATTAATATTTTTACAAGTATTATTATTAATATCATTATTAGTATCACTAATAGAGTTATTATTAACATAAGTATATTATTAATGTATTATTATTATTTCTACTAATATTTAGTA
The DNA here is from genome assembly GCF_046630445.1 of Rutidosis leptorrhynchoides. Classification (NCBI taxonomy): domain Eukaryota; kingdom Viridiplantae; phylum Streptophyta; class Magnoliopsida; order Asterales; family Asteraceae; genus Rutidosis; species Rutidosis leptorrhynchoides. Next base: position 338,861,809 of record NC_092334.1, read on the forward strand.
TAAATAAAACTACTGTTTTTTATTTTTTATTTTTTATTTATTTTTTTATAAACAAATGGAATACATAAAAATATAAATATATATAACATATATAATATAACAAAATATTCTATTATGTAAAAGGAATATACGAAATATAATATAGGATTAATATAAAAATAATATTACTAATAGGGTATATATATAAAATTATTCGATTACGATTATTTATATTAATATATATATGAATGATATAGGTTCGTGAATCCGAGGCCAACCCTGCATTGTTCAGTTGTTCATTATAGTCATATGTATTTTTACTACAAAATACATTAGGTGAGTTCATTTGCTCCCTTTTACTCTTTATATATTTGGGACTGAGAATACATGCGCTGTTTTTACAACTGCTTTATTAAATACTTTTAGAAATATATTTTGAACTACGAATACATGAAATGCTTTTATAAATGTTTGACGAGATAGACACAAGCAAAACATTCCTCGAATGAATTATTATGTAGACAGAAGTTCTGCGGATTATTGTTGAATTATGTGGACATGATAATTGCCACCATTGAATTATGTGGACATGATAATTGCCACCATTGAATTATGTGGACATGATAATTGCCACCAATTGATATGAATGTTACGTATCGAGAGAATGATTTTATACACAGGTTATGTGTATGTTATTTTTGTGCACGAGATTTGTGTACGGTTACTAAGATTTATGAAAATGGTTTCGTACACGAGAAAGGTGTACTGTATTTAAAATATATCGTATGTACATTACAGGTGGGTATAGGATTCGGGTCCATTTGTACCATGCAACATTTAAATCTTGTGGTCTATCAAAATGATGAATTTTATTGTTTTATGATAAACTTATGAACTCACCAACCTTTTGGTTGACACTTTAAAGCATGTTTATTCTCAGGTATTAAAGAAATCTTCCGCTGTGCATTTGCTCATTTTAGGGATATTACTTGGAGTCATTCATGACATATTTCAAAAGACGTTGCATTCGAGTCATTGAGTTCATCAAGAATATTATTAAGTCAATTATAGTTAGATTTATTATGAAATGGTATGCATGCCTGTCAACATTCGATGTAATGAAAGTCCGTCTTTTAAAAATGAATGCAATGTTTGTAAAATGTATCATATAGAGGTCAAGTACCTCACAATGTAATCAACTATTGTGAATCGTTGTAATTGATATGGACTTCATCCAGATGGATTAGGACGGGTCACTACACAACGCCCGGTCCGACCCGTCTCCAACAAGTCTCGCATAAAGCGCATACAAAAATAAGTCTAAGTCTAGGCACCTATCTCAAGTCGCCTAAATCCCTTAGACCATGCTCTGATACCACTTGAAACGACTCGAAAACCGTTTAATTAAAACCGACAAATTGTTTTTTTATAAAGACAGGAGCGGCGCACCATGCCTAGGTGCGGCGCTTTTAAAGACCAAGAGCGGCGCTTTTGAAGCCCAAAAGCGGCGCTTCTACTACCTGTTGAAAAACTACACCGAAATCGTACCAGGAGCGGCGCTTTCACTACAAGAGCGGCGCTCCTGTACCTGGGGAAAACCTTTTCAATTTGATAAGTATCATCCCAATCCAAACACCCAAAACACAAGTGTAAAAGCCACCAAAATACATTCGATTAAATATTAAAAGTGTTTATACAACAAAACGGGCTCAACGACCCTTGGGACTCCATCGACCCGTTAAATACATTAAAGTAGCGATTTCAACCCAAATAGTTTAATTTCCAAACATTTGACGAGCATGGTGTTTGGGACTAAACTACCCCACAGTTAGGCCAAATTCCAAAAGTGTCCACTAACATAACAAAAGTGGGAGATCTCTAGTCCAAACGAATACTCTTGCCTTTGTCTACGCCGGAGCCTAAAAAGGTAAATAACGAGAGGGTAAGCAAAGATTAGTGAGTGCAACAATTATACATACACATATATAACCTATCTAATTGCATTCGCACCCACCAAATACCTCATACGAGAATATAACTCAATAGCATGCCGTCTTACTCATAATGCTAACAACTCGTACACTATCACAACATCACATTAGCATATACTCAACACAATATATAATATATATATAGCATGCTAAACAATATCCATCAACATAATATGGTTAACCATAACGCTATGGTGCTACCGGCACGTGGTTCACACCATACGCATTTGAGTCTCACTCTTTTATAGTGCTACCGGCTCGTGGCTCACACTTTGGCGCTACCGGCACGTGGTTCATGCCTCATTTTATAGTGCTACCGGCACATGGTTCACACTTGATGCTACCGGCACGTGGTTCACATCCAAATTTTATAGTGCTACCGGCACGCGGTTCACACTTGATGCTACCGACACGTGGTTCACATCACAATACTCGTCACATACATGTTATGGTACTACCAGCACGTGGTTCATACCATAACATTCACAAATAAACATGCCATATACACGTACGCATAATTATTCCACTTACCTTACGCCTTTGGTGAATTGATAAACCAAGCTCGCAACTTTAAGGTAACGTACCTATTACATTATGCACATATATCAATCATTCATTCAAGTTGATCAACCAACTTATTCGCCATTTAAGTGCCATTTGGCCCATAGTGCAAACGTGACCCATTTGCACCATTCATTCTAACACTAGGTCGGGATTATGTCAAACCCTTACCAATACTTTGATTATGATCTTAATACACCTTTTAACACAAGGTTATCTCATTTTCACACCCATTAACCCACTTAGGTCATCAAAGACTCATTTGACCCATTTCAAGGCTAACTCACTCATTTGGGTCCCTAACAAACCCAAATACACCCATTCACTTTAAACACTAAATGTGCTAGAGATTTACTAACATTTAAGACCCATTAACACAACTTAACATTTCAAAACCTAAGTTAGTCATCTTTGAGTCCTCATGGCCCAAACTTACCCAAACCCCCAAATCACTAACAAAAGGGTTTTATGTTCATCTCTAACCCAAACCCTAACCCTTAAACAATTAAAACAAGGAAATCAAGGTTAAGACTTACCACGACAATCAAAATGTAGCTAGAGGCTAGATGAACAACTTTAATATACGCGCTTTGGCCCGAATCAAGCTTCTCCCTCCTTGATTTGAGCTTTCTTTCACTCAAAGGGTTTCTCTCACTAAAAGTGGATGAGAGTGTTTGTAGGTGAAAGATGAAGTGAGAAAATGAGATCTAGATCTGGTCACATGTTTATATATACAGACATATGAAAAGACCAAAGTGCCCTTCACCTTTTTATAGTTTAGATAAAAGACCCATTTCATTTTCCCGTCCAGGAGCGGCGCTCCTAGTATTTTTCTCAAAATATTTTTGGGTCGTTACATGTTTTTTGAAATGTTCGCGGATGGAGTATGTCGTGCTACGAATTTGTACCAATTGGCCGTGCAGAAAGAAACTGAGCTAGGCTTGCTATAAGCGGGTGTTGATCAGTTGAGGAACGATAGGAGAGATGCAGAGGAGGCACGCAAGGCTGCCGAGGCGTCTGCGGATGAAATGAAAACTTCCTTGATTGCAGAAAGGAAGAAAAATCAAGAGCTGATGGGGGCCGTTGATCAGGCCAAGGGTGAAGCAGAACGTTTGCAGGTTGACCTAGACAGGGTTAGCCGAGAGAAGGATGACGCAGTAACTGGCCACCAGCTGGCAGAGGCGGACTTGTTGAAGCTTCGTACCTCCCTCTCCACCATTGCGCAAAAGGTAATGGACTCGGACCCCGTGTCTGTAAAGTTCAATGCCTATGTCGATGTGGTGAAGGAGCATGACCGCAATAAGGTGATGCTCGAGGTGATTAAAGGATGCGAACTTACGCTACCATACCCCCAGATTGTACAGAAATACTTGAAGGAGGGTACAGTTTAGGCACTCCTTGAAGCTGAGCAGGCCATCCAGTCCATCCCTATCCCCTTAATAAACAATTTTGCTGCGGATCCGAACATGCCTCTTGATGGCCTCCTCAAGGAAGAATTTTAATTTGAACCCTTAACTATTTGCGCCGTAAGTCCTATGCTTAGGCAGAAAATTGTAATTATTATTTTTGAGCCGTAAGTCCCGTGTTGGGCCGACGTTTGGTTGTAATGGTATATTTAAACGTTTATATTATATTTGTATCTTTTGCATGCGTCTTTGTAGTATTGTTTGTATATCGCAAATCAAAACAAAATTTATACCGCATGCCTATGCGCGTAAGTTAACCAAAACTCACGCACATACGCGGGTGCTGCGTAAAATAAACCAATACTTCAGCGATTACACCCTTAGTAGTTTAGACTCAAAAGCTACTGCGTTCTTGCTTTGTCATGTGCTAGAGGTGCACTGTAGCTGTATGGTAAGCAACACAACTAAAAATAAACCAATGCTTTTACACTTAAGAGTTCCTCAAACAAACCAATGCGAGAGTAAACACGCACAAGCAAACCAATGCTTGTATTTTTAAGTCAATTTGGTAGCCATCTAGTTTGCGTGGCACTTGGTTAGAGGAAAACCAATTCCCTTTACCTGCCGTTAGTGTCTAGCCTTTTAACCAAACAGGCTTCTGCCACACGGGGGCTAGAGGACACCCCTTATTTAGGCAGGAACCGCATACAAAAAATAAAGATATACGAAAAGAGTATGCGCGAGTAAATATTTTAATTGGCATTAATCATGATTACAAACATGACACATCCAAACGGACGGAAATTACATAGATAAAAAGAAAAAAATAATATGCTAGAATGTATTGGAGTGATCAAGTCCAACCAGCTACATGTAACATTTCTTTAACAAACGTCGCGTACCAACTGCATTTCACAGGTGTGCCATCTAATGTTGTCAGACGGTATGGCCCAGTGTTGCTTGCTGCCACTACCCTGTATGGGCCTTCCCAGCGGGGCCCCAATTTCCCAGTATCTTCTGCATGACTTGCGTTATTCTGACGCCAAACCACATCCCCGCACTTATAAGAGCGCGAACACACACGCTGATTATAATACTTATCAATTTTCTGCTTATTATTAGCTTCATTAATTGCAGCATAGAGCCTTCGTTCTTCCAGCAAATTAAGATTCTCCCGTAAAGCTTCTGAGTTGTTTTGCTCATCAAAATTCTGTACGCGGAACGTTGGTACCCCAATCTCTGCGGGTACAACAGCTTCTGATCCATAGACTAAACTGAACGAAGTCTCACCGGTGCTTGCTTTAGGTGTTGTTCTATGCACCCATAAAACCTTCAGTAGTTCGTCCACCCAACCAATGCGACCGTGTCCCAATCTAGCTTTAATTCCAGCCACTATATCCCGGTTGGTGACTTCGTACTGGCCATTCGCCTGTGGTTGCGCAACGGATGTAAAGGTTTGCTTAATATTAAGCTCCGCGCACCAACTGCGAAAAGGATCCCCCGCAAACTGCGTACCGTTATCAGTAACGATTTCGTTTGGTATGCCGAATTGACAGACAATGTCTTCCTATACAAAATTTCACACCTTTTTTCCTGAAATTGTTGCCAGTGGCCGTGCCTCAACCCACTTCGTGAAATAGTCAATTGCAACAATCAAGAATTTGACATTTCCTGCGTGTGCAGAGTATGCGTAAGATATTGATGAAAGTAGCATATGGTATAAAATAAATGATAATATTACCTCGGCCTTTTGGAAATGGTCCGACTATGTCGATTTCTCTTTTGCAGAATGGCCATGGTGATGAGACTGGGATCATTGGATGCGCAGGTGCTCTGCTGATAGGTGCATGTATTTGGCAAGATTCGCATTGCTTAACTATGCGCACAGTATCTGCGTGCATGGTGGGCCAATAATAACCTAGCCGCATAATTTTTGACACAATAGACCTGTGCCCCGAATGAAGACCGCATGTACCCTCATGCACCTCGCGTATAACCTCCTCTGCTTCGTTTGGACCAATGCACCTTAAATGTGGTCCTAAATAATTCTTTTGATACAGAACGTCACCCTCAAGGTCATACATTGGTGCCTTGGTACGAACTTTCTTTGCTTCGACCGAGTCTGCGGGTGATGTGCCATCCCGCAGGAAAGCAATGATGGGTGTCATCTGTAGTGACCCGAACTTTTCCATGTTTATATATGTTAAATGAAATTTTTATTTACATTATTAAGTGTTTCCAACATGTTAAGCAATTAAACTTGTTAAGACTTGATTAATTTAAATAGATTTCATATAGACAATTGACCACCCAAGTTGATCGGTGATTCACGAATGTTAAAACTTGTAAAAACTATATGATGACATATATATGATTATATATATAGTTAACATGATATTATAATAAGTAAGTATCTCATTAGGTATTTTAACAATGAGTTATATACATAAAATTGAGTTTATTGAATTAAGAAACTCGAAACGATATATATAACGATTATCGTTATAACAACGTCTTACTAAATACATATGAATCATATTAAGATATTGATACACTATGTTTAATCATTATAAATGATAAGTAAACATGTCATTAAGTGTATTAACAATGAACTACATATGTAAAAACAAGACTACTAACTTAATGATTTCGAAACGAGACATATATGTAACGATTATCGTTGTAACAACATTTAACTGTATATATATCATACTAAGATATATTAGTATATCATAATATCATGATAATTTAATAATTTAACATCTCTTTAGATATAATAAACAATGGGTTAACAACATTTAGCAAGATCGTTAACCTAAAGGTTTCAAAACAACATTTACATGTAACGACTAACGATGACTTAACTACTCAGTTAAAATGTATATACATGTAGTGTTTTAATATGTATTCATATAATTTTGAAAGACTTCAAGACACTTATCAAAATACTACTAGTTGACAAAAATACTTACAATTATGTCCTCGTTCAGTTTCATCAACAATTCTACTCGTATGCACCCGTATTCGTACTCGTACAATACACAGCTTTTAGATGTATGTACTATTGGTATATAAACTCCAATGATCAGCTATTAGCAGCCCATGTGAGTCACCTAACACATGTGGGAACCATCATTTGGCAACTAGCATGAAATATCTCATAAAATTACAAAAATATGAGTAATCATTCATGACTTATTTAAATGAAAACAAAATTACATATCCTTTATATCTAATCCATATACCAACGACCAAAAACACCTACAAACACTTTCATTCTTCAATTTTCTTCATCTAATTGATCTCTCTCAAGTTCTAAGTGTTCTTCATAAATTCTAAAAGTTCTAGTTTCATAAAATCAAGAATACTTCCAAGATTGCAAGTTTACTTCCAAGTTTTCTAAATCATTCCAAGTAATCATCCAAGATCAAGAAACCTTTGTTACTTACAGTAGGTTATCTTTCTAATACAAGGTAATAATCATATTCAAACTTTAATTCAATTTCTATAACTATAACAATCTTATTTCGAGTGGAAATCTTACTTGAAATTGTTTTCGTGTCATGATTCTGCTTCAAGAACTTTCAAGCCATCCAAGGATCCTTTGAAGCTAGATCTATTTTTCTCATTTCCAGTAGGTTTATCTAAGAAACTTAAGGTAGTAATGATGTTCATAACATCATTCGATTCATACATATAAAGCTATCTTATTCGAAGGTTTAAACTTGTAATCACTAGAACATAGTTTAGTTAATTCTAAACTTGTTCGCAAATAAAAGTTACTCCTTCTAACTTGACTTTTAAAATCAACTAAACACATGTTCTATATCTATATGATATGCTAACTTAATGATTTAAAACCTAGAAACACGAAAAACACCGTAAAATCGGATTTACGCCGTCGTAGTAAAACCGCGGGCTGTTTTGGGTTAGTTAATTAAAAACTATGATAAACTTTGATTTAAAAGTTTTTATTATGGGAAAATGATTTTTATTATGAACATGAAACTATATCCAAAAATTATGGTTAAACTCAAAGTGGAAGTATGTTTTCTAAAATGGTCATCTAGACGTCGTTCTTTCGACTGAAATGACTACCTTTACAAAAACGACTTGTAACTTATTTTTCCGACTATAAACCTATACTTTTTCTGTTTAGATTCATAAAATATAGTTCAATATGAAACCATAGCAATTTGATTCACTCAAAACGGATTTAAAATAAAGAAGTTATGGGTAAAACAAGATTGGATAATTTTTCTCATTTTAGCTACGTGAAAATTGGTAACAAATCTATTCCAACCATAACTTAATCAACTTGTATTGTATATCATATAATCTTGAGATACCATAGACACGTATACAATGTTTCGACCTATCATGTCGACACATCTATATATATTTCGGAACAACCATAGACACTCTATATGTGAATGTTGGAGTTAGCTATACAGGGTTGAGGTTGATTCCAAAATATATATAGTTTGAGTTGTGATCAATACTGAGATACGTATACACTGGGTCGTGGATTGATTCAAGATAATATTTATCGATTTATTTCTGTACATCTAACTGTGGACAACTAGTTGTAGGTTACTAACGAGGACAGCTGACTTAATAAACTTAAAACATAAAAATATATTAAAAGTGTTGTAAATATATTTTGAACATACTTTGATATATATGTATATATTGTTATAGGTTCGTGAATCAACCAGTGGCCAAGTCTTACTTCCCGATGAAGTAAAAATCTGTGAAAGTGAGTTATAGTCCCACTTTTTAAATCTAATATTTTTGGGATGAGAATACATGCATGTTTTATAAATGATTTATAAAATAGACACAAGTACGTGAAACTACATTCTATGGTTGAATTATCAAAATCGAATATGCCCCTTTTAATTAAATCCGGTAATCTAAGAATTAGGGAACAGACACCCTAATTGACGCGAATCCTAAAGATAGATCTATTGGGCCTAACAAACCCCATCCAAAGTACCGGATGCTTTAGTACTTCGAAATTTATATCATATCCGAAGGGTGTCCCTGAATGATGGGGATATTCTTATATATGCATCTTGTTAATGTCGGTTACCAGGTGTTCACCATATGAATGATTTTTATCTCTATGTATGGGATGTGTATTGAAAGAGGTAGTCATTTTCGTCGAAAGAACGACATCTTGATGACTGTTTTGAAAAAACATACTTTCACTTTGAGTTTAACCATGATTTTTGGATATGGTTTCATGTTCATAAGAAAAATCATTTTTCTAGAAGTATAGCTTTTAAATCAAAGTTTTTCATAGTTTTTAATTATCCAAACCAAAACAGCCCCCGGTTGTAACTACGACGGCGTAAATCCGGTTTTATGGTGTTTATCGTGTTTCCGTGTTTTAAATCATTAAGTTAGCATATCATATAGATATAGATCATGTATATAGTTGATTTTAAAAGTGTAGTTAGAAGGATTAACTTTATTTGCGAACAAGTTTAGAATTAACTAAACTATGTTCTAGTGATTACTAGTTTACCACTTCGAATATGATAGCTTTTTATGTATGAATCGAATGATGTTATGAACATCATTACTACCTTAAGTTCCTTGGATAAACCTACTGGAAGAGAGAAAAATGGATCTAGCTTCAATGGATCCTTGGATGGCTCGAAGTTCTTGAAGCATAATCATGACACGAAAACAAGTTCAAGTAAGATCATCACTTGAAATAAGATTGTTATAGTTATAGAAATTGAACCAAAGTTTGAATATGATTATTACCTTGTATTAGAATGATAACCTACTGTAAGAAACAAAGATTTCTTGAGGTTGGATGATCACCTTACAAGATTGGAAGTGAGCTAGTAAACTTGAAAGTATTCTTGATTTTATGTAACTAGAACTTGTAGAATTTATGAAGAACACTTAGAACTTGAAGTTAGAACTTGAAAGAGATCAATTAGATGAATAAAATTGAAGAATGAAAGTGTTTTTAGGTGTTTTTGGTCGTTGGTGTATGGATTAGATATAAAGGATATGTAATTTTGTTTTCATGTAAATAAGTCATGAATGATTACTCATATTTTTGTAATTTTATGAGATATTTCATGCTAGTTGCCAAATGATGGTTCCCACATGTGTTAGGTGACTCACATGGGCTGCTAAGAGCTAATCATTGGAGTGTATATACCAATAGTACATACATCTAAAAGCTGTGTATTGTACGAGTACGAATACGGGTACATACGAGTAGAATTGTTGATGAAACTGAACGAGGATGTAATTGTAAGCATTTTTGTTAAGTAGAAGTATTTTGATAAGTGTATTGAAGTCTTTCAAAAGTGTATGAATACATATTAAAACACTACATGTATATACATTTTAACTGAGTCGTTAAGTCATCGTTAGTCGTTACATGTAAGTGTTGTTTTGAGACCTTTAGGTTAACGATCTTGTTAAATGTTGTTAACCCAAAGTTTATAATATCAAATGAGATTTTAAATTATTATATTATCATGATATTATGATATATTAATATATCTTAATATGATATATACATTTAAATGTCGTTACAACGATAATCGTTACATATATGTCTCGTTTCGAAATCCTTAAGTTAGTAGTCTTGTTTTTACTTATGTAGTTCATTGTTAATACACTTAATGATATATTTAATTATAATATTATCATGTTATATATAATATAACAATGTATTAATATGCTTCATATATATTTAGTAAGACGTGATTATAACGATAATCGTTATATGTATCATTTCGAGTTTCATACGTCAATAGTCTCCTTTTTAAGTATATAACTTATTGTTACTATTTTTATTGAGATACTTGATGATCATTATATCATGTTAAACATATATATTTATTAATTTATGTATCATCATGTCATATACAACTTATAGCGTTCGTGAATCATTGATCAAACTGGGTAATCAGACGTTTACAAAATTTCCATTTCAATTAACCAAGTCTTAACAAGTTTGATTGCTTAACATGTTGGAAACATTTAATCATGTAAATATAGTTTTCATTAAACATATAATCATAGAAAGGTTCGGAAAAGTTCGGGTCACTAATCATGATAATGTAATAATTTAACATCTCTTTAGATATAATAAACAATGGGTTAACAACATTTAACAAGATCGTTAACCTAAAGGTTTCAAAACAACACTTACATGTAACGACTTATGATGACTTAACGACTCAGTTAAAATGTATATACATGTAGTGTTTTAATATGTATTATTACACTTTTGAAAGACTTCAAGACACTTATCAAAGTACTTCTACTTAACAAAAATGCTTACGATTACATCCTCATTCATTTTCATCAACAATTCTACTCGCATGCACTCGTATTTGTACTCGTACAATACACAGCTTCTAAATGTATTTACTATTGGTATATACACTCCAATGATCAGCTCTTAGCAGCCCATGTGAGTCACCTAACCGTGTGGGAACCATCATTTAACATCTAGCATGAAATATCTCATAAGATTACAAACTAATGAAGACTATATTACCACCCTAAGTTCACTTGAACTAGAGGCACCACAAACACATTTCCATTTCAATTTTCTTGAATCAAATTACTCTCTCTAAAGTGTTCTTCCTTTGTTATAAGTGTTCTTCATCATCTTCATCAAAATCTAGCTCAATCTAGTTCATAAATCCTTACATAAACCAAGATACAAAACAACTACTCAAGAACACACTAACAACACTTCCAAGTTTGCTAGCTTACTTTAAATCTTGCAAATCCATTTCAAGTGATCATCCAACCTCAAGAAATCTTTCTTATTTACAGTAATATATCTTTCTAATACAAGGGAATACTCATATTCAAACTTTAATCCAATTTCTACAACTTTAACAATCTTATTTCGAGTGAAAATCTTACTTGAACTTGTTTTCGTGTCATAATTCTACTTCAAGAACTTTCAAGCCATCCAAGGATCCTTTAAAGCTAGATCTATTTTTCTCATTTCCAGTAAGTTTATCCACAAAACTTTAGGTAGTAATGATGTTCATAACATCATTCGATTCATATATATAAAACTACCTTATTCGAAGGTTTAAACTTGTAATCACTAGAACATAGTTTAGTTAATTCTAAACTTGTTCGCAAACAAAAGTTAATCCTTCTAACTTGACTTTTAAAATCAACTAAACACATGTTCTATATCTATATGATATGCTAACTTAATGATTTTAAACCTGAAAACACGAAAAACACTATAAAACCGGTTATACGCCGTCGTAGTAACACCGCGAGCTGTTTTGGGTTAGTTAATTAAAAACTATGATAAAATTTGATTTAAAAGTTGTTTTTCTGGAAAAATGATTTTTCTTATGAACATGAAACTATATCCAAAATTCATGGTTAAACTCAAAGTGGAAGTATGTTTTCCAAAATGGTCATCTAGAAGTCGTTCTTTCTACTAAAATGACTGCTTTTACAAAAACGACTTGTAACCTGTATTTACGACTATAAACTTACATTTTTCTATTTAGATTCATAAACTTAAGTTCAATATGAAACCATAGCAACCTGAATCACTTAAAACGGATTTAAAACGAAGAAGTTATGGGTAAAACAAGATTGGATATTTTTGCTTGTTGTAACTACGTGAAAATTGGTAACAAATCTATATTAATTGTATCCTAGCTAACTCATATTGTATTATACATGTATTCTAATATATTATGTAATCTTGGGATACCATAGACACGTATACAAATGTTTTGACATATCATATCGACCCATGTATATATATTATTTGGAACAACTATAGACACTCTATATGCAGTAATGTTTGAGTTAGCTATACAAGGTTGAGGTTGATTCCAAAAATATATATACTTTGAGTTGTGATCTAGCCTGAGACATTTATACAATGGGTCGTGGATTGATTCAAGATAATTTATATCGATTTATTTCTGTACATCTAACTGTGGACAACTAGTTGTAGGTTACTAACGAGGACAGCTGACTTAATAAACTTAAAACATTAAAACATATTAAAAATATTGTAAATATATTTTAAACATACTTTGATATATATATATATATATATATATATATATATATATATATATATATATATATATATATATATATATATATATATATATATATATATATATATATATATATATATATATATATATATATATATATATATATATATATATATATTGTTATAGGTTCGTGAATCAACCAGTGGTCAAGTCTTACTTCCCGACGAATTAAAAATCTGTTAAAGTGAGTTATAGTCCCACTTTTAAAATCTAATATTTTGGGATGAGAATACATGAAATTTTATAAATGTTTTATGAAATAGACACAAGTAAATGAAACTACATTATATGGGTGAATGATCGAAGCCGAATATGCCCCTTTTTAGCTTGGTAGCCTAAGAATTTGGGAACAGACCCCCAAATTAACGCGAATCCTAAAGATAGATATATCGGGCCCAACAAGCCCCATTCTGGAATTTGGAATGCTTTAGTACTTTGAAATTATCATGTCTGATGGGCGTTTCGGAATGATGGGGATATTCTATATGCATGTTGTTAATGTCGGTTACCAGGTGTTCACCATATGAATGATTTTTATCTCTATGTATGGGATGTTTATTGAAATATGAAATCTTGTGGTCTATTATTACGATTTGATAAATATATAGGTTAAACCTATAACTCACCAACATTTTTGTTGATGTTTAAAGTATGTTTATTCTCAGGTGATTATTAAGAAATTCCGCTGTTGCATGCTAAAATATGGACAAGATTTGGTGTCAGCATGTTTGTATAATATTGTTTAAAACTGAATTCGAGATTTATATTATTGTAACATATTAATATTGTAAACCAATATGTATTGGTAGTGTGTAAGTGTGATATTTTTAGATTATCATTTCTGGATAATCTAGGTGGTGTCCTTTTAACCTTGTCGATAAAATAAAGGTTATGGTTTGTTTTTAAAAACGAATGCAGTCTTTGAAAAACGTCTCATATAGAGGTCAAAACCTCGCAACAAAATCAATTAACATGGAACGTTTATAATAAATATGAACGGGACATTTCAAAGTATGTGCATACGCACGTCGGCATTTTCCCGCACGCGTATAGTATGCGCATGCGGGATGCGGTATCATTACATCCACAGGGTATCTAATTGAAAGTTTTTGCCCCAAACTAGTTTTCGAACCCTCGCTTTGCGCCGGGAGTTCGGTTTTCAATGTATTTTATTGCGTTTAGTTTGGAAAATTAATTCGTAGCTAACGATGAGGTCGTTGAAGCGCAACTTGTGACGACCCGAAAATTTCTGACCAAATTTAAACTTAATCATTATATGTTTCCGATACGATAAGCAAAGTCTGTAATGTTTAGTCTAAAAAATTTTGTAACTACATTCATGTAATCAATTACCCTTTGACCGTGCTCGACGATTCACGAACATTTATGTGTATAGATATGTATATATAATATACTGTTATATTAATTGAAAACGGTAAAAAAGTATTAGATGTATAATACTTTACATGAGCGTATTTGTTTCAATATAAGTTTATTATATTTATCGACGAGATTAAAAGATGATATCAAATGATTGATTTATCAAATACATTATGATATGATTATGGGTCTCTGATTTAAGAAATCTGTTTTATTCGAAAAATGGTAAAATGATTTACAAGTAAGAATAAATGTGTCAATTAACAGGAACTAGACAAGGGTTAGTGAAGATTCCTATTTGATTTCCAATTCATGCTTTACAATGTTTTTCCCGTGACTTGGATAAGATAATTATTTTAAGTTTCATTTTATTTAATGTGAAAGTAAGAATGTAGAATGTAGATAACTTAGATGTCGGATTGTGGCAAGTTAAGTAATCAACGATTTACATTAAGATGATTTTATACGTTATTTAACCATTGTATTTTATCTTACGCTTCATCATCAAACGGTAATTTAAAAACTTGAAACCTATTATGGGCATATATATTCTTATTTTTCTAGAACATTTTACGATATGACGATTTCCATTATTTTAACCTTTTAACAAAATGATTCTTAATTATAGTTAGTTTTGGAAAACAGAATTATAATATTTATTCAACTTAGTTTTAAAAGTACTAAAACGTTTTCAGTCTAATTTATTATTAAAACATGTTATACGGTAATTTATTTATGTATATAAAATTTGAAGAACTTCATTAAAGCTTTGTATTATAAATTTGTAAATACATTTATATTGTTTCAAAAACGTAAACGTGTTACGGCATAATATTTTCTATTACTTAAACGATTTTAGAATGAACTTTGAAATATGATTAGTTTTGAAAAAAAAAACTAAATGTTATATTATTAAATAAATATTTCAATTATATATAAATGTACAAATTATATTTTAAAATATATATTTTATAAAGTGATTAAATATAATATTAACTTGATACAAAATGTTCTGGATTTAAATTAATATTATCATATGTATATATAACGAAACGTTGATTCATAGAAGCAAATGACCATAATACTCAAAGGTATAGGTTACATTTCTTATAATATAAATTATTGGGATATAAGTCTAATTATTGTTAAGGGTACGTGCCGCGGAACGTAAAGTACTAGTTTTCTCAGCGTACGATTTAACGTTCGAGAAACCGGAACCAGGACATAAGTCGAGCGTAAACTTACAAGTTATCAGAACTAAAGTTACAAGACAACTATGCTCGTGATTATAATATAATATATATATATAATTATATAAATTAAATAAATATATATTAAATATAATAAAAACTGTCGGTAGCCTTCAATAATTAGGATTGTGAGCTGGCTGAGGGACTCATGCGATCTCATGAGAATCCTATACAAACATCATGCGATCGCATGAGGTGCTGGGACAGAAATGTTGCTATAAATTCGTTCGATTGCAGTTCGAGTTAAAACATATATCCTTCTCTATCTATGTTACTATATATATATATATATATATATATATATATATATATATATATATATATATATATATATATATATATATATATTATTATTATTAAGATTAATATTATTATTAATCTTATAGTTAGTAGTATTATTATTATTATTAGTGTAACGACCCGTCCATATCCCCCTGGACGAAATCATCAACATTTGGTCCCATTGCGATGATCGACTCCAAGTAATGTCCTTAAATTGAACAAATGCACAGCGGAAGACTTAATTCGTACCTGAGAATAAACATGCTTTAAAGTGTCAACCAAAAGGTTGGTGAGTTCATAGGTTTATCATAACAATCATTTCAATATGTTAATAGACCACAAGATTTCATAATCATAAACATAATACACTCGCAAGTGTATGTAAAGCATTCTAAGTGGTTGAGCACTTGGTAACCATACTTAACATTTAATCAACGTCGCATATTCCCTTTATTATGAAATCTCACTACACCGTACCAAGTGTAGTCACCGAAACGAAGTACTGTGCAACCGTTGAATACTGGTCGTCCAGTCCGGTTGGGGTTGTCAGGCCCGATAGATCTATCAACAGGATTCGCGTTTACAATACCCATGTAAATAGTAGTTACCAAGCTACAGGGAAGTATGCCAGTGGTACAACTCAACGTAGAATATATTTTTAAGTACTTGTGTCTATTTTGTAAACATTTATAAAAGCAGCGCATGTATTCTCAGCCCAAAAATATATATTGCAAAAGCAATTAAAAAGGGAGCAAATGAAACTCACATATTGTATTTTGTAGTAAAAATACATATGACGATATTGAACAAGTGTAGGGTTGACCTCGGATTCATGAACCTATATCATTTGTATATTTATTAAAACATATAATAGTAATCGAGCAAATTTATATATTATTATTAGTGATACATCTATTATTTTAATGATTCTTGCATTCCATTAATAACTTAAATATATTATGTTATATATCTTACTTATTATAAAAATAATAATAGAGCTAGGTTATATGTACTAGATATATTTTTATGTAACTAATATTTATTTGGTTAAAATAATGCTGATGAATGAAAGGTCGTAATATCTTTATAATAATAATAATAATAATAATAATAATAATAATAATAATAATAATAATAATAATAATAATAATAATAATAATAATAATAATAATAATAATAATAATAATAATAGTAAGTAAGAAGTTGTAATTTTCTTTATAATGATAATAAATAATAACAATAATATCTATAATACTTAATAACAATAGCACTAATAAAAATAATACTAATATTAGTGTTACAAGTAATAATAAGAATAATCTTATTAATCCTTTTAATACTAATGATAAAAATAATAAATAAATGATAATAATAATAATAATAATAATAATAATAATAATAATAATAATAATAATAATAATAATAATAATAATAATTATATGAGTAATAATACTAATAATAAGAGTAAAATGTGACTACCTTTAAAAGCTTTCCCAAAAAAAAATGCTAAAGACAGGGCTCGAACCCAAGACCTCTCCCTAACACGAAACACTCCTAACCATTCCTCCATTTCAATTTTTATGTTTTGATTCGGCCCTATATTTCTTTAACCCGTTGTCTGTTCAAACCCAAAAGCAATTTTAAGAGCCCAACTAAACTTTCACGGCCCAACAGAAAATTTAATAAACAAGGTATAATTCGGCCCAACACAAATTAAAGGCCCTCAGCCCAACTGGAAAATAGAATCACAGCCCAAGTAATTTATCCTTCTGTACTTGAGTCGTGATTTTAGTAATTGCGAATAGGAAACGCCAGCTGGGACCTTCGGTTCATCATCTTCTTCATTAATTTACACATCGTTATTTACGACAATCATCTTATCATCATCAATGATTTACTTCCTTCGTTAAAAATAGAATGAAAAACAGTCCAAAACAATTTGTAAGTGTCTCGGCTCACCATGTTAAATTCATTGAACCCATTTAGCAATTTAACAACTCCACTTCGAAGAACTCGTGGCTTGTTGGATTACATACGAACTAAAAAAAATATATACGGCCGTTTGATACTTCAATCATTCATCAACAATTAACTTCATTATCATCATCAAAGTTACTAAAAAAAAATATCAAGTGGAACATCCCTTTTTGAATGACCCAATATGTTTGCCAAGTGTTATGATATTTTAGAATTTGTAAAAGCAATCTAATATGTAGATGTAAGGTGTACGTCCAAAAGAAAGAAACAAGTATAATATGCTATCCCACTTTACAGCTCATAGTCAATTACAAATTGGCAGATTTAAAATTCCTTAGTGGTGTTGATCGATGGGCACAAGATAATAGAGGCATGGTGGGGTTTCGGTACACCAAAACATCAATCCTTTTAATAATCGAATACCAGCACTAACTTTATTGTTTCATTAATATAATCATCAACTTTATTCATTTTTGTTCCTTTGCTCATAGTTAAATAAAACTGAATTCAAGGAACAATCATAACAGTAGTTGTTGGTGTTTGTTGTTTTAACGGAAAAAAAATGTAACAACAGCTGCAGCCGTAGCAGCTCGTTTAGCACAGAAAAACAGGAGTATACAGCTGCAGCTTTTCGAAGGTGTGTGTGGGTTGGTGTTGTTTTCGAACAGAAACACATAAATTTAGCAGCAGCCTATTTTCGAGTGAAATGAAAAACATGGTAGCGGTAAGGTTGTTGTTGATGATTTCGATTAGCAAAACAGAAAACACCGATGTAGCAGCGTATAGTGATGGACTCTCGGTTTTAAGGAGAGGAGAGAGAGAAAGAGAAAAGAGAGATGGTTTAGTTAGAGGTGTTGTTTGGTCGTGGTTCGAAAGACAATGGGTGGGAATGGTTTACTATGGTTATGAAGTAGCAGTTTAACAAGTTTTGAATTATCAAACATAAACGCGTAGAAGTAAATGAAGGTGTTCGATTGTGACAGAAAAAGTAGTAGGTAGAAAGCATTCAAATGGGTTACACTGATTAGGTTGATGATATGTACCTTTTACTAACCTTTGGACTTTTTTTGAGAGTTGGAAAGTAGTATGGATTGGATCGACAGACTTCAATCAAGGAGAAAAAGAGAATCCAGAAAATAATTAAGTAAAGTCTTAAATTGAATTCGTACAATTAGTTTGATGTGGATAGCTAACCAAACTCAGGCAAGAACAAATATGTAAATATAATTGAGAGGAATGTGAAACTGAATCTGATTTCTAAATCTAATTGTACGATTTTTATATACATGATATTAATGAATAATGAATTAATGATTAATAATTGTAAATATATTAATTATAATCAAAAATACTAATAATAATAAATACATAAATAATAAAAATATAAATGATAAAAATAATTAATAATATCAATAAAAATAATACTAATACTTATAATGATAATTTAATGATAATAATAGAACTATTAATGATACTAATGATAATATTTATAATGTTATAAAGATACTAATAATAATAGTGTTAATAATAATAACATCAAAATAATACTTAATGATAATAAGTATTATGGTAAGAGTAATAATAATAAGTCATAATAATAATAATTTTAGTGTAATTTTCAATAATAAAATTATTAATGATATTTACAATAATAATACTAGTTATTGGTAATAGTATTAGTAATAATAATATTTATATGTATATATATACACACATATCTAGTTACCATTAATTGTTCGTGAATCGTCGGGAATAGTCGAAGGGTAATTGCATATATGAAACAGTTCAAAGTTTTTGAGACCTAACCTAACCGACCTTTCTTATCGTGTCGAAATCATATTAAGTTTAGGTTTAAATTTGGTCAGAAATTTCTGGGTCGTCACAGTACCTACCCGTTAAAGAAATTTCGTCCCGAAATTTGAGTGAGGTGGTCATGGCTAACAATAAAAATGTTTACATGACAAATATGAGTTGATAAATAGAGTTTAATCATGATTGAGTAATATGGATGAAATAATTCGATTATCCGAAGAGTACGAATGAAGCTATCGCAAAATAGTGAATTGAGAAAATAAGATTCGTCTTGACTTTTGTCGTAGTCATGGTTGAATTTAGAAAATAAGGTTCGTCTTAACTTTTGACGTTGTCTCGATTGAATTCCGGAATTCAAGGGATTTAAAAGAAAATCTTGGATATCTATAGGATTTGATTTTTCGGGATTTATGGAAAATTAGGATCCTCTTTAATTTAATGCGATTATCTGTCTCGATTGTTTCGTCTGGTATCTTCTCTATAAATGAACTTCTTTCATTTCATTATTTTCACCACTCCAATTCCTTCTTTCTTGATACATATACTTTCAATCGATTGTGAAAATGCTTAATCCAGTTCTGATCCTTGTCCTCATCCTTACTATCGCAACATTCATTCTCCTTTTCCAACTTCCACCAGAGGAATCTACTTTCTTCTACTTTACCTTTGGGGTTATAGTGTTTTTAATTCTCCCGTGTCTTTATGCCGCGATAAACATTGATATACACGGTTTGTAATTTCTGTGTTTGTGATCGGTTTTATATTTTCCTTTATTTTTCGGAGCTCCATGCTCTTGTTTTCTCTTCCCGACTTCAAATCAAGCGGATAATGGTCCAGAATTCGTAGATATAGAGTTTTGAATGATTATAATGTTTTAAGCAGGGTGGAACGTGATAGCACGATTTGATTTTCAAATTTATCAAAATTACAGAAAATAGAACTATCGGGAATACATTTTCTTGATATGTTCAGAAGTTAATTAGAATGAAAGAGTTATGTAACATGGCACATGATGACGTTATGTTCTGTGAATCATCACGTTCCATTAGAAACTCAGCATGACTTACTGTAATATAATCACGTTGGCCAAACGTCATTATATTATACTAACCCATGCTTCAATTCCCAACACTTCTCCACAATACATTCATAATTTATATTTAGATTTTACAGAAGTTTCCAATATAATGGAATACTGAAAACACAAAGAGGTAGATAATTTCGGACAAGAGTATTTATGCAAATATCCTCAGAAATATCGAAGATATTTATGATGATATTTTGGAATTTCTAAGTTCGAAGGTTGATGAAGAAAAATTTTCCTCAAGATTTTAATATGACTTTGGAGCAAGATTTTCTCTAAAGATTTTATCGGATCCAGATTTATCTGGGTTCTATGAATTTAGGGTATGTTACTTGTATTTCTCCTTGGTTTCCTTTATAGTTAGCTCAATCTGTTTTTCAGTACCAAATTTTCTATCGAGCATTCCTAACATTCCATACTTCATCATCAAGCTCTTGGCCGTTTAGACCATCTACGATTTTTCTGTTTCCTCTGCATTTAATGCTACGATATCTGAATCATCGGTTATCAATTCGAGGTAATTTCAGGAGATTTGTGTTTTTAGATGATTAAACGCTGGTGGTAAAATGGTGGAATATGAAAGGTTCCCTGATAATAATAAAGAGCACGCATATATATATAAAGATTATAATAAGGTTGTTTTGAGTGAAAAGTCGAAGCTGTCTTGCTGGAGCTGTGACAAAATTTGGCTATTTTGAAAAAAGGACTGCAAAGTTATTTTGGGTAATAATAACACTAAGGGAATTAGCACAACTACGTATTAAACGTTTACTCAGTTTCTGATGATTTTTCAGGTGCATAACTATATGCAGCAAATCTTTTCTTTCGTAGATGAAGTGCGGCTGGTTCATTCTCTCGATCGAGGTGTTTTCAAGAATCATGAAATGTTTAAACGCAGATTGGAATCGTCAAGATACAAATGAGGTTTAAGATGAAATCAAGTGGCAAACTTGAAGAATTGTTTAGTTTCATATGTTATGATTAATATTTTAATTCATTTTTTTAATTGTCCAATGTTGATAGTCCCAATCGATAGTCCACAGTTAACAGTACAATAATTCATATATAATTTAATTTTTAATATTCGAATTAATTAATACGTATCGTGACCCGTGTACATGTCTCAGACTCGATCACAACTCAAAGTATATATATTATTTGAGAATCAACCTCAACCCTGTATAGCTAACTCCCGTATTACTGCATATAGAGTGTCTATGGTTATTCCAAATAATATATATAGATGCGTCGATATGATATGTCAAAACCTTGTATACGTGTCCCGATATTTAAAGTGCGTAAAATAAATAACAGAAATTAAATGATGATAAATTAAATGCGTAAAGTAAATAACAGAAATTAAATGACGATAAATAAAATTGCGATAATTAAATTGCGATAAATAAAATGTAATCAGTTAGCTAGGAACAGTTAGCTGGAACAGTTAGCGTAGATTCTTAACAAAATTTCAATTAGTTAATTCGTTTGTTTCTAACAAATTTTATTTTGTCCAATGTTTTCTTCATTATGCCACTTGTTGGATTCTGATAGGTCAAAATCTAAATATGAAATTGAACGAAAATGGATTCTGTGGTGAACGGATACGTATATCTATGGATACAAGTAGGATAGTGACTGACTGTTGAATCAGAGTCGAAGAATGTACCGTGTAGCTGATTAATGTGAAATCTAAATATTCCTCGGGTATTACCTACCCGTTAAAATATTTTCACCATTAACAGTTTGTACAAAAGAATTTTAATTACAATCTTTATGAAAATATACTTGCATATATATTTTCTTCAGATGTAATCATGGATTTAATGAGTCAATAAGATATTAAACTCATTTGATTTACCGTTAATACTAGATTACATAATCTCTAAAACTTTAGAAATTACATAATCGCCATGTCGAGCGAAGATAATCGATGTAGAACGATTCGTAGAACGATGATTATACTCGAGGTGCTGAATGAGATGGTGAGGCATGGATTGTTGAAACTTGGGTTATTGGTGGTACTGGTACCGTTGGTGCTGAAGCTGGTGATGTTACTGGTGTTGGTGATACTGCTGGTGCTTGCAAATTGTGTACCGTGCTCTCTAAAGTTAACACTCGAGCTCGGAGTTCTTTAACTTCTTCTACTAACCCTGGTTGGTTATCAGTGTGAGGTAAAGGTCGGATATCTTCTCTAGTTCCGTTAAGGGTAGCCTCAAGACGAAAAATTCTTGCAAAAAGGGTATAAATGGTGTTGCGAACAGGTTCGCCGGTGAGCGGGTCGAGCACTCCGACGTTAGGTGGTAAGTTCGGCTCGTGATATGGAGTACCTTCTTCATTTCTCCATAGTGTAAGTATTTTGCAAACCCATCCCCACTTTCTAAAGAAATCACGGTAGTTGATCGGTTGGTGCGCTCTTGTCACGCTATCTTCGGAGTCAGAAGAACTTGGTCGATTCGTAGAGGCCATCGTACGCGATCACAGAAAAGATTTTTGGTATGAAAAGCTTAGTGACAGCAAATAATAGTTGGATGGTATTCTCAATGCATAATATGCATAGATATATATAGTACCAGGATCCCTTAAATTATGGAGAAATTTACGGAAGATATTAAGCAAAGTCTATCGTAATAGGTACGCTAAGATATAAATTTGTCTATACACTATCTATGCAATAAAGGCAGTAAGGCATGTCTAGACTTAGGAATGATTAGCAGGAAATTTTTCCACTAGGAATGATATACAATACTTATAATATGCAGCTAAGGTCGAAGTCCAGACTCGCTAATGCATCCTAACAACTATCAGTTAGACACACTAATGCAAGACCTGGTTCGCTAGGACCAACGCTCTGATACCACCTGTAACGACCCGTCCATATCCCCCTGGACGAAATCATCAACATTTGGTCCCATTGCGATGATCGACTCCAAGTAATGTCCTTAAATTGAACAAATGCACAGCGGAAGACTTAATTCGTACCTGAGAATAAACATGCTTTAAAGTGTCAACCAAAAGATTGGTGAGTTCATAGGTTTATCATAACAATCATTTCAATATGTTAATAGACCACAAGATTTCATAATCATAAACATAATACACTCGCAAGTGTATGTAAAGCATTCTAAGTGGTTGAGCACTTGGTAACCATACTTAACATTTAATCAACGTCGCATATTCCCTTTATTATGAAATCTCACTACACCGTACCAAGTGTAGTCACCAAAACGAAGTACTATGCAACCGTTGAATACTGGTCGTCCAGTCCGGTTGGGGTTGTCAGGCCCGATAGATCTATCAACAGGATTCGCGTTTACAATACCCATGTAAATAGTAGTTACCAAGCTACACGGAAGTATGCCAGTGGTACAACTCAACGTAGAATATATTTTTAAGTACTTGTGTCTATTTTGTAAACATTTATAAAAGCAGCGCATGTATTCTCAGCCCAAAAATATATATTGCAAAAGCAATTAAAAAGGGAGCAAATGAAACTCACATATTGTATTTTGTAGTAAAAATACATATGACGATATTGAACAAGTGTAGGGTTGACCTCGGATTCATGAACCTATATCATTTGTATATTTATTAAAACATATAATAGTAATCGAGCAAATTTATATATTATTATTAGTGATACATCTATTATTTTAATGATTCTTGCATTCCATTAATAACTTAAATATATTATGTTATATATCTTACTTATTATAAAAATAATAATAGAGCTAGGTTATATGTACTAGATATATTTTTATGTAACTAATATTTATTTGGTTAAAATAATGCTGATGAATGAAAAGTCGTAATATCTTTATAATAATAATAATAATAATAATAATAATAATAATAATAATAATAATAATAATAATAATAATAATAATATTAATAATAATAATAATAATAATAATAATAATAATAATAATAATAATAGTAAGTAAGAAGTTGTAATTTTCTTTATAATGATAATAAATAATAACAATAATATCTATAATACTTAATAACAATAGCACTAATAAAAATAATACTAATATTAGTGTTACAAGTAATAATAAGAATAATCTTATTAATCCTTTTAATACTAATGATAAAAATAATAAATAAATGATAATAATAATAATAATAATAATAATAATAATAATAATAATAATAATAATAATAATAATAATAATAATAATAATAATAATTATATGAGTAATAATACTAATAATAAGAGTAAAATGTGACTACCTTTAAAAGCTTTCCCAAAAAAAATGCTAAAGACAGGGCTCGAACCCAAGACCTCTCCCTAACACGAAACACTCCTAACCATTCCTCCATTTCAATTTTTATGTTTTGATTCGGCCCTATATTTCTTTAACCCGTTGTCTGTTCAAACCCAAAAGCAATTTTAAGAGCCCAACTAAACTTTCACGGCCCAACAGAAAATTTAATAAACAAGGTATAATTCGGCCCAACACAAATTAAAGGCCCTCAGCCCAACTGGAAAATAGAATCACAGCCCAAGTAATTTATCCTTCTGTACTTGAGTCGTGATTTTAGTAATTGCGAATAGGAAACGCCAGCTGGGACCTTCGGTTCATCATCTTCTTCATTAATTTACACATCGTTATTTACGACAATCATCTTATCATCATCAATGATTTACTTCCTTCGTTAAAAATAGAATGAAAAACAGTCCAAAACAATTTGTAAGTGTCTCGGCTCACCATGTTAAATTCATTGAACCCATTTAGCAATTTAACAACTCCACTTCGAAGAACTCGTGGCTTGTTGGATTACATACGAACTAAAAAAAATATATACGGCCGTTTGATACTTCAATCATTCATCAACAATTAACTTCATTATCATCATCAAAGTTACTAAAAAAAAATATCAAGTGGAACATCCCTTTTTGAATGACCCAATATGTTTGCCAAGTGTTATGATATTTTATAATTTGTAAAAGCAATCTAATATGTAGATGTAAGGTGTACGTCCAAAAGAAAGAAACAAGTATAATATGCTATCCCACTTTACAGCTCATAGCCAATTACAAATTGGCAGATTTAAAATTCCTTAGTGGTGTTGATCGATGGGCACAAGATAATAGAGGCATGGTGGGGTTTCGGTACACCAAAACATCAATCCTTTTAATAATCGAATACCAGCACTAACTTTATTGTTTCATTAATATAATCATCAACTTTATTCATTTTTGTTCCTTTGCTCATAGTTAAATAAAACTGAATTCAAGGAACAATCATAACAGTAGTTGTTGGTGTTTGTTGTTTTAACGAAAAAAAAAATGTAACAACAGCTGCAGCCGTAGCAGCTCGTTTAACACAGAAAAACAGGAGTATACAGCTGCAGCTTTTCGAAGGTGTGTGTGGGTTGGTGTTGTTTTCGAACAGAAACACATAAATTTAGCAGCAGCCTATTTTCGAGTGAAATGAAAAACATGGTAGCGGTAAGGTTGTTGTTGATGATTTCGATTAGCAAAACAGAAAACACCGATGTAGCAGCGTATAGTGATGGACTCTCGGTTTTAAGGAGAGGAGAGAGAGAAAGAGAAAAGAGAGATGGTTTAGTTAGAGGTGTTGTTTGGTCGTGGTTCGAAAGACAATGGGTGGGAATGGTTTACTATGGTTATGAAGTAGCAGTTTAACAAGTTTTGAATTATCAAACATAAACGCATAGAAGTAAATGAAGGTGTTCGATTGTGACAGAAAAAGTAGTAGGTAGAAAGCATTCAAATGGGTTACACTGATTAGGTTGATGATATGTACCTTTTACTAACCTTTGGACTTTTTTTGAGAGTTGGAAAGTAGTATGGATTGGATCGACAGACTTCAATCAAGGAGAAAAAGAGAATCCAGAAAATAATTAAATAAAGTCTTAAATTGAATTCGTACAATTAGTTTGATGTGGATAGCTAACCAAACTCAGGCAAGAACAAATATGTAAATATAATTGAGAGGAATGTGAAACTGAATCTGATTTCTAAATCTAATTATACGATTTTTATATACATGATATTAATGAATAATGAATTAATGATTAATAATTGTAAATATATTAATTATAATCAAAAATACTAATAATAATAAATACATAAATAATAAAAATATAAATGATAAAAATAATTAATAATATCAATAAAAATAATACTAATACTTATAATGATAATTTAATGATAATAATAGAACTATTAATGATACTAATGATAATATTTATAATGTTATAAAGATACTAATAATAATAGTGTTAATAATAATAACATCAAAATAATACTTAATGATAATAAGTATTATGGTAAGAGTAATAATAATAAGTCATAATAATAATAATTTTAGTGTAATTTTGAATAATAAAATTATTAATGATATTTACAATAATAATACTAGTTATTGGTAATAGTATTAGTAATAATAATATTTATATGTATATATATACACACATATCTAGTTACCATTAATTGTTCGTGAATCGTCGGGAATAGTCGAAGGGTAATTGCATATATGAAACAGTTCAAAGTTTTTGAGACCTAACCTAACCGACCTTTCTTATCGTGTCGAAATCATATTAAGTTTAGGTTTAAATTTGGTCGGAAATTTCTGGGTCGTCACAATTAGTATTATATATAAAATACTACGACGAGGTCATGAGCGAGTTAATTCAAAATGAGTTTTTCGAGCGGAATAAAGCTAAGGAAATTATGGGTTATAGTTATGAAGGTTTTGGGTATGGATCAGGGGTATTGCTCGTGAGGTCAAACTAGTGTTTATCATCTCCGTTTTATTTACGTACTTTCCTGCAATATTGAATCACAATATTGATACGTGAGCATTCATATCTTATCTTTTAAATTAATAGTGTATCCCTGACTAGTGCTCGAGTACATATGATTATGCATGCTTGTATGCTTAGTTTCGTCATTAAATAGTTTATGTTAAATCATGGATTTAACACATATGCTACTAAGATAAGGTATATGATATGCATGTCGTTGGAAAGCTAGCGAAAAATTAATAACTTTTCATTTAGAAATCGTGTGGTTTCGATGAACGAATTAAAAGATATGGTCAACTAAATTATCATTAATTTTATTATTATTATTATTATTATTATTATTATTATTATTATTATTATTATTATTATTATTATTATTATTATTATTATTATTATTATTATTATTATTATTATTATTATTATTATTATTATTATTATTATTATTACTACTATCGTCGTTATTGTTATCGTTGTTATTATTATTATCTAATAATAATAATAATTATTATTATCATTATCGTTATCAATATAAGTATTATCTTTAAAATTGTTATTGTTATTATTATTAATATCGTTATTATCATTAAGGTTATTATTAATATTATCATTATTATTATTAATATTATTATTATTATTATTATTATTATTATTCTTATTATTATTATTATTATTATTATTATTATTATTATTATTATTATTATTATTATTATTATTATTATTATTATTATTAAAAGTATCATTAATAATAAAACTATCATTTTATTAAAATTATCATTTTTGATAGAAATATCATTATTATTATAAAATACCATTATTATTATTATTATTATTATCATTTTTGTATTATTATTATTATTAATTATCATTTTGAATAGAATTATTATTTTTATATAAAATATTATTATTACAGTTAATATTAAAAATTATCGTTATTATTAAAATTATCATGATTAGAATTATCACTTTATCATAATTAATATCATCATTAGTAAATATAAATATTGTTATTATTATTATTAGAATAATAATAATTATTATTATTATTACAAAATAATACAGCTTTTACTTATTATTATCAATATTATTTATCAAATAAATATGTGATACAAATTGTTTTTTACCACACGTAATATAATTACATTAATAATACATACCACTATATTTTTTATGATATTGAGTGAACTGTATAAATTTTATTAATTGAGATATATAAAAGTATATTTTTATCATATATATATAAATTTTAATATAAATTTTTAGTTATTAATAAATGAATTGTATTATTTACTCTAATAAAATCTAATAAAAATATTTAAATATATAAAAAGACTATATTTAAGCTATATAATAAATATGTATAGATTTTGGAAGTCATTTTGGGTTAAGTTGACTTTTGTTGACTTTTGCATATCGATCTCGAGCATTAGGATTGTGATACACTACGACTTAACCTAAATTGTTAGACATATATTGACCTACATATAAATATATATACTTAATATAGGTTCGTGAATCCGAGGCCAACCTTGCACTTGTTCAATGCCGTCATATGTATTTTTACTACAAAATATAGTATAGTGAGTTTCATTACTCACTTTTTATATATATTTTTGGGCTGAGGATACATGTGCTGCTTTTATAAATGTTTTACAAAATAGACACAAGTACTTGAAACTACATTCTATGGTTGGATTATTATACCGTATATGACCACTATTGGCTTGGTAATATAAGAATTAGTGTTTTTTATAATTGCCACTAATTGACGCGAATCCTAAAGATAGATAAATTCTCTAACAGAAGTGGTTCTGTCGATTTATTCTCTACAGATGAGTGGTTCTCTCTCTACAGACGAGTGGTTCTGTTTATCCTTTTGAGATATTTTGATGTATTTTGTTAATATGGGTTATCAGGTGTTCAATTCATATGAATAATTTTTATACACAGGTTATGTGTATTGATTAAACAAAAATCTTGTGGTCTATTAAATTAATGAATTAATTATTGGTAATAAACTAATGAACTCACCAACCTTTTGGTTGACATTTTTAAGCATGTTTATTCTCAGGTATTAAAGAAATCTTCCGCTGTGCATTTGCTCATTTTAAAGATATTACTTGGAGTCATTCATGACATATTTCAAAAGACGTTGCATTCGAGTCGATCGAGTTCAAAAAGATTATTATTAAGTAAATGACCGATTAAGTTATTTATAGTATGGTTATGTTGGGAAATGGTATGCATATTGTTAACTATCGTTCTAATGAAAGTTGTCTTTTAAAATGAATGCAATGTTTGTAAAATGTATCATATAGAGATCAGAACCTCGCAATGTAATCAACTATTGTGAATTGTTTCTAATCGATATGAACGGGGCATTTCAGAACTCGAGTCGAACTAAAAGGTATAACCCGTGAAAGATTTAAATGTTATTTTAAATTAACAATATATGTGCATCTCCGCATTTCATTATGAAATTGTCGACTTTTAAAAATTTAACACAAAATCAACGTGTATGAAAATTACCCCAAATATTTAGCTTTTTTTAAAAACGTATGTTTTGCATATAGTTAGTGACATTGTGTTCCTAAAATTATTTCGATTTTAACGATGGTGTTGGAAAAATTTAACTCGTTGCGAGCAAGAAGATATGATCCGTTGAATATTTGGGTGGAGTTTATTTAAGATTTTTTATGAAAATGGTTATTTGACATTTTATTCCCCTGTTTGGGGGTCGATTTGAGTTTGTGAAAAAAGTGTGGGGGCTTTGTTGGTGTAATGAAATTTAGTTAAAAGTAAAAAAAAGGTAAAAGGACAAAAATGCCCCAAGATGCTATTCATAACTTTTGACTATTAGATAATATGGTAATATTATGCTCCAACTATGATTACTCTCGTTAAAATGTACCATCTACCTATAGTATCATATAAATTTCTAAAATGATAATTTCATAAATAAGAATTATTCAAATTTAAAAAAATATCAACAAAAAAAAAATTCTAAGTCCCTCATGATGATGTAATTAAAATAATTAATTATATTTAATAAAATATCAATATGTTCATTGTATAATATATGAGGCATTATGTACAACTTTATGATAAAACATCCCATAACTATATGTATGATATTTGAAGCATTATGTACAACCTTATGGTAAAACAACTTGAAACGACTCGTCCATATTACTATAAACGTGATACGTTATTCATTGGTCCCATAGCGAGGTATTTGACCTCTATATGATACGTTTTAGAAAATATTGCTTTCGTTTCATAAAAAGCACACTATTATTATACATAATGCATGTTTTAAACAATTGGGCGATTATTTAAGGAATAATCCCCATAATACATCGATTTTCAAATGCTACACACGTGACATAACAGTCAAATATTGTAGTGACCCGAACTTTTCCATGTTTATATATATTAATTGAGATTGATATTTACATGATTAAATGTTTCCAACGTGTTAAGCAATCAAACTTGTTAAGACTTGATTAGGTTTCATATAGACAATTGACCACCCAAGTTGACCGGTGATTCACGAACGTTAAAACTTGTAAAAACTATACGATGACATATATATGGTTATATATATAGTTAACATGATTTTATTATAAGTATATATCTCATTAGGTATTTTAACAATGAGTTATATACATAAAGATGAGACTATTAATTTAAGAAACTCGAAAACGATATATATAACGATTATCGTTATAACAACGTCTTACTAGGTACATATGAATCATATTAAGATATTGATACACTTGGTTAATTATGTTAAATGATAAGTAAATATATTATTAAGTGTATTAACAATGAAATACATATGTAAAAACAAGACTACTAACTTAATGATTTTTTAAACGAGACATATATGTAACGATTATCGTTGTAAAGACATTTAATGTATATATATCATATTAAGAGATATTCATACATGATAATATCATGAAAATATAATAATTTAAAATCTCATTTGATATTATAAACATTGGGTTAACAACATTTAACAAGATCGTTAACCTAACGGTTTCAAAACAACACTTACATGTAACGACTAACGATGACTTAACGACTCAGTTAAAATGTATATACATGTAGTATTTTAATATGTATTTATACCCTTTTGAAAGACTTCAATACACTTATCAAAATACTTCTACTTAACAAAAATGCTTACAATTACATCCTCGTTCAGTTTCATCAACAATTCTACTGGTATGCACCCATATTCGTACTCGTACAATACACAGCTTTTAGATGTATGTACTATTGGTATATACACTCCAATGATCAGCTCTTAGCAGCCCATGTGAGTCACCTAACACATGTGGGAACCATCATTTGGCAACTAGCAAGAAATATCTCATAAAATTACAAAAATATGAGTAATCATTCATGACTTATTTACATGAAAACAAAATAACATATCCTTTATATCTAATCCATACACCAACGACCAAAAACACCTACAAACACTTTCATTCTTCAATTTTCTTCATCTAATTGATCTCTCTCAAGTTCTATCTTCAAGTTCTAAGTGTTCTTCATAAATTCCAAAAGTTCTAGTTTCATAAAATCAAGAATACTTTCAAGTTTGCTAGCTCACTTCCAATCTTGTAAGGTGATCATCCAACCTCAAGAAATCTTTGTTTCTTATAGTAGGTTATCATTCTAATACAAGGTAATAATCATATTCAAACTTTGGTTCAATTTCTATAACTATAACAATCTTATTTCAAGTGATGATCTTACTTGAACTTGTTTTCGTGTCATGATTCTGCTTCAAGAACTTCGAGCCATCCAAGGATCCATTGAAGCAAGATCCATTTTTCTCTTTTCCAGTAGGTTTATCCAAGGAACTTAAGGTAGTAATGATGTTCATAACATCATTCAATTCGTACATATAAAGCTATCTTATTCGAAGGTTTAAACTTGTAATCACTAGAACATAGTTTAGTTAATTCTAAACTTGTTCGCAAACAAAAGTTAATCCTTCTAACTTGACTTTTAAAATAAACTAAACACATGTTCTATATCTATATGATATGCTAACTTAATGATTTAAAACCTGGAAACACGAAAAACACCGTAAAACCGGATTTACGCCGTCGTAGTAACACCGCGGGCTGTTTTGGGTTAGTTAATTAAAAACTATGATAAACTTTGATTTAAAAGTTGGTATTTTGAGAAAATGATTTTTATTATGAACATGAAACTATATCCAAAAAATTATGGTTAAACTCAAAGTGGAAGTATGTTTTCTAAAATGGTCATCTAGACGTCGTTCTTTCGACTGAAATGACTACCTTTACAAAAACGACTTGTAACTTATTTTTCCGACTATAAACCTATACTTTTTCTGTTTAGATTCATAAAATAGGGTTCAATATGAAACCATAGCAATTTGATTCACTCAAAACGGATTTAAAATGAATAAGTTATGGGTAAAACAATATTGGATAATTTTTCTCATTTTAGCTACGTGAAAATTGGTAACAAATCTATTCCAACCATAACTTAATCAACTTGTATTGTATATTATGTAATCTTGAGATACCATAGACACGTATACAATGTTTCGACCTATCATGTCGACACATCTATATATATTTCGGAACAACCATAGACACTCTATATGTGAATGTTGGAGTTAGCTATACAGGGTTGAGGTTGATTCCAAAATATATATAGTTTGAGTTGTGATCAATACTGAGATACGTATACACTGGGTCGTGGATTGATTCAAGATAATATTTATCGATTTATTTCTGTACATCTAACTGTGGACAACTAGTTGTAGGTTACTAACGAGGACAGCTGACTTAATAAACTTAAAACATCAAAATATATTAAAAATGTTGTAAATATATTTTGAACATACTTTGATATATATGTATATATTGTTATAGGTTCGTGAATCAACCAGTGGCCAAGTCTTACTTCCCGACGAAGTAATAATCTGTGAAAGTGAGTTATAGTCCCACTTTTAAAATCTAATATTTTTGGGATGAGAATACATGCAGGTTTTATAAATGATTTACAAAATAGACACAAGTACGTGAAACTACATTCTATGGTTGAATTATCGAAATCGAATATGCCCCTTTTTATTAAGTCTGGTAATCTAAGAATTAGGGAACAGACACCCTAATTGACGCGAATCCTAAAGATAGATCTATTGGGCCTAACAAACCCCATCCAAAGTACCGGATGCTTTAGTACTTCGAAATTTATATCATATCCGAAGGGTGTCCCGGAATGATGGGGATATTCTTATATATGCATCTTGTTAATGTCAGTTACCAGGTGTTCACCATATAAATGATTTTTATCTCTATGTATGGGATGTGTATTGAAATATGAAATCTTGTGGTCTATTGTTACGATTTGATATATATAGGTTAAACCTATAACTCACCAACATTTTTGTTGACGTTTAAAGCATGTTTATTCTCAGGTGAATATTAAGAGCTTCCGCTGTTGCATACTAAAATAAGGACAAGATTTGGAGTCCATGTTTGTATGATATTGTGTAAAAACTGCATTCAAGAAACTGATTTCAATGTAACATATTTGTATTGTAAACCATTATGTAATGGTCGTGTGTAAACAGGATATTTTAGATTATCATTATTTGATAATCTACGTAAAGCTTTTTAAACCTTTATTTATGAAATAAAGGTTATGGTTTGTTTTAAAAATGAATGCAGTCTTTGAAAAACGTCTCATATAGAGGTCAAAACCTCGCAACGAAATCAATTAATATGGAACGTTTTTAATCAATAAGATCTGGACATTTCAGTTGGTGAAAGAACTACAAAGCCAATTACAAGAACTTTTAGAGCGTGGTTTCATTCGACCAAGCACATCACCGTGGGGAGCTCCTGTTTTGTTTGTCAAGAAGAAAGATGGTACATTCAGGTTGTGTATCGACTACCGAGAGTTGAACAAACTTACCATCAAGAACCGCTACCCACTACCGAGAATCGATGACTTATTTGATCAACTACAAGGCTCGTCTGTTTATTCAAAGATTGACTTACGTTCCGGGTATCATCAAATGCGGGTGAAAGAAGATGATATTCCAAAGACTGCTTTCAGAACACGTTACGGTCATTACGAGTTTATGGTCATGCCGTTTGGTTTAACTAATGCACCAGCTGTGTTCATGGACCTTATGAACCGAGTGTGTGGACCATACCTTGACAAGTTTGTCATTGTTTTCATTGATGACATACTTATTTACTCAAAGAATGACCAAGAACACGGTGAACATTTGAGAAAGGTGTTAGAAGTATTGAGGAAGGAAGAATTGTACGCTAAGTTTTCAAAGTGTGCATTTTGGTTGGAAGAAGTTCAATTCCTCGGTCACATAGTGAACAAAGAAGGTATTAAGGTGGATCCGGCAAAGATAGAAACTGTTGAAAAGTGGGAAACCCCGAAAACTCCGAAACACATACGCCAGTTTTTAGGACTAGCTGGTTACTACAGAAGGTTCATCCAAGACTTTTCCAGAATAGCAAAACCCTTGACTGCATTAACGCATAAAGGGAAGAAATTTGAATGGAATGATGAACAAGAGAAAGCGTTTCAGTTATTGAAGAAAAAGCTAACTACGGCACCTATATTGTCATTGCCTGAAGGGAATGATGATTTTGTGATTTATTGTGATGCATCAAAGCAAGGTCTCGGTTGTGTATTAATGCAACGAACGAAGGTGATTGCTTATGCGTCTAGACAATTAAAGATTCACGAACAAAATTATACGACGCATGATTTGGAATTAGGCGCGATTGTTTTTGCATTAAAGACTTGGAGGCACTACTTATATGGGGTCAAAAGTATTATATATACCGACCACAAAAGTCTTCAACACATATTTAATCAGAAACAACTGAATATGAGGCAGCGTAGGTGGATTGAATTATTGAATGATTACGACTTTGAGATTCGTTACCACCCGGGGAAGGCAAATGTGGTAGCCGATGCCTTGAGCAGGAAGGACAGAGAACCCATTCGAGTAAAATCTATGAATATAATGATTCATAATAACATTACTACTCAAATAAAGGAGGCGCAACAAGGAGTTTTAAAAGAGGGAAATTTAAAGGATGAAATACCCAAAGGATCGGAGAAGCATCTTAATATTCGGGAAGACGGAACCCGGTATAGGGCTGAAAGGATTTGGGTACCAAAATTTGGAGATATGAGAGAAATGGTACTTAGAGAAGCTCATAAAACCAGATACTCAATACATCCTGGAACGGGGAAGATGTACAAGGATCTCAAGAAACATTTTTGGTGGCCGGGTATGAAAGCCGATGTTGCTAAATACGTAGGAGAATGTTTGACGTGTTCTAAGGTTAAAGCTGAGCATCAGAAACCATCAGGTCTACTTCAACAACCCGAAATCCCGGAATGGAAATGGGAAAACATTACCATGGATTTCATCACTAAATTGCCAAGGACTGCAAGTGGTTTTGATACTATTTGGGTAATAGTTGATCGTCTCACCAAATCAGCACACTTCCTGCCAATAAGAGAAGATGACAAGATGGAGAAGTTAGCACGACTGTATTTGAAGGAAGTCGTCTCCAGACATGGAATACCAATCTCTATTATCTCTGATAGGGATGGTAGATTTATTTCAAGATTCTGGCAGGCATTACAGCAAGCATTAGGAACTCGTCTAGATATGAGTACTGCCTATCATCCACAAACTGATGGGCAGAGCGAAAGGATGATACAAACGCTTGAAGACATGCTACGAGCATGTGTTATTGATTTCGGAAACATTTGGGATCGACATCTACCATTAGCAGAATTTTCCTACAACAACAGCTACCATTCAAGCATTGAGATGGCGCCATTTGAAGCAGTTTATGGTAGAAAGTGCAGGTCTCCGATTTGTTGGAGTGAAGTGGGGGATAGACAGATTACGGGTCGGGAGATTATACAAGAAACTACAGAGAAGATCATCCAAATTCAACAACGGTTGAAAACCGCCCAAAGTCGACAAAAGAGATACGCTGACATTAAAAGAAAAGATATAGAATTTGAAATTGGAGAGATGGTCATGCTTAAAGTTGCACCTTGGAAAGGCGTTGTTCGATTTGGTAAACGAGGGAAATTAAATCCAAGGTATATTGGACCATTCAAGATTATTGATCGTGTCGGACCAGTAGCTTACCGACTTGAGTTACCTCAACAACTCGCGGCTGTACATAACACTTTCCACGTCTCGAATTTGAAGAAATGTTTTGCTAAAGAAGATCTCACTATTCCGTTAGATGAAATCCAAATCAACGAAAAACTCCAATTCATCGAAGAACCCGTCGAAATAATGGATCGTGAGGTTAAAAGACTTAAGCAATACAAGATACCAATTATTAAGGTTCGATGGAATGCTCGTAGAGGACCCGATTTCACCTGGGAGCGTGAATATCAGATGAAGAAGAAATACCCGCATCTATTTCCAGAAGATTCGTCAACACCTTCAACAGCTTAAAATTTTAGGACGAAATTTATTTAACGAGTAGGTACTGTAGTGACCCGAACTTTTCCATGTTTATATATATTAATTGAGATTGATATTTACATGATTAAATGTTTCCAACGTGTTAAGCAATCAAACTTGTTAAGACTTGATTAATTGAAATAGGTTTCATATAGACAATTGACCACCCAAGTTGACCGGTGATTCACGAACGTTAAAACTTGTAAAAACTATACGATGACATATATATGGTTATATATATAGTTAACATGATTTTATTATAAGTATATATCTCATTAGGTATTTTAACAATGAGTTATATACATAAAGATGAGACTATTAATTTAAGAAACTCGAAAACGATATATATAACGATTATCGTTATAACAACGTCTTACTAGGTACATATGAATCATATTAAGATATTGATACACTTGTTTAATTATGTTAAATGATAATTAAATATATTATTAAGTGTATTAACAATGAAATACATATGTAAAAACAAGACTACTAACTTAATGATTTTTTAAACGAGACATATATGTAACGATTATCGTTGTAAAGACATTTAATGTATATATATCATATTAAGAGATATTCATACATGATAATATCATGAAAATATAATAATTTAAAATCTCATTTGATATTATAAACATTGGGTTAACAACATTTAACAAGATCGTTAACCTAAAGGTTTCAAAACAACACTTACATGTAACGACTAACGATGACTTAACGACTCAGTTAAAATGTATATACATGTAGTATTTTAATATATATTTATACCCTTTTGAAAGACTTCAATACACTTATCAAAATACTTCTACTTAACAAAAATGCTTACAATTACATCCTCGTTCAGTTTCATCAACAATTCTACTGGTATGCACCCGTATTCGTACTCGTACAATACACAGCTTTTAGATGTATGTACTATTGGTATATACACTCCAATTATCAGCTCTTAGCAGCCCATGTGAGTCACCTAACACATGTGGGAACCATCATTTGGCAACTAGCATGAAATATCTCATAAAATTACAAAAATATGAGTAATCATTCATGACTTATTTACATGAAAACAAAATAACATATCCTTTATATCTAATCCATACACCAACGACCAAAAACACCTACAAACACTTTCATTCTTCAATTTTCTTCATCTAATTGATCTCTCTCAAGTTCTATCTTCAAGTTCTAAGTGTTCTTCATAAATTCCAAAAGTTCTAGTTTCATAAAATCAAGAATACTTTCAAGTTTGCTAGCTCACTTCCAATCTTGTAAGGTGATCATCCAACCTCAAGAAATCTTTGTTTCTTACAGTAGGTTATCATTCTAATACAAGGTAATAATCATATTCAAACTTTGGTTCAATTTCTATAACTATAACAATCTTATTTCAAGTGATGATCTTACTTGAACTTGTTTTCGTGTCATGATTCTGCTTCAAGAACTTCGAGCCATCCAAGGATCCATTGAAGCTAGATCCATTTTTATCTTTTCCAGTAGGTTTATCCAAGGAACTTAAGGTAGTAATGATGTTCATAACATCATTCGATTCGTACATATAAAGCTATCTTATTCAAAGGTTTAAACTTGTAATCACTAGAACATAGTTTAGTTAATTCTAAACTTGTTCGCAAAAAAAAGTTAATCCTTCTAACTTGACTTTTAAAATAAACTAAACACATGTTCTATATCTATATGATATGCTAACTTAATGATTTAAAACCTGGAAACACGAAAAACACCGTAAAACCGGATTTACGCCGTCGTAGTAACACCGCGGGCTGTTTTGGGTTAGTTAATTAAAAACTATGATAAACTTTGATTTAAAAGTTGGTATTCTGAGAAAATGATTTTTATTATGAACATGAAACTATATCCAAAAATTATGGTTAAACTCAAAGTGGAAGTATGTTTTCTAAAATGGTCATCTAGACGTCGTTCTTTCGACTGAAATGACTACCTTTACAAAAACGACTTGTAACTTATTTTTCCGACTATAAACCTATACTTTTTCTGTTTAGATTCATAAAATAGGGTTCAATATGAAACCATAGCAATTTGATTCACTCAAAACGGATTTAAAATGAATAAGTTATGGGTAAAACAAGATTGGATAATTTTTCTCATTTTAGCTACGTGAAAATTGGTAACAAATCTATTCCAACCATAACTTAATCAACTTGTATTGTATATTATGTAATCTTGAGATACCATAGACACGTATACAATGTTTCGACCTATCATGTCGACACATCTATATATATTTCGGAACAACCATAGACACTCTATATGTGAATGTTGGAGTTAGCTATACAGGGTTGAGGTTGATTCCAAAATATATATAGTTTGAGTTGTGATCAATACTGAGATACGTATACACTGGGTCGTGGATTGATTCAAGATAATATTTATCGATTTATTTCTGTACATCTAACTGTGGACAACTAGTTGTAGGTTACTAACGAGGACAGCTGACTTAATAAACTTAAAACATCAAAATATATTAAAAGTGTTGTAAATATATTTTGAACATACTTTGATTTATATGTATATATTGTTATAGGTTCGTGAATCAACCAGTGGCCAAGTCTTACTTCCCGACGAAGTAATAATCTGTGAAAGTGAGTTATAGTCCCACTTTTAAAATCTAACATTTTTGGGATGAGAATACATGCAGGTTTTATAAATGATTTACAAAATAGACACAAGTACGTGAAACTACATTCTATGGTTGAATTATCGAAATCGAATATGCCCCTTTTTATTAAGTCTGGTAATCTAAGAATTAGGGAACAGACACCCTAATTGACGCGAATCCTAAAGATAGATCTATTGGGCCTAACAAACCCCATCCAAAGTACCGGATGCTTTAGTACTTCGAAATTTATATCATATCCGAAGGGTGTCCCGGAATGATGGGGATATTCTTATATATGCATCTTGTTAATGTCGGTTACCAGGTGTTCACCATATAAATGATTTTTATCTCTATGTATGGGATGTGTATTGAAATATGAAATCTTGTGGTCTATTGTTACGATTTGATATATATAGGTTAAACCTATAACTCACCAACATTTTTGTTGACGTTTAAAGTATGTTTATTCTCAGGTGAATATTAAGAGCTTCTGCTGTTACATACTAAAATAAGGACAAGATTTGGAGTCCATGTTTGTATGATATTGTGTAAAAACTGCATTCAAGAAACTGATTTCGATGTAACATATTTGTATTGTAAACCATTATGTAATGGTCGTGTGTAAACAGGATATTTTAGATTATCATTATTTGATAATCTACGTAAAGCTTTTTAAACCTTTATTTATGAAATAAAGGTTATGGTTTGTTTTAAAAATGAATGCAGTCTTTGAAAAACGTCTCATATAGAGGTCAAAACCTCGCAACGAAATCAATTAATATGGAACGTTTTTAATCAATAAGAACGGGACATTTCAAATATAATACATGACAAAGGTTTTATTGAATGCAACACTTTATTTAATTAAAAGCATGAGACTCCATGCCAAGCTTGCTCAGATAATGCAACAGCGGAAGACTTTCTTAAGGACCTGAGAATAAATATGCTTAAACAGTCAACACAAAGGTTGGTGAGATATATAGGTTTAAAGCTAGCATCGATATAAATATAGACCATAAGATTTCATAGTTATAAATATTTCAATAAAGATATTCTATAAGTTGTTGAGCGCTTCGGTAACCATACTTAACCATAAATGTAGCATATTCCCTTTATTATGAAATCTCCTTACACTGTACCAAGTGTAGTAAAAATGAAATACCCAAAGGATCGGAGAAGCATCTTAATATTCGGGAAGACGTAACCCGGTATAGGACTGAAAGGATTTGGGTACCAAAATTTAGAGATATGAGAGAAATGGTACTTAGAGAAGCTCATAAAACCAGATACTCAATACATCCTGGAACGGGGAAGATGTACAAGGATCTCAAGAAACATTTTTGGTGGCCGGGTATGAAAGCCGATGTTGCTAAATACGTAGGAGAATGTTTGACATGTTCTAAGGTCAAAGGTGAGCACCAGAAACCATCAGGTCTATTTCAACAACCCGAAATCCCGGAATGGAAATGGGAAAACATTACCATGGATTTCATCACTAAATTACCAAGGACTGCCAGTGGTTTTGATACTATTTGGGTAATAGTTGATCGTCTCACCAAATCAGCACACTTCCTGCCAATAAGAGAAGATGACAAGATGGAGAAGTTAAAACGATTGTATTTGAAGGAAGTCGTCTCCAGACATGGAATACCAATCTCTATTATCTCTGATAGGGATGGCAGATTTATTTTAAGATTCTGGCAGACATTACAGCAGGCATTAGAAACACGTCTAGACATGAGTACTGCTTATCATCCACAAACTGATGGGCAGAGTGAAAGGACGATACAAACGCTTGAAGACATGCTACGAGCATGTGTTATTGATTTCAGAAATAGTTGGGATCGACACCTTTCGTTAGCAGAATTTTCCTACAACAACAGCTACCATTCAAGCATTGAGATGGCGCCGTTTGAAGCACTTTATGGTAGAAAGTGCAGGTCTCCGATTTGTTGGAGTGAAGTGGGGGATAGACAGATTACGGGTCCAGAGATAATACAAGAAACTACCGAGAAGATCATCCAAATTCAACAACGGTTGAAAACCGCCCAAAGTCAACAAAAAAGCTACGTCGACATTAAAAGAAAATATATAGAATTTGAAATTGGAGAGATGGTCATGCTTAAAGTTGCACCTTGGAAAGGCGTTTTTCGATTTGGTAAACGAGGGAAATTAAATCCAAGGTATATAGGACCATTCAAGATTATTGATCATGTCGGACCAGTAGCTTACCGACTTGAATTACCACAAAAACTCGTGGCTTTACATAACACTTTCCACGTATCAAATTTGAAGAAATGTTTTTCTAAAGAAGATCTCACTATTCCGTTAGACGAAATCCAAATCAACGAAAAACTTCAATTCGTCGAAGAACCCGTCGAAATAATGGATCGTGAGGTTAAAAGACTTAAGCAAAACAAGATACCAATTGTTAAAGTTTGATGGAATACTCGTAGAGGACCTGAGTTCACCTAAGAATGAGAAGATCAGATGAAGAAGAAATACCCGCACTTATTTCCAGAAGATACGTCAACACCTCCAACTGCTTAAAATTTCGGGACGAAATTTATTTAACGGGTAGGTACTGTAGTGACCCGAATTTTCCATGTTTATATATATTAAATGAAATTGTTATTTACATGATTAAGTGTTTCCAACATGTTAAGCAATCAAACTTGTTAAGACTTGATTAATTGAAATAGGTTTCATATAGACAATTGACCACCAAAGTTGACCGGTGATTCACGAACGTTAAAACTTGTAAAACTATATGATGACATATATATGAATATATATATAGTTAACATGATATTATGATAAGTAAGTATCTCATTAGGTATTTTAACAATGAGTTATATACATAAAATTGAGTTTATTGAATTAAGAAACTCGAAACGATATATATAACGATTATCGTTATAACAACGTCTTACTAAATACATATGAATCATATTAAGATATTGATACACTATGTTTAATCATGATAAATGATAAGTAAACATGTCATTAAGTGTATTAACAATGAACTACATATGTAAAAAACAAGACTACTAACTTAATGATTTTGAAACGAGACATATATGTAACGATTATCGTTGTAACAACATTTAACTGTATATATATCATACTAAGATATATTAATATATCATAATATCATGATAATATAATAATTTAACATCTCTTTAGATATAATAAACAATGGGTTAACAACATTTAACAAGATCGTTAACCTAAAGGTTTCAAAACAACATTTACATGTAACGACTAACGATGACTTAAAGACTCAGTTAAAATGTATATACATGTAGTATTTTAATATGTATTCATACACTTTTGAAAGACTTCAAGACACTTATCAAAATACTTCTACTTAACAAAAATTCTTACAATTACATCCTCGTTCAGTTTCATCAACAATTCTACTCGTATGCACCCGTATTCGAACTCGTACAATACACAGCTTTTAGATGTATGTATATTGGTATATACACTCTAATGATTAGATCTTAGCAGCCCATGTGAGTTACCTAACACATGCAG
Source organism: Rutidosis leptorrhynchoides (assembly GCF_046630445.1). Classification (NCBI taxonomy): domain Eukaryota; kingdom Viridiplantae; phylum Streptophyta; class Magnoliopsida; order Asterales; family Asteraceae; genus Rutidosis; species Rutidosis leptorrhynchoides. Next base: position 338,905,113 of record NC_092334.1, read on the forward strand.
GAACCATCATTTGACAACTAGCATGAAATATCTCATAAAATTACAAAAATATTAGTAATCATTCATGACTTATTTACATGTAAACAAAATTACACATCCTTTATATCTAATACATATACCAACGACCAAAAACACCAACAAACACTTTCATTCTTCAATTTTCTTCATCTAATTGATCTCTCTCAAGTACTATCTTCAGGTTCTAAGTGTTCTTCATAAATTCTATAAGTTCTAGTTTCATAAAATCAAGAATACTTCCAAGTTTGCTAGCTTACTTTCAATCTTGTAAAGTGATCATCCAACCTCAAGAAATCTTTCTTATTTATAGTAAGATATCTTTATAATACAAGGTAATATGCATATTCAAACTTTGATTCAATTTCTATAACTATAACAATCTTATTTCGAGTGGAAATCTTACTTGAACTTGTTTTCGTGTCATGATTCTGCTTCAAGAACTTTCAACCCATCCAAAGATCCTTTGAAGCTAGATATATTTTTCTCATTTCCAGTAGGTTTATCCACAAAACCTGAGGTAGTAATAATGTTCATAACATCATTCTATTTATATATATAAAGCTACCTTATTCGAAAGTTTAAACTTGTAATCACTAGAACATAGTTTAGTTAATTCTAAACTTGTTCGCAAACAAAAGTTAATCCTTCTAACTTGACTTTTAAAATTAACTAAACACATGTTCTATATCTTTATTATATGCTAACTTAATGATTTAAAACCTGGAAACACGAAAAACACCGTAAAATCGGATATACGCCGTCGTAGTAACACCGCGGGCTGTTTTGGGTTTGATAATTAAAAACTATGATAAACTTTGATTTAAAAGTTGTTCTTCTGGAAAAATGATTTTTCTTATGAACATGAAACTACATCCAAAAATCATGGTTAAACTCAAAGTGGAAGTATGTTTTTCAAAATGGTCATCAAGACGTCGTTCTTTCGACTGAAATGACTACCTCTTACAAAAATGACTTGTAAATTATATTTCCGACTATAAACCTATACATTTTCTATTTATATTCATAAAATAGAGTTCAATATGAAACCATAGCAATTTGATTCACTCAAAACGGATTTAAAACGAAGAAGTTATGGGTAAAACAAGATTGGATATTTTTTTTTATTGTTGTAGCTACGAAAAATATTGTAACAATTCTATACAAATCATATCCTAGCTAAATTATATTGTATTATACATATATTCTAATATATTATGTAATCTTGGGATACCATAGACACGTATGCAAATGTTTTGACATATCATATCGACCCATGTATATATATTATTTGGAACAACCATAGACACTCTATGTGCAGTAATGTTTGAGTTAGCTATACAGGGTTGAGGTTGATTCCAAAAATATATATACTTTAAGTTGTGATCTAGCCTGAGACATGTATACACTGGGTCGTGGAGTGATTCAAGATAATATATATCAATTTATTTCTGTACATCTAACTATGGACAACTAGTTGTAGGTTACTAACGAGGACAGCTGACTTAATAAACTTAAAACATCAAAATGTATTAAAAATGTTGTAAATATATTTTGAACATACTTTGATATATATATGTATATATTTGTTATAGGTTCGTGAATCGACCTGTGGCTAAGTCTTACTTCCCGACGAAGTAAAAATATGTGAATGTGAGTTATAGTCCCACTTTAAAAATCTAATATTTTGGGATGAGAATACATGCAGTTTTATAAATGTTTTACGAAATAGACATAAGTAAATGAAACTACATTATATGGATGAATGATCGAAGTCGAATATGCCCCTTTTGCTTGGTAACCTAAGAATTAGTAAACCGATCTACTAATTGACGCGAATCCTAAAAATAGATCTATTAGGCCTAACGAACCCCATCCAAAGTACCGGATGCTTTAGTACTTCGAATTCAGTTTTATCATGTCCGAAGGATTTCTCGGAATGATAGGGGATATTCTTATATGCATCTTGTTAATGTCGGTTACCATGTGTTCACCATATGAATGATTTTTATCTCTATGTATGGGATGTATATTGAAATATGAAATCTTGTGGTCTATTATTATGATTTGATAATATATAGGTTAAACTTATAACTCAGTAACATTTTTGTTGACGTTTTAAGCATGTTTATTCTCAGGTGATTATTAAGAGCTTCCGCTGTTGCATACTAAAATAAGGACAAGATTTGGAGTCCATGCTTGTATGATATTATGTAAAAACTGCATTCAAGAAACTTATTTTTGATGTAATATATTCTTATTGTAAACCATTATGTAATGGTCGTGTGTAAACGGTATATTTTAGATTATCATTATTTGATAATCTACGTAATGCTTTTTAAACCTTTATAGATAAAATAAAGGTTATGGTTGTTTTAAAAATGAATGCAGTCTTTGAAAAACGTCTCATATAGAGGTCAAAACCTCGCGACGAAATCAATTAATATGGAACGTTTATATCAATATGAATGGGACATTTCAGGGTTGTCAAAACCAATAGATCTATCAATAGGATTCGCGCTTACATGTTCTTACAACATGTAAATATTAGTTACCAAGCTATTAGGGAAGATATGCAATGTGGTACAACTCAACGTAGAATATATTTTAAGTACTTGGTTCATGGCGTAAAACATAAAATGCATGTATTTTCATCCCAAAATATTTTTAGAGTTTAAAAATGGGACTATATAATCACGGTAGTAAAAGTATATTAATAATAAGTTTTCAGCTTATTAAAAATATGGCCGTCGTCCTTGGATTCACGAACCTATAATAATAATAATGATTCAGATAATAATACGATATGTGAATAAAATAAAACAAGTTCATAGAATACTTATATATTAATTTTTAACATTTTTATGTTAGTAGTCCTTTGTTAGTAGTCCAAAATAGTCCGAAATGTCCAACAGTTCAATAATCGGTATATATATAATCTTAGAATTACCCCCTGACGTATTGTATACGTATTGTCTTTGAATCAACCCAGAGACGTATTGTATACGTATTGTCTTTGAATTTATCAAAACGTATTGTATACTTATTGTCTTAGGATTTATCAAAACGTATTGTATACTTATTGTCATGGAATGTACCAAGATTATTATATATATATACAATCTCGGAATTAACTAAGATTATAATATTTTGTTATACTAATGATAACATGTCCAAATATATATAGGATATAGGAAAAGTTAGCAAGGATATAGTTAATATAGTTTTTACAATATAAATTTCGTTCATACAACGTTAATTTTAGCAGATTTTGTTTTGCTTGCCAAATATTCATTACAACTCCGTTTAAAGTGAATCAAATTGCTATGGATTCCTTAAGAAGTTAATTTTTAAAAAATAATTCAAAAATTTCAGCCCATGTATTAATATTCAGAGTTTTACCCTCTTTTTGTGCCGGTGGACAGATTTGGAAGAATCCCGGCACCCACCCAATATATGATTTTTGATAAAATACTTTCACTTTGTCTAAAATCATGAAAAAAATATTAGAAGTCTTATTTACATATATTAACATATTTCCAAAATCTTAGCCTCGAAATCAAAGTCTAAGATAGGTTTTTAATTCTCAACCAAAAACAGCTCACTTTTTACCGAATGGAGATTAAACGATATATGTTAAGTTTCAAGGTGTTCTTTATATGTACAAGTTATAAGTTCTTATATTAACTTAATATAACATCATAATACATATAAATAAGTGTTATTAGAGATAAGTTAGAAAGATTAGATTAGTTCTTCAAACAAGTTTAGAATCAACTAAACTATGTTCTAGTTTATAAACTCTTATATAGATAGCTATAAACATATGAATTGAAAAAGAGAAAAAGTAAAGTTTTTACCTCAAGTTTAGAATGTAAAGTTGCTGGAAAGAAGTAGTAGAACAAAACTTGAGAGAGTTCTTGCAAGTGTGTGTGAAAATTGGAAGTAAAATTTGGAAAATAAATGTGTAAAAATGAGTTAGAAATGGTGCTTATTTATAGGCTTGAAAATTTGGTTTTTAGTGAAAATATCTAAGATAAGTTAAAATGTATTATGTCATGGATGATATATTAAATTGATTAAGTCATGGATGACATATTACACAAATAATTGCAGATTTCTATTGGTATATACCAATAGTAAATACTTCTAGAAGCTGTGTATAATATGGGTAAAAATGCCGTATGAATGCGAGTAGAATTCTTGAGGAAATTGAATGAAAATACGAGTATAGCTATCCTTTATATGTATTGGTATATTATAAAGTGTATTTAATACTTGTAAGGATGTATTTATACTCGTAATACATTATATGTAAATACATTTTAACATAAGTTAATTACGTCGTTTAAATAGTAACATATATATTGTTTAAAAACTCTTTAAATTAGTAGTATGAATATATATATATATATATATATATATATATATATATATATATATATATATATATATATATATTATATATATATATATATATATATATATATATATATATATATAATACTTTGTTAATATACTTAATGAGATATTTAATTATAATATTTTCAAGTTAAATCTATATATAAATCCATATATATACACAATAATTAAACAATTAAATAATTAAATCAAGTTATGACGTTTGTGAATCGTCGGAATAAAAGGTTGACCAAAAGCTTGTGTAAAACTCTTTTCGGAGGTTCAAGACTTATTAAAATTCATTGCTTATCAAGTCGGAATTATATAAAGATTAAATTTAAATTTGGTCAGAATTTTTCGGGTCGTCACACACCTCCATCACCATATGTACAATATTTGATGTAACACCCCGTTTTTCATAACGTGTTGCTTGTGGTGGTGTTTAGGTTCCTAGACTCGAAGTTGGGTTTGTAAAACGTTAAAACTCGGACGTCATTAAGTTACAAGGTATGCAATCGTATCTTTTGACCCCAAATGAAGTCCGAGCTAATGTTAAAAACCTTACCTTTGGAAAGTAGAACTTATTATGTTTCCAACAATATTTGGTTCATCAAAAACGGAGTTACGGTCTAAAAGTTACGACCAAAACAAGTTCAAAAAATGGGGAAAAAATGTGCCCGGCGCAATTTGTGGCTGGCTGGGGTTCAAAAGTCTGGTCAGGACCCAAATGGGCACATTTTTCCAGATGAGTTTGCGGCCAGCAAGCGCAATTTGTGGCTGAAGCGTATGTTTGGTGGTTTTCTTGATATTTTGAGTTTTAATGAGGGGCTTAATGGTCTTTTCACTTGAGGGTTGGTTTTTGAGCCACAAAACTGACCCAATGCTTATCTTATCCTCATATTTACCTCTTCCACATACTTTCATCTTTAGAGAGAGAGAGGAAAGAGTTTAAAGAGAGAGAGAGCTTGATTTGGAGAAGAAGAAGTCGGATTCTCACCAAAGCTCGAGTGTTAAAGTTGTTCATCTCGTTCTTGGCTATATTTTGGTAGTGGTGGTAAGTTCTAATTCCGAATTTCATTTGTTTGATTTGATGTTCAATTTAGGGTTTGAACTTGGATTGATGAGAAACCCATTGATGCCCATGGAGTGAGTTTGTTGCTGCTAGTAAGTGGGTTTTAGACTCATTATTGGTGGTTTTTGGGTTGGATGACTAATTGGCCATGTTAGGACTTGTAAATTGGGTATAATCACTATGATTAGTGATTATATTGATGATTGGAACCCAAATGGGTGTACTTGAAAGACTAATTTTGAAATGGGTCAAAATTAGGGTTTATGGGTCCATTTGGGGAAGATAAGTGTTTAACACTTATGATTTGGTTTAATTGGTGTATTAGGACTATTTTCACTAGTGTTAGTGATTATTGGTTAGTTCATGCTTGGAAGTGCAATTGGGTCAAAATTGCACTAAGTGTCAATTTGGGTTGGTTTGTAATCCAACCTAATTGTGTTGTTTGTTATGTTATAAATGGAATAGGTACTTTCCATTGAAGTTTAAGGATTTGGCTTTGCATTCATCAAGCCGCTAAGGTGAGTGGAATATTTATACATGTATGTATGTAGTTTATTTACTCGTACGCGATGTGGGCCTTAGGTGCCACATCGTGAGTATTGGTGTTATGTCACAAGTCGGTGACTTATTGATAGTATGGGTGATGAGAACTACGGCTCGGTAGCGTCTTCGTAGGTGGTTCACAAGTCGGTGACACCTCATGGTGGTTCACCAGTCGGTGACCCCTTATGTCTTCGTAGGTGATTCACAAGTCGGTGACACCTCATGGTGGTTCACAAGTCGGTGACCCCTTATGTCTTGGTAGGTGTTTCACAAGTCGGTGGCACCTCTTGGTGGTTCACAAGTCGGTGACCTCTTATGTACTGGCGTGTGATTCACAAGTCGGTGACACCTTATGGTGATTCACAAGTCGGTGACACCTTATGATGATTCACAAGACGGTGACATCTTTGCGAGTTGGACTCGACGTTATTGGTCGACTACAAGTCGGTAGCACCAAAGCGGGGGAAATGGTTACGCATGTTTGGCTTGTTATGTTTAGCTTATATTCGTGGTGAATTATGTACTAACGTTGTCGCTAGTTATATATATATATATATATATATATATATATATATATATATATATATATATATATATATATATATATATATATATATATATATTTGTATGTTTGGTGATGCTAGCTTGCTTATGCGTTATTCGCATGGTATTTGTAAGTGGATGCGCGTAGGTGAACTATATATATATATATATATATATATATATATATATATATATATATATATATATATATATATATAAATATTGCATTAACTAAGCAATTAGCTTACCCTCTCGTTGTTTACATTTTTTAGGTTCGGAAGCGGACGTGGTGAGGGTATGCTCGGGATTTATAGGATTTCCCTTTTGTAGCTTGCTTGGATTACTTTTTGATTCGGCCTAGGATTGGGTAGTTTATCCCCAAACATCATGCTCGGTTTGGGTTGTAAAGTAAACTAGTCCGGTCAAGGTTTATCTTTTGGTTACGTCAAATGGGTCTTGGGTTGTATGCCCGTTTTGTAATTCAATTCATGTATTGTATGTTTTAAAGATGTTTAAACTTAATATTGTAATGAAGATGCTTTTGGAAATATAATTGGGACCTAATGTTGTAAATATTATTATGTTAATAATAAAAAGTGTCATGTTTTTGGTAAAACGAAGTTGGGTCGTTACATTTGAAGCATTATGTACAACCTTATAATAAAACATCCTCATGACCATGTACAAACTTTAAAACAATTTGTTCTATCTTTTACAAAACACCTCATGAACAAATGTACAAACTTTGAAACATATTGTACAACCTTCATATAATAACTAAATTTTAAATTTAAAAAAAATTAAAGAGCCATTTGTTATTACTAATAATTATTTTTAAAAATATAAATACTCAGTTTTAGAGTGAACTTTATTATTATTAAAATATGAGCTCTCTTTACGGGATTAATTACATTACATATGTATACAAAATACATGTCTCAATAAAATATTTTAATGTAGGCTTTTATGACAAGAAAAATACTAATTGTAATAAAAATTGAAAGTAATTGTGGGAGAATAAATGTAGTTCATTTATTCTGACAAAGTTAAGTATATCAATATGTTTGTAAAAACAACAAAAAATTTCTTAGTCGGAATCTGTGATTCCACGGGTCATTAAACTAAATGACTTTAGCATTTACTTTCACTTAATACCTAAAACATATCATTGATTAAACTGTTTTGTTTAAAAAACACGTGATTCCACGGGTCATTTCACTAGTGTATGTGTGTGTGTGTGTGTGTGTGTGTATATATATATATATATATATATATATATATATATATATATATATATATATATATATATATATATATATATATATATATATATATAGGGAGAGGATCCTCAGAGAACTCAACTAAAGAGAGAACCCAGAGAACTAACTGCCCGCTCCCCCACTTTCTATTCTAAACATTCAGAACCGATGGAACCAACAGATGACCTTCAATCTATTGTAGGTTGACACCTTCAATCTTCAACAAATTGAACCTTATATTATTTAATTTAAGTCTGCAACAGTTGATCTTCAATCTACAACATATTGACCTTCAATCTGCAACAGATTGAAACTTTTTTTTAATTTAAGTCGGCAACACATTGACCTTCAGTCTGAAACAGATTGACCTTCAATCTGCAACAGATTGTATAACACCCCAGATATTTTTTTTTAATTACAGTGGAAGACCAATTTATAGATATAATATAAACATGTATATATATATAAAATCCCATTAATAATAACCACATCAATAAATAAATGATCGGGTGTTATATTAAACATTAAAACAGCTTTTAATATAAAAGACACGACATCAGAGTTTTCGGCTTTGTCAAACATATCTTCCAGCAACCCATCTTTGTGATGACCCAGAAATTTCCGACCAAATTGAAACTTAATCTTTATATGATTCTGACACGATAAGCAAAGCCTATAATGTTGAGTCTCGAAAACTTTGAAAGTATGTTCATGTATTCAATTACCAATTCGACCAGTCCCGAAGATTCACGAACATTAGTGTGTAAATAAAAATGTAGATATAGATATATATATGTATATATATGTAATTATAAACAAAAGTATATATAACAATTTGAAATTATAAAACATAATGTAAACATTAAAATTAAATATGTAAAATAAGCTACAGAATAATTAAGTGTAAATTAAAATGAATTTATATATAAATATATATGATTACAATGTATAATTAATATTATATGTATATTGTAATATATAAATATTCAAATATGTTACTATATAAAATAAGTAATACATAATGTAAGTCAATATATTATATGTAATTACAAGACAAAGTATAAGTGTTATATTAATAATATGATTATTACTTTCATGATTATTATTATTAATGTTAAAATTAATATTAATATTAATATTTGTATTATTAATATTATTAAATTTTCTATTATAAAATATATATAAAATTTGATATGAATAAGTTATTATATTATTATTAATGTTAGTATTATCGTTAATAATAATATCATCATAAGTAGTGTTATTAATAGCATTATTGTTATCATTTTATTTAGATTGTTTTTTTTTAAATTTAATAAAATTATTATTTTTTTGTTAATAATATATATTTATTATGATTATTAGAATTATTAATATTATTATTATTATTATTAATTTTATTATCATTACTTATATAATTATTATTAGTATTAATATATACTTATTTATTTATTAATACAAATTATAACTAATCAGATAGATATTTAGAATCTGTTTTACGTCGTGATCAAACTATAACAACTTTTGTTTCTGTCACGATTAACAAATGAATCCATCGTACAACCTTTTAAAGAATCACAATCTGACTTTATTTTTTTATTAATTTCGTACTGATCAAATAATTTTTATAAAATCAATTAAGCGACAAAACAAACTTTGATTGGGTAAGTTTAGCTATAATGATATCCTTTATCTATTATATAACCCTCTGCTTATGACATTCGAATTAAAATAGAATAATTAAACTATAATTTTGAAGAAACAGTCGTGTTCCCCTGTTCTTGGACTCAACTTACAATAGCTCGATTTCGAAACCAATTTCAAATTCTATTAATGCAGTTCTGTTAGGAATGATCTAAACAAACTATCTGTAAGTTTTCATGCTTCAATTCTTTATATTGAATTCAAAATTTTGAGTCAAAAAAGTAATTCAAAAAGTCAAAGATTGTGTTCATCCTAAAATTCGAAATCTTTTTAGTATTTCCGTTATAATTAATGATCCATAAAGTTTCTATGAATGATTTAAAACACAATTCATGTTGTAATTATACCCTAAAATGATCTGAAATTTAATATTTGATTTAGTGTTCATGTTGTTTGTGACAGTGATGAACAACAATTGGAATTCGAATGAATTTACAAAATGTAAAAATGTAGATACATTGGAAATCTTTTAGTGAAACTATCTGCAAAATATAAGATTTCAAATCTTTAAAATGAGTATGATTTTTAGAGTCAAAGATTCAAAATTTAAAAGTCAACAAAATTTTCATCAAGAAATTCGAACCTGTCTTTATGTTTTCAGTTTAATTACTGATTCAAAAAGTTTACATGGATGAATTAGAACCTTTTTCATGTTATATGAATAGTCTAAAACATTCAAAAATTTCAAATTTGATCCAGAGTTTAAATAGGTATTAAAACGTGTTCTTCAAAACTGTGATTCAATTTAATTGTTTTAATTTCTGTTGTTATATAATCTGATCAATAAATAATCATTTCTATATCAATTACTAATCCTAAAACTGAATATGTAATTAGGTTAACATTAATTGATCCCTGGTCAATTATGTTGGAGGAATATAAAGAAACAGATAGTTGAGTTAAATAAATAGAAATAAGAATAAAACAGATAAACAGATCAGTTCAGCTAGTTTGGGCGAGTGTCGGGTGTGCAAGAGGTCACGGGTTCGAGTCCAGGTGGATGCATTTCTTTTTAGAAACCCTTTTAAAGGTAGATTCCATTTTTAAAATTTATTATTATTATTATTATTATTATTATTATTATTATTATTATTATTATTATTATTATTATTATTATTATTATTATTATTATTATTATTATAATTATAATTATAATTATAATTATAATTATAATTATTAATAACATTGTCATTACTAATATTATTATTTTTGTATTGTTCTTAAGTATTAGTATTATTATTATGATTATAACTATGATTATCATCATTATTATTTTTATGAAGACAATAAAGTCTATTATTAGTTCATTAAAATTAAGACTTGTATCATTTTAAGATTATTAGTATTATTATTATTATTACTAGAATTATAATTAGTATTAGTTAAATAATTATTATTATTATTATCAATTATCAGTATCATGACCATTAGTATTATTATTATTATCATCATAAGTATTAATATTATATAGTTATCAAAATCATTATCATAATTATCATTAACAGTAAAAAGTAATATTTTTACAAGTATTATTATTAATATCACTATTATTATCATTAACACTATTACCCTTATCAGTGATATTAATTACTATAATTAATATCATTTTTATTAATATTAATATGATTTTAGTATCATTATAATTACTATTTTTAACAAACAAATGATATATATTATAAAAATACATTTAATACTTATAACATAATAAAAGCAATATTTTCATATACAAAAAGAGTATATATATATATATATATATATATATATATATATATATATATATATATATATATATATTAATATAAATATGATATAATTAATAAATTAACTATATATAAACTTATTCCATTACAATTATGTGTATTAATAAATATACAAATGATATAGGTTCGTGAATCCAAGGCCAACCCTACATTGTTCAGTTTCGTCGTATGAATATTTTTATAACAAAATATTGGATTGTGAGTTCATTTGATTCCCTTTTACTCTTTACAAATTTGGGACTGAAAATACATGCGCTGTTTTTATAACTGTTTTTTTAAAATGCTTTTGAGATATATTTTTGAACTGAGAATTCATGAACTGCTTTTATAAATGTTTGAGGAAATAGACACAAGTACTAAAAACTGCATTCTATGATAGAATTATTTGGATTCAGAGGTTCGATTTCTATAAAGATTATCGACCATCGGTGAGAAATTTTTGCATTGCGTGATGCATTAGCTACCGAAATGGTTCAATTTATTAGCTACTATCGGTGAGAAATTTTTTCATTGCACGATGCATTAGCTACCGTTTTAGCTATCCTTGGTGAGAAATTTTTGCATTGCACGATGCATTAGCTACCGAAATGGTTCGATTTATTAGCTACTATCGGTGAGAAATTTTTGCATTGCATGATGCATTAGCTACCGAAATGGTTCGATTTATTAGCTACTATCGGTGAGAAATTTTTGCATTGCACGATGCATTAGCTACCGTTTTAGCTACCCTCGGTGAGAAATTTTTGCATTGCACGATGCATTAGCTACCGTTGGTGAGTTTGTTATGAAAATTTCCAGTGTTCTTCATATGAATGATTTTTACAGCAGTGAGCAGACCTGCACAGATTGTTTTTGAAATATGAGCATCTTGTAGTCGATTATATTATTGGAAATGATTAATTATGATAAACTCATGAACTCACTAACCTTTTGGTTGACACTTTAAAGCATGTTTATTCTCAGGTATGAAAGAATCTTCCACTGTGCATTTGCTCATTTTAGAGATATTACTTGAAGTCATTCATGACATATTTCAAAAGACGTTGCATTCGAGTCATTGAGTTCATCAAGATTATTATTAAGTCAATTATAGTTGGATATATTATGAAATGGTATGCATACCGTCAACTTTCGATGTAATGAAAGTTTGTCTTTTTAAAAACGAATGCAATGTTTGTAGAATGTATCATATAGAGGTCAAGTACCTCGCGATGTAACCAAATGTAATGTATTCGTCCAGATGGATTAGGACGGGTCGTTAAAGTTGGTATCAGAGCGGTGGTCTTAGCGAACCAGGTCTTGCATTAGTGTGTCTAACTGATAGTTGCTTAGATGCATTAGTGAGACTGGACTTCGACCGTGTCTGCATGTCAAAAGTTTTGCTTATCATTTCGTGTCAAAAATTACCTACTTATCATCCTTAGCAAATTACATGCTTATCATTCTTAGTCTAGACACATCTTACTGCATTGATTGCATGAATAGTGTATAGACAAAATTCATATCTTAGCGTATCTGTTAATTCATATCTTAGCGTATATGTTACTGTAAACTTTTCCTGACATATTCCGCAAATTCCTCTGTAATCTACGAAATCTTTTGTTCTATATATAGGGATATTCTATATAATTAGAATACCATCCGATAGCCGGGAATCATTTTATATCGAAAAATCCTTTACTCAATCGTACGAAATGGAACTCACCACTAGTTCAAGTTCCTTAGATTCCGACGACTATTCCGATATGGATATCCACTCGAGCTCCGAAAGAAGTGTAACCGGAATGGATCAACCGATCAGTCATCATCAATTCTGAATGAATTCGGGATGGATTCGTAGTCGACTTAATTAATGGAAATGCGAAGAAGGAGATCCTTTCCACCAACAGAATTCACCTCTTGGCAAAGAACCTGAAGCACTTACCGGCAAACCAGTCCGAAACACCATTTTCACCCTCATTGCCAGGATATCTCGTAACTATTACATAATATCTACAATTCAAAATCTTATTCATCCTCTTGTTTCAACCGTCAATCATTCCGGCGTAATAGAAGAAGTTAACGAGCTTCGCGCTCGAGTTGCAGTTTTGGAGAATATGGTGCAAAACTTACCAGCTTCAGCAACATCACGGGCACCAACAATACCACCAGCATCGGCACCAGTACCACCAATAACACAAGCCTCAATGATAATGCTAAAAACGAACATATATTTCATAGCATTATTCCTCAAGAAAGACAAGCTTTTAGTTGCAATTGTTCTATTTACAAGTGATATTCGTTTAAATAATAAAAGGTGAAGACAAAAGACAGATTCGACGAATTGAAGATGCAAACGACCAAAAAGTTCAAAAGTACAAAAGACAATCAAAGAGGTTCCAATTATTGATAAGAAACGTCTCGAAATTACAAGAGTACAAGATTCAAAACACAAAGTACAAGATATTAAATTGTACGCAAGGACGTTCGAAAATCCGGAACCGGGACCAGAGTCAACTCTCAACGCTCGACGCAACGGACTAAAAATTACAAGTTAACTATGTATATAAATATAATATAATATATAATTAATTATATTAATTATATATATATTATATTTATAAATAAATCATCGGCAAGAAAGACTCCAAAGAATGTGAGCTGTGTTTTTAAACTCCGCGACTCGCGGAGTTTGAAGGCAAAAAATGTCGCGAGTCGCGGAGCCCCAATTTCTGAAACTCCCTATAAAAGCAACCGAATTCTGATCGCAAAATCCATCCTTTTTCTTCTTCTCTCATAAAACGTATTATATATATATATTATAATTTTAATTTTAATTTTAATTTTAATTTTAATTTTAATTTTAATTCTAATAATAAGGGTATGTTAGCGAATGTTGTAAGGGTGTAAGTCGAAATTCTGTTCGTGTAACGCTACGCTATTTTTAGTCATTGTAAGTTATGTTCAACCTTTTTACATTAATGTCTCGTAGCTAAGTTATTATTATGCTTATTTAATCCGAAGTAATCATGATGTTGGGCTAATTACTAAAATTGGGTAATTGGGCTTTGTACCATAATTGGGGTTTGGATAAAAGAACGACACTTGTGGAAATTAGACTATGGGCTATTAATGGGTTTTATATTAACTAAACAATACCTTGTTAATTCAATATACAAACTTATAATTCGACGTATTTATATATAACCACATACGCTTGACTGGGTACGGTGGGCGGGATATCTATAAATACCAATAATTATTCATTTTACCAGACACGGAACTGGATTAATAGTTAATAGACTTGTTGAAACAGAGGTGAATTACATTCAAGGGTAATTGGTGTAATTGTTAACAAAGTAGTAAAACCTTGGTTTACACGCAGTCGATAACCTGGTGTATTCATTAAATAAAGTATTAAAACCTTGTTACAATTCGAATCCCCAATTAGTTGGAATATTTGACTTCGGGAATAAGAATAATTTGACGAAGGCTTTCGCTCTTTATATTTATGACTGATGGACTATTATGGACAAATCCGTATGGACATATTAAATAATCCAGGACAAAAGACAATTAACCCATGGGCATAAAACTAAAATCAACACGTCAAACATCATGATTACGGAAGTTTAAATAAGCATAATTCTTTTATTTCATATTTAATTTCCTTTATTTTATATTTAATTGCACTTCTAATTATCGCATTTTTATTGTTATTGTATTTAATTGCACTTTTAATTATCGTACTTTTTAATTATCGCAAGTTTATTTTATCGCACTTTTATTATTCGCAATTTCATTATTGTTATTTACTTTACGCTTTAATTTAAGTCTTGTATTTATATTTATTATTTTACATTTGGTTTTAACTGCGACTAAAGTTTTAAAATCGACAAACCGGTCATTAAACGGTAAAAACCTCCCTTTATAATAATAATATTACTTATATATATATTTGTATTTGTATAAAAGTAAACTAATATAGCGTTAAGCTTTGTTTAAAAAGATTCCCTGTGGAACGAACCAGACTTACTAAAAACTACACTACTATACGATTAGGTACACTGCCTATAAGTGTTGTAGCAAGGTTTAAGTATATCCATTCTCTAAATAAATAAATATCTTGTGTAAAATTGTATCGTATTTAATAGTATTTCCTGTAAAAATATAAGCTATTTTATATACTACTCTGCTAAAACATCAAGTATTTTTGGCGCCGCTGCCGGGGAACTCTTAAACGCCAGAAGCGCAACGCTAATATAAAAAAAATAAAAAATTTTAGTTTACTTTTATTAAAATTCGTTTTTATAAAAATACATTTTAAATATTCGAAAATATAAAAAGAAAAACAAAAATATAAATATTTTTAGGAGTTTGATAAATATTTAAGTTTTATAAAGTTTCTTTAGTTTGTAAAAATATAAGTTTTATTTAATTTATTTTATAAATATATTTTATAAATATAAAAAAAAACTGAAAAAAAAAATTTAATATATATAAATCTATTTTTAAGATATTTTTAAAGTTATAAAGTAGTTCTATTTTTATTTAAGTTTTTAAATATAAGTTTTTATTATATAAATATTTTATAAATAGAAAATATATACTGATCGATTTGATCAGTCCCAACAAAAAAAAAACGTCGAATTAAAACTGTACCAGAGTTGAAAACTGGAACCCCGCGACTCGCGGGGTTTGCTGCTTTAAATACCGCAACTCGCGGAGTTTCTCTGACGCCACCGACAGAAACCCTAACTGCAATTAATTACGGAGTAATTATTAATTATTATTATTATAAACCCTAATTACGTATTATTATTATAATTAGTTTTATTTTAAAGTTTTACTTTTTATTTAATTTATATAATTAGTTAAATTAGTTTAATTAAATTGTAAAATTAATAGTTTTAATAAATAAATAATATAAAAATAATATTTTTATAAAAATTGTAATTTTTACAACTTTTTGTATATTTTTATATTTTATCCCTTTTTAATTGTTTTAGCGTAATATTTGTATTTTTAGCTCATATTTAGTTTTAAACTTAGTTTTTTCCATAGTTATTTTTACTTCTAGATTTTTAGGCTTTGCCGTAGAATTCCTTAAGTGCTTTTTCTTTAGACTAAGATTTAGGTGCTTTAGAATTTTGCGACGCCTTTTTAAATTTTAGTTTCTTTTTAAGTTATTTCCATTTGGGATTTAGTTTTTCTTGTAAGCTTTAATATTTTTAGACGACTTTTTCCTATGTATCAATTATCATTCCAATTAGTAATCTCAATTTGCGATTATAATTTTAAGTTAGTTGTAGTAATAAGGTTAGGTTAGTTAAGTGTTTTTAAGTTTTATAAGTTTCTTTTATTTTTCCGTCACCTTTTATTTTTCAACCTTTTTTCTTTTTCGACCTTTTTCCGACGAACTCTTTTTCTTTCTTATTTCTCGCTATTCTAGTTTTAGGACATAGATTTTTATTCTACTTCTTATCTAAATTTCTTAAAATTATGAAAATTTATTTTAAGTGGTTAAATTAATAGACATCAAAATTTTCTGGTTCATAGTAATAGTTGGATTTGTACGTGGACCGGGTTATTGGAGCCAAACAGTCCTCAATTATATTGAGACCAAACGAATCCTGCCCCTCTGCTGCATCTTTTGGCTATTCGAAACGTGGGCAAAATCAGAAAAGTCTATTGATTGGATAACTTATTATAATTTTTCTTTCCTTTTAAAAACTAATAGGATATTCAGTGAATGCACCGAGCAAGACGTTCACCACCTTTTGTACGTTCACCACCTGTAACTAGATCAAGACATTTAGCAAATATTACCGCCGTTGATTTTTCTTTAGAATCGTCATCCAGTCGACCAAGTACTTCAGTTCAAATTTCCGATAATCCATTTTTTGAACCCGACCTCACAATTGAGAATCCGGAGAATATTCAGGAACGGTTCGTAGATCCTGAACCACTAAACTTTCCTCCGGAACCACCAATCATTCAAACAGCGATTGTTGAGGAACGAACCATTAAATCAGAATCCTCTAGTGATTCCGATTCAACAAATTCAATTATGGAGAATCTGGAACCTTTAAGTATGGAAGACCGAATGAGAGCTAAACGCACTGGCCAAGGTCACGCAATTACTCATCCAGACATTAATGCGCCAGATTATGAAATCAAAGGACAAATTCTACACATGGTGACTAATCAATGCCAATTTAGTGGTGCGCCGAAGGAAGATCCAAATTCACATCTTCGTACCTTTAATAGGATCTGCACTCTATTTAAAATAAGAGAAGTTGAGGATGAACAGATATATCTCATGTTATTTCCCTGGACTTTAAAGGGAGAAGCCAAAGATTAGTTGGAAACATTACCTGCAGGGGCGATTGATACATGGGACGTTTTAGTTGAAAAGTTTCTTAAACAATTCTTTCCGGCATCTAAAGCCGTAAGACTTCAAGGAGAAATTGTTACGTTCACACAGAAACCGAATGAAACTCTATATGAGGCGTGGACTAGATTTGGAAAGTTATTAAGAGGATGTCCGCAACATGGTTTAGACACCTGTCAAATAGTACAAATATTCTACCAAGGATGCGACATCACTACAAGAAAAGACATAGATATAGCAGCTGGTGGTTCTATTATTAAGAAAGCCGAAACTGATGCTTACAAAATTATTGATAACACTGCTTCCTACTCACATGAGTGGCACCAAGAAAAAGATATCGTTAGATCATCTAAAGCAGCTAGAGCCGATTCTAGCCATGACTTAGATTCCATTTCTGCAAAGATAGATGCTGTCGAGAGACGAATGGAAAAGATGACTAAGGATATCCACTCAATACGAATTAGTTGTGAGCAGTATGGAGGACCACATTTGACAAAAGATTGTCTCAGTATTGAACTAACAATGGAACAAAGGGAGAATATTTCATACATAAACCAAAGGCCTGGAAATAATTATCAGAATAATTATCAACCACCAAGACCAATTTACAATCAAAACCAGAATTATAACCGAAATATTCCATACAACAACCAACAAGGTCCTAGCAATCAACAAGTATCCAATAATAATTACAATCAGCAAAGACGTAATTTTCAAAACAAACCACCACAACAAACAGATGATAAAAAGCCGAATTTAGAAGGTATGATGACGAAGCTAGTTGAAACTCAAACGCAGTTTTTCACATCTCAAAAACAAACTAATGAACAAAATGCTCAAGCATTTAGAAATCAACAAGCTTCCATTCAAAATCCGGAACAAGAAGTAAGTAACCTAGCAAGGTTAATAGGTGAAAGAAAACCGGGAAGTTTACCTAGTGATACAAACGCTAACCCCCGGAATGAAACAGCTAAAGCCATTACCACAAGAAGTGGTACAACATTTAAACCACCTGAAATACCTGTAACTTCTGATGAAGCTATTCCTACTCCACAAGAACCGCAACCTGATCAAGATAAGGAAAAAGAACCGGTAGTTGAAAAGGTTAATGAAGATAACACAGTTAAGGTTAAACCTTATGTTAAACCATACCAACCACCACTTCCTTATCCGAGTAAAATGAAGAAAGAGAAACTTGAAGCCGAGCAATCTAAATTCTTGGATATGTTTAAACAGATAAATGTAAATCTTTCTTTCATTGATGTAATTTCAGGAATGCCTAGATATGCTAAATTCTTGAAAGATCTAATCTCAAATAGAAAGAAAATGGAAGAACTCTCGGCTGTCACCATGAATGCTAATTGTTCAGCAGTACTGTTGAATAAGATACCAAAAAAACTATCTGATCCAGGAAGTTTCACAATTCCATGTTTTCTGGGTAGTCTTAGTTCAATAGAAGCTTTGGCAGACTTAGGTACTAGTATAAATCTAATGCCGTATTCACTATACGCTAAACTAGACCTTGGAGAATTGAAACCAACCAGAATAAGCATACAACTAACCGATAGATCAATAAAATATCCTAGAGGGATAATGGAGAACATGCTAGTTAAAGTTGGTACTTTAGTATTTCCAGTAGATTTTGTTGTTCTGGACATGGAAGAAGATTCTCAAGTTCTTCTCATATTAGGAAGACCATTCTTAAACACGACTAAAGCAATGATAGACGTGTTCGGTAAGAAACTGACCCTAAGTATAGAGGATGAGAGTGTTACCTTTTCAGTTGATAGAGCAATGCAACAACCACAATCTACAGATGATACATGTTATTATATTCAAACTATAGATGCACATGCAGAATTATTAGAAGAATTTCTAGAATTACAAGGAACAGGAGAATGTTCTTTAGGAGAAGGTAATGAACCAATTGATGAAGCTGAAATGTTAGCTACACTTATAGCTAATGGATATGAACCAACAACAGAAGAAATCCAAATGCTAAAAGAAGAAGACAGATATCGATACAAATCATCGATAGAAGAACCTCCGAAATTAGAGTTAAAGCCACTTCCAAACCATTTGGAATACGCTTATTTACATGGTGAATCTGAATTACCTGTAATAATATCGTCTTCTCTTACTGAAAATGAGAAATCACAACTCATTTCTGTGTTGAAAGCTCATAAACCAGCCATTGCATGGAAGATTCATGATATTAAAGGAATAAGTCCTTCGTATTGCACACATAAAATCCTTATGGAAGAAGGTCATAAAACGTATGTGCAACGCCAACGAAGACTAAATCCTAATATGTAAGATGTAGTTAAGAAAGAGATTATTAAACTGCTAGATACAGGTCTAATTTATCCAATCTCTGATAGTCCATGGGTAAGCCCAGTTCAATGCGTGCCTAAGAAGGGTGGCATGACTGTCATTACAAATGAGAAAAATGAGCTTATTCCTACTAGGACTGTAACAGGATGGCGTGTATGTATTGATTATAGAAAATTAAATGACACCACCAGAAAAGATCACTTTCCCTTACCTTTCATAGATCAAATGTTGGAAAGATTAGCCGGAAATAGTTACTATTGTTTTCTAGATGGATTTTCCGGATATTTTTAAATTCCAATAGCACCCGAGGACCAAGAGAAAACCACATTCACGTGCCCTTATGGTACTTTTGCTTACAAACGCATGCCATTTGGACTTTGCAACGCCCCTGCAACCTTTCAAAGGTGTATGATGGCGATTTTTCATGACATGATAGAAGAATGCATGGAAGTTTTCATGGATGACTTTTCAGTCTTCGGTGATACATTTGAATCATGTCTAGTTAATCTGGAACGAATGCTTATTAGATGAGAACAATCAAATCTAGTACTTAATTGGGAGAAATGCCATTTCATGGTTAAAGAAGGCATCGTTCTTGGTCATAAAATTTCAAAAGAAGGAATTGAAGTGGATAGAGCTAAAGTAGATGTAATTGCTAAACTTCCACATCCCACCAATGTTAGAGGAGTTAGGAGTTTTCTAGGGCATGCCGGTTTTTACCGACGTTTCATAAAAGATTTTTCTAAAATTGCCACTCCTATGAATAAACTCCTAGAAAAGGATGCTCCATTCATCTTTTCAGATGAGTGTATCAAATCTTTTAATATTCTTAAAGAGAAACTCACTAATGCGCCGATCATGATAACACCAAATTGGAATCTACCATTTGAACTAATGTGCGATGCAAGTGATTTTGCAATGGGAGCCGTTTTAGGACAAAGGATTGAAAAACGATTTCAACCTATATATTATGCTAGTAAGACGTTACAAGGAGCACAAACGAACTATACAACTACTAAAAATAACTCCTTGCTATTGTCTTTGCTTTTGACAAATTTCGATCATATCTCGTTCTAGCAAAAACGATGGTCTATACCGACCATTCTGCTCTTAGATACCTATTTTCAAAACAAGATGCTAAACCAAGATTAATCCGTTGGATCTTACTCTTACAAGAGTTTGATATTGAAATCCGAGATAAAAGATGAGCAGAAAATCTCGCCGCTGATCATCTTTCTCGTCTTGAAAATCCCGAATTAGAAGTTCTAAATGAATCGGCCATACAAGACAACTTTCTTGATGAATATCTATTGAAGATAGATTATAAAGAAATTCCATGGTTTGCAGACTATGCAAACTACTTAGTTTGTGGATTCCTTGAAAAAGGATTATCGTACCAAAGACGAAAGAAATTCTTCAGTGATATAAAACACTATTTTTGGGAAGATCCACATTTGTTTAAAAGTTGTCCCGATGGAATAATACGCCGATGTGTATTTGGAGATGAAGCTAGTAAAATATTAAACCATTGTCACACAGGACCAACAGGAGGGCATTATGGGCCTCAACTAACAGCAAGAAAAGTTTATGATGCTGGATTCTATTGGCCTACAATTTACAAAGACGCACTCCTTCTTTGCAAATCCTGTGATGCTTGTCAAAGGGCCGGAAAAATAAGTCAACGTGATGAAATGCCACAAAATGTCATCCAAGTATGTGAAGTATTTGACATTTGGGGTATTGACTTTATGGGTCCATTTCCAAAATCTCATAATAATCTATATATACTCGTAGCCATTGATTATGTATCTAAATGGGCGAAAGCACAAGCTCTCCCAACTAACGATGCACGAGTTGTAGTCAATTTTTTAAAACGTCTTTTTGCAAGGTTTGGAACACCGAAAGCTTTAATAAGTGATCGGGGTACTCATTTCTGTAATAATCAACTTGAGAAAGTTCTTAAAAGATATGGAGTAACTCATAAAATCTCCACCGCATATCATCCACAAATAAGTGGACAAGTTGAAAATACCAACCGAGCTTTAAAACGTATTCTAGAGAAAACCGTAGGATCAAATTCGAAGGAATGGTCCATTAAATTGGAGGATGCACTCTGGGCTTTTAGAACAGCCTACAAAACTCCAATTGGAACCACACCTTTTAGACTTGTTTATGGAAAAGCATGTCATCTTCCAGTAGAAATTGAACACAAAGCATTTTGGGCTTTGAAGACATGTAATCTTGATTTACATGAAGCTGGACGTCTACGATTAAGTCAACTAAATGAATTAGAAGAATTAAGACATGAAGCATACGAAAATTCGTTAATCTATAAAGAAAGAACGAAGAAATGGCATGATAAAAGAATCAGAAGTTCAAAAGAATTTAAAGAAGGAGACAGAGTTCTTCTTTTCAATTCACGATTCAAGCTATTTCCTGGAAAATTGAAATCAAGATGGTCTGGACCATTCATAGTCAAAAGAGTTTTCCCATACGGAACGATAGAATTAATAAATTCAAATGGGATTGAATTTAAAGTTAATGGTCACAGAGTTAAACATTACATACATGGTCCGATGGAAGTTGACAATGAAGTTAATCATAATTTCACCACCCAAGAAAACCTTCAAAATGAAAACATAAATACGTTATCAACAACATATGAAAAATCAAAACTGGAATATAGGGAGGATTCAAATTTGAGTGATGAAGAAGAATTCCTATACAAACCTCCCATTCCAAGAAACGAAGAAAAATGTGAACAAGAAATTCAAATAGAAATGAAAGAATCAAGGAAAGAACACCCGAAAAAAGTTTACAAACCAACTCGACTTACTAAAGCAGGAGACCCGGGTGAATTTATCATTTCTTGCTTACTTAATGATGGTGCTGTATATAATGGACTCGCAGATTTAGGAGCAAGTGCAAATATTATGCCTCTTTCCTTATACAAAAGATTAGGCATGGGTAAATTAAAACCAACCAAAATAGGTGTTCAATCATTTGACCAAACCATTAAACACCCGGTTTGAATAGCAAATAATTTACTTGTTAACGTGGGAAGTTTGACCTTTGTTGCAAACTTCATAGTGATTAATATGGAGGAAAACCTTGATATTCCTCTAATTCTAGGTCGCCCATTTTTAGCAACCACCGAGGCATTCATTGATGTAAGAGAAGGTAGAATAACACTTAGACCAATAAAAACGCATAAGTGTGGGGAAGATGAAGAAACACTTAATGATGATCCAATCACAAAGAATGCCGTTGATGATACGAAATTAGATGAACCCATTTTTAACAGTTCAACGAAGAAACTTTATAAACGGATTCACGATGCTAAGATTAAAGGAAACTTTAAGTTATATAACCGATTAATATCCAATTTATCGTCAAAAGAAAAGGCAATGTTAGTTGAATTTGTGAAATTTACGGAGGAAATCAACAAATGGATTGAAGTAAAAGTCAAAGATATACAAGTTGTTGATGATTCAATTGAAAATAATGTTAATCACAATTTCGATACCACATCTGACTAAGTGTGGGGAGAATCAAGGGGTTTATGTATTTCTGTTAGAGTTAGATTGTCTGTTTTCGTGTAGTTCTCGAAAATGGAACCCGAATGGTCTTTCCCTAGCTGACCCTAAAGAACTAGTCTTCTCCCCCCATTCTGAATTTTTATTTTTTTAGGTTTTTACAAAATGAAGACTGCCTGTGAACTAAACCATGGTCTAATGCTACACGCTTTGATCACTAAACGTAATAATGACACACTTCCGAGTGAAATAGTATCAGTAATCAGAGAAAGAATGGACGGAGTTAGAAAAGAATCGAGATGCGAAGATAATAAGTTACAATTTGGTAAAGGAAAATCAAAATCCGCAGCGAAAAGAAGAGCACGACACCTAGAAAGATGTCACAAATGCGGAAAATGGTCACATGGAGGTAAATGTTCAAATAATCAAACCTATTCAAATACCGAATTTGTTACTTTATGCAGAGACGGACCGTTCATATGTTTAGAAGAAAAGACACTGAATGCTCGAGGTTACGCCTATGTAGCTATGGAAAACCAATTAAACCGACTATCTTATGAATGGGATAGATCATATAACTATGAAATCTATTTCACAGGTAAGTCTGTACAGTTCTTATTTTTATTTTTATTTTTAACCTTTTGATAATAAACGCTAATTTGTTCGCTATAAAGTATTAAATTGGTATTGAATAAAATTAGGTTTGGCGACCGAAATTATTGATATCATTCAAAAATTTATTACATCACTGCGAAATTTAACGTTTATTTTTAAGGTATAAATATCTTTAATCAATCAACCCAAAATATTTTAAAAATTCGTCATGAGTTAAATTAGGTCTTGGAACCGAAATTACTTTACTGAAAAGAGGGGCGCATATTTTTGATAATATTTGATTGATAAAAGTGGGATAAAAAGCCAAAAAGATTTTTAATTTTATTTTTACCATGTTTTTAAAATTAATATATAAATCTTAAATTAATATTGTAAACTTTATAAAAACAATATATTTAAAATTGTAAATATTTGAAAAATTAATATAAGTTTGGTGTGAATTTATAATATGAATTTTTAAATTAAGTTTGGTGTGAATTTTTAATTATTAAAATATGAATTTTTAATTTTATGCATTTTAAATTTTAAGTTTGGTGTGAATTTTTAATATTAATTTTGAATTTTATATTTAAGTTGTGTGAATTTAAAAAACAAAAATTTACTTTATCTCATTAAGTTAAAAATATGATTTTTAAAATTCGTCGTAAGTTGAAGACTAGGTCTTTGAACCGAAATTGCTTTACCCAAGGGAGGGACGAGAACTTTTATTATTATTATTTTTAATCTTATTGAATTAAAGTATGCCAAAAATATTAAAAAACCCAAAAATCTTAGCTTTTAAAACAATCGCTACAAAAAGACAAATTTTAAAATTTTGTCGAAGGACGGACTAGGACATCGATCTGAAACGACCTCGTCCTAAATAACAAGGGAAACAAAATTTTAAAATTAATTACTTAATTGTTTTAATTAATATAAGATGTTATATATAAAAAAAAACAAAAAAAAAAAAAACAAACTCCGCGACTCGCGGAGTTTGAAGGGGAAATCTCCGTGACTCGCGGAGGGATCGAATTACAGAAAAAAAATATAAGAGCTGGAACAGCTCAGTTCACTCCCCACACCAAATACTGCGAAGAACACAGCGAAAATACTCGAAAATACACGAAAAAAACCCCCAAAATCACAATTTAACCGTTAATCATCAAATCTTTTACTAAAATCATGTTGAGAAGGATGCTATCAAGGAATTACTCAAGAAAAACGGTAAATTTCTACACCTAAACACCATTTAATCCGAAAATTAGTATTCTTGGGCAATTTTTTCCCCAATTTGATTTTGATGCTTTTTAGTGTAATTATGCTTAAATTGTTTATGTATTATGCTTGTACAACCTAGATTGATGATATTTAACATGATTAGAAGCCTTAAACTTCAAGTTTAGAATAATCTAGGGTTTGTGTTCTTGAGCAAATTTGGGGCTTTTTGATATAAACAGGTTATGGCCGATTTTTGTCATGAATTGTTGCTAAATTAAGTAGTGTAACATGTTTAGGTAGTTAAATGATCCAAACTTTGAGCCTAAACATGATTTTGAGAATTAAAGTGGACTTTTTCAAGTTTAAAAATTCATGAACTTGATTTTTGAGAGATAATGCCATTTGAAACTTGTTTAATTGCTAGTGATGATTATTTTGACATGTTATTTGAGTTAAATGCTTATGAACTTGGAGAACATTTTCGTATATGCTTATTTGAAAAAGTGTAGATTTGATAAAAATGTGAAAATGAGCTTAAGTTTGATATAAATTGATCATGTCATTGTAATTATTTTGATTGATGATTTTGCTGACACTAATGCATATTTGGATGCACAAAAATTGTGTTTGATGTGTTTTGCAGACTGAAAGGGGTGAATCTTCATCCCAAGCTCGCAATGCTCCTGCTGAGAATGCAGAACAACAGGAGGTGGATAACTACTACAAGCAAGATATACCACATCCAGTCATGACCTTTTCTGATATGCACTTGGAAGATTTGCACCCGAACCTAAGATTTGACAGACTTTGGATAGATTATCCAAAATACCAAAGGGGTTTGCATACTCTTCATTCTAAGGTTGTTGAGGTACCTAGGGTCATAGAATGGGGACCATTAGAAGCTGTAGAATTGGCCGGGCCAATTAGGGAATTACTTGTACAGAGGTATGGTAATTCTACTTTTAATGACTGGGTACGTTTATTCACCATGCGTAGACCTGTATATAAAGTATGGTGTGAAGAATTGTTGTGTAGTATAGAATTAAACGATCGGGTAGCTAGTTTAACCGATCGATCTTTTATTAGATTTTTGTTAGGAGGTTCGATGTGCCACATGTCTTTACTAGACATGGCTCAGGCTTTACGTATATATACGCCTGAGGAGTTAGCATCTGCCGATTGTAGAGGGTTGATACTAAATGGTAGAAAGATAGATGAAAATTTTGATACACACGGTGTATGGAGTCAAATGACAAGCCATCACCGATTCAAAGGGGGAAATTACTCTTATTTGGATGTAAATAGAGCTGAATTAAGAGTGATTCATAGGTTTTTAGCTAATTCGATTACACAAAGAGGTAAGAACAAGGAAAAGGTAAATGAACAGAATTTGTTTTACCATATGTGTATTCGAGACCCACAAAGCGCTGTAAGTATACCGTATTGTGTGGGTTATTATTTATCAGCTATGGTTAGGGGGATGAGACCGCATAGCATAATAGGAGGTGGTATTTTTATTACTTTGATTGCTGAATATCTCGGTGTGGATATAAGTCGGGGGGGATGTAATGACCCAGAATTTTCCGACCAAATTATACTTATGAGATTAATATTTACATAAATTAAACCACACCAACATGATAAGCAATCCAAATTGTTGAGACTTGTATTTTTGAAAAGAGTTTTACACAACGTTTGACCGTCCAATATGACCGATGATATCACGAACTATATAACATACGATAATTATACGTTTGTGTATATATATGTATTTATATATATTTAACATGATCTAAGGATGGTTTAACATCTCATTGTGTACTAATGACAATGAGTTATAAGTATATTTTGAAACTACTAACTTAAGTTTTCAAAACGATAACTATACGTAACATTCTTTGATATATATACTTATAATCTATAATGCTTATACATGTATCGTATATATAATGTATTTAATCACTTTTTAAGGACTTAAATACATAAAACAATATAAGTATATTCACAAAAGATAGCTATATTTGAATTCTCGTTCCGTTTCCTCAAGATTTCTATACGTATATCTAGGGTATATGTACCCGTATCATACCCAGCTTCTATATGTATTTACTATTGGTATATACACATCAAATCAACATCCTAATCAACATTATTACTGCCCTAGATATGAGGTAACTAGGATTTGTCAAGTAGTATGAATTATTAGTAAGAAAACAAAATTAGGAATCCTTTTCTTTCTTTATAAACTAAAAACGTTTTTATAAATGAACACCATTTTTTCACTCCATTTTATCATACCTACACCCTCATTTCTCTCTCAAAATACTCCTAACTTCATACTTGATCATCTCCAAGCATTTTCCCCATCATTTAGCTTCAATTACAAGCCTTAAACACCATAAGAAAACTCTTTCAAGAATATATCAAAATAACCACCCATTTGAAGAAGCTTACTTCCAACCTTTTGATCTAACTCCACCACTCTTTGATTCCAAGATTATTTCTTATCTTTTGCCGTAACTTTGTCCAAGTAACTTGAGGTAGTAACCTTGTTCATAATCTTATTCAATTCATATTCATATAGCTATCTTATTTTGTGGTATAAAATTTTAACAACAAGAACATAGTTTGAATGATTTCAAACTTGTTCGCAAACTAAATAGATACTTATAACTTGAATTTTAAAACACTTCAAGACCTGTAATATATCATAATGATATGCTAACCTAACAAGATATAACTTAGTTTTACAAAGAACATCTTAAAAACTGAATCTACGTCGTCGGAGTGCAACCGGGGGCTGTTTTGGGTTGGATAATTAAAAACCATCTTGAACTTTGAATTGGAAGTTCATGTTCTGGAAAAATGATATTTCTTATGAATATGTTAACACTTAAAAATTTCATGGTTTAACTCAAAGTGTAAGTATTTTTAGAAAAATGATCATTAAATGTTGTTTTTATGATGGAAAATGATCACTTTCATAAGTTTCACCAAAGTTTGACCTATAACCTATGATTTCGAATACAAACTAAGGTATTTTCAGTTCATATTCTTAAAATTTGACTCGATCCAAGGAAGTGGCAAGTTGAACCAACAAAAACGGAGTTGTAATGAAGAAACTACGACTAAAACAAGATTGGGTATCCGAAGCTAGTTTAGCTACGAAAATATTTGGAGAAAAAGTAAATTAATCATATCTTTTGTAATTAATATGATATTTTATATATAATTACTTATGATTTGATTTTATATATTTCAGGACCACCCGTAAACAACACGAGAAGATTAATCATAAGACCTCATGATTGTACGCAACACGTCATTTGACAACACGGTACTTTATGTACGCAACACGTCATTTGACAACATGGTACCATGGGTCGAGATTAATTCTGATCAATACGAATACGATGGGGTCTTTATTTATTTTATTTAAGCAACTAATTGTGGACCACTAACATCGGACTGCTAACCACGGACTAAGAAAATATTAAAAGTATTACAAGTATATATATATATGTAACGATTACTTAAAAAGAAAATATGTTGATATATTATATATATGGTTAGGTTCGTGATATCTATCGGAGACCAAGTCGAATTAAATACCTTCAAGGCAAAAGTGAGTTTCATTTGCTCCCTTTTTAATTGCTTTTGCAATATATATTTTTGGGCTGAGAATACATGCGCTGCTTTTATAAATGTTTACAAAATAGACACAAGTACTTAAAAATATATTCTACGTTGAGTTGTACCACTGGCATATTTCCCTGTAGCTTGGTAACTACTATTTACATGGGTATTGTAAACGCGAATCCTGTTGATAGATCTATCGGGCCTGACAACCCCAACCGGACTGGACGACCAGTATTCAACGGTTGCACAGTACTTCGTTTTGGTGACTACACTTGGTACGGTGTAGTGAGATTTCATAATAAAGGGAATATGCGACGTTGATTAAATGTTAAGTATGGTTACCAAGTGCTCAACCACTTAGAATGCTTTACATACACTTGCGAGTGTATTATGTTTATGATTATGAAATCTTGTGATCTATTAACATATTGAAATGATTGTTATGATAAACCTATGAACTCACCAACCTTTTGGTTGACACTTTAAAGCATGTTTATTCTCAGGTACGAATTAAGTCTTCCGCTGTGCATTTGCTCAATATAAGGACATTACTTGGAGCCGATCATCGCAATGGGACCAAATGTTGATGACTTCGTCCAGGTGGATTAGGACGGGTTCTTTTCAGTTGGTATCAGAGCGGTGGTCGTAGCGAACCAGGTCTTGCATTAGTGTGTCTAACTAGTAGTTGTTAGGATGCATTAATGAGTCTGGACTTCGACCGTGTCTACATGTCAAAAGTTTTGCTTATCATTTCTAGTCGGAAATCATCTGCTTATCATCCTTAGGAAATTACCTGCTTATCATTCATAAGTCTAGACACATTTTACTGCATTTACTGCATTAATAGTGTATAGACGAATTCTTATCTTAGCATATCTGTTATTGCGAACTTTGACTGATATCTTTTCAAAGATTCTCCGTAATTTACGGGATTTTGGTATTATATATACATATGTAAATTATGTAATGAAGAGTACTAAATCTAACTCCTATAATCTATTCCATACCAAAAATTCATTTTCCCCATTATACAAGATGGATTCCACATCTAGTTCGAATTCTTCAGATTCCGACAGTTATGCCGATATAAATTTCCATTCGGGCTCCGAAAGCAGCGTCACCGGAATGGATCAACCAATTTCCCATCATCTATTCTGGATGAATTGGGGATGGGTTCGTAATATACTAAATCACTGGATACAAGAAGAAGGTGATCCATTCCATCCACCAAATTGCCCTCTTGGCAATGAACCTGAAGCACTTACCGGCGAACCTATTCGAAACACCATTTTCTCTCTTATTTCTAGAGTATCTCGTCACGATTATATACTATCCCATATTACAAATCTTGTTCATTCGCTCGCTCCAACCGCCAATCATCCCGGTGTACTAGCACAAGTTAACGAACTTCACGCTCGCGTGACGGCTTTGGAGAACATGGTGCGAAGGTTGCAAACACCAGCAGCAGCACCAGCAGCATAATCAGCACCACCATCAATAACATCAACAATACCATCATCACCACTAACAAACAACATCCGCATCACACGTCTCGACATCATAATCTGTCCCACAAACATCAACATCATACGCACCATAGATACTAAGGAGTACCAACAATAATGAACGATGAAGTATTGATCCATAACTTCATTGATATTCTGCGAAGAATATGTGGTTTCAAAAAGTTTTAGAGATTTCTTATTCTAGCTCAAACCGAAAATCAAATGAGATTAATATCATATTAACTCATTAAATTCATGATTTCATCTGAAGAAAATATATATGTATATATGTTTTCATAAAGATTGTAATTAAAAGTTCTTTTGTACAAAATATTAATGGTGAAAATTTTTTTAACGGGTAGGTAATACCCGAGGAATAATTAGATTTCATCTTAATAAGTTACATTGTACATTCGTCGAAGCTGATTCAACAGTCATTTACTATCCTACTTACAACCACCGATATACGTATCCGTTCGCCGCAGAATAACCATTTTCATTCAATTTCATATTTGGATTTTGACTTCCCAGAATCCAACAAGTGGCATATGAAGAAAACATATGACAAAATAAAATCTGTTAGAAACAAACAAATTAACTATGAAAAATTTTGTTAAGAATCCACGCTAACTGTTCCAGCTAACTGTTCCTAGCTAACTGATTACATTTTATTTATCGCAATTTAATTATCGCACTTTTATTTATCGTCATTTAATTTCTGTAATTATTTTACGCACTTTAAATATCGGGACACGTATACAATGTTTTGACATATCATATCGACGCATCTATATATATTATTTGGA
The DNA here is from genome assembly GCF_046630445.1 of Rutidosis leptorrhynchoides. Classification (NCBI taxonomy): domain Eukaryota; kingdom Viridiplantae; phylum Streptophyta; class Magnoliopsida; order Asterales; family Asteraceae; genus Rutidosis; species Rutidosis leptorrhynchoides. The sequence goes on from NC_092334.1 coordinate 338,936,418, forward strand.
ATCACCATAGACACTCTATATGCAGTAATGATCGAGTTCTCTATACAGGGTTGAGGTTGATTCTACAATAATATATATAGTTTGAGTTGTGATCGAGTCTGAGACGTATACGGGTCACGACACGTATTAATTAATTCGTATATTATATATTAAACTATATATGAATTATTGAACTGTTACTGTGGACTATCGACTGTGGACTAATGACATCAGACAATTAAAATGAAATAAAATATTGATTATAACATATGAAACTAAACATTTCTTCAAGATTGCCACTTGATTTCATCTTAAACCTCATTGTATCACGACGATTACAATCAGCGTTCAAATCTATCATGATTCTTAAAAACACCTCAATCGAGAGGATTAACCAACCGCACTTCATCTACGGAAGAAAAGATTGATGCATATAGTTATGCACCTGAAAAACCCTCAGAAACTGAGTAAACGTTTGACACGTATCTGTTCTAGTTCCTTTGACATTGTTATTACCGAAGATCGTTTTGCAATCCCTTTCCAAAGTAGCTAATTTTGTCACAGCTCCAGCAAGTCAACTCCGACTTTTCATCTGAAACAACTTTATTATAACCGCGATATATATGCGTACTCTTTATTGTTACTGGGGAACCTTTTATATTCCACAATATTACCATCAGCGATTAATCATTCTAAAAACACAATTCTCCTGAAACTACCTCGGTTTGATAACCGATGACCCAGATCAGTTAACTTTGAAAATGCTGACGAAGCAGCATGTTGTAGATGATCTTAATGGCCAAAAGTTTGATGATAAAGAAAGGAGTTTTAGGAACGCTCGATAGAAAATTTAGTACCGAAAAGCGGATTATGCGAAACTATGAAGAAAGCCGTGGACAAATCACAAAGAATAAGTTTGCCTTCAAAGAATCCAAATGATTCTGTGCCTGCTGAAATCGTTAGCAAACATCTTATTTCTCATTCTAAACCTTCACAGACAAATCTTCTTCATCATCCATTGATATTAGAAATTCTAAGATATTCTCGTATGTTCTATTATAAATATCCTCCATATTTCTGGCGATATTTTCACAACTATTCTTATCTGAGATCATTTATCTCTCCGTAATATCTGCAACATAAAAGAAACTGTGTTAGTTTCTAAATTCTGAAACCTTCGAGTTTAAAATATGAATGTTTTGAAGTAGAGTTGGGAACTGAAGCATGGATTAGTATAACATAATGACACTTGATCAACGTCATTATATTACAGTAAGTCATGCTGAGTTTCTAATGAAGCATGATGATTCACAGTACCGTCATCATGTGCCATTTACACGACTCTTACATTCTATCTAATCTCTAAACATATCAAGAGAATATTTTTCTGGATGACTCGGTCTTCTCCAGGGTATTCTGGTAATTTAACAAATCAAGATCGTTCTATTACCATTTTCTTCTTAGAGCATTAGCTATGTTCATTCTGAATTTCATATCTACGAATTCCGGACCATTACTCGCTTGACTCGAAGTCGGGAAGAGAAAACGAAAGCATGAAGCTCCGAAAAATAATGAAGAATATAAACTCCGATAATAACCCCGAAATTACAAACCGTGTATATCGATGCAGATAGCAATATAGAGACACAGGAGAATTAGAAACACTATAAACACAAGAGTATAGTAGAAGTAAATAGATTCTTCTGGTGGTAGATGAAAAAGAAGAATGACAGATATAAAAGTTAGGAGTATATCAAGAATCAGGACTGGATGGAGCGTATTGATGAATGCTTTAAAGTAAGAATCAAGGGAGAAAGAATAGAAGGTGTGAGTCGTGGAAAATAAGAAAACGAAGGGGTGAATTTATAGTGAAATATCCGACAGAGCAATCGAAACAGATTATTGCATATAATCAAAGAAGATCCTGATTTCCTTAATCACCAAAGAACCAAATCTTATTACGTAAGATTCTCTTTAAATCCCGGAAATCAATCATAACTACTCATCTCACTCTTTTACGATAGTCTCATTTATATTCTTCGCATAATCGAATCGTTTTATCTACATTACTCAATGATGATAAAACTCCATTATCACCTTATATTTGTCATGAAAACCTTCTTATTGTTATCCATAACAACCTCTATCAAATTTCGGGGACGAAATTTCTTTAACGGGTAGGTACTGTAATGACCCGGAATTTTCCGACCAAATTATACTTATGAGATTAATATTTACATAAATTAAACCACACCAACATGATAAGCAATCCAAATTGTTGAGACTTGTATTTTTGAAAAGAGTTTTACACAACGTTTGACCGTCCAATATGACCGATGATATCACGAACTATATAACATACGATAATTATACGTTTGTGTATATATATGTATTTATATATATTTAACATGATCTAAGGATGGTTTAACATCTCATTGTGTACTAATGACAATGAGTTATAAGTATATTTTGAAACTACTAACTTAAGTTTTCAAAACGATAACTATACGTAACATTCTTTGATATATATACTTATAATCTATAATGCTTATACATGTATCGTATATATAATGTATTTAATCACTTTTTAAGGACTTAAATACATAAAACAATATAAGTATATTCACAAAAGATAGCTATATTTGAATTCTCGTTTCGTTTCCTCAAGATTTCTATACGTATATCTAGGGTATATGTACCCGTATCATACCCAGCTTCTATATGTATTTACTATTGGTATATACACATCAAATCAACATCCTAATCAACATTATTACTGCCCTAGATATGAGGTAACTAGGATTTATCAAGTAGTATGAATTATTAGTAAGAAAACAAAATTAGGAATCCTTTTCTTTCTTTATAAACTAAAAACGTTTTTATAAATGAACACCATTTTTTCACTCCATTTTATCATACCTACACCCTCATTTCTCTCTCAAAATACTCCTAACTTCATACTTGATCATCTCCAAGCATTTTCCCCATCATTTAGCTTCAATTACAAGCCTTAAACACCATAAGAAAACTCTTTCAAGAATATATCAAAATAACCACCCATTTGAAGAAGCTTACTTCCAACCTTTTGATCTAACTCCACCACTCTTTGATTCCAAGATTATTTCTTATCTTTTGCAGTAACTTTGTACAAGTAACTTGAGGTAGTAACCTTGTTCATAATCTTATTCAATTCATATTCATATAGCTATCTTATTATGTGGTATAAAATTTTAACAACAAGAACATAGTTTGAATGATTTCAAACTTGTTCGCAAACTAAATAGATACTTATAACTTGACTTTTAAAACACTTCAAGACCTATAATATATCATAATGATATGCTAACCTAACAAGATATAACTTAGTTTTACAAAGAACATCTTATAAACTGAATCTACGTCGTCGGAGTGCAACCGGGGGCTGTTTTGGGTTGGATAATTAAAAACCATCTTGAACTTTGAATTGGAAGTTCATGTTCTGGAAAAATGATATTTCTTATGAATATGTTAACACTTAAAAATTTCATGGTTTAACTCAAAGTGTAATATTTTTAGAAAAATGATCATTAAATGTTGTTTTTATGATGGAAAATGATCACTTTCATAAGTTTCACCAAAGTTTGACCTATAACCTATGATTTCGAATACAAACTAAGGTATTTTCAGTTCATATTCTTAAAATTTGACTCGATCCAAGGAAGTAGCAAGTTGAACCAACAAAAACGGAGTTGTAATGAAGAAACTACGACTAAAACAAGATTGGGTATCCGAAGCTAGTTTAGCTACGAAAATATTTGGAGAAAAAGTAAATTAATCATATCTTTTGTAATTAATATGATATTTTATATATAATTACTTATGATTTGATTTTATATATTTCAGGACCACCCGTAAACAACACGAGAAGATTAATCATAAGACCTCATGATTGTACGCAACACGTCATTTGACAACACGGTACTTTATGTACGCAACACGTCATTTGACAACATGGTACCATGGGTCGAGATTAATTCTGATCAATACGAATACGATGGGGTCTTTATTTATTTTATTTAAGCAACTAATTGTGGACCACTAACATCGGACTGCTAACCACGGACTAAGAAAATATTAAAAGTATTACAAGTATATATATATATGTAACGATTACTTAAAAAGAAAATATGTTGATATATTATATATATGGTTAGGTTCGTGATATCTATCGGAGACCAAGTCGAATTAAATACCTTCAAGGCAAAAGTGAGTTTCATTTGCTCCCTTTTTAATTGCTTTTGCAATATATATTTTTGGGCTGAGAATACATGCGCTGCTTTTATAAATGTTTACAAAATAGACACAAGTACTTAAAAATATATTCTACGTTGAGTTGTACCACTGGCATATTTCCCTGTAGCTTGGTAACTACTATTTACATGGGTATTGTAAACGCGAATCCTGTTGATAGATCTATCAGGCCTGACAACCCCAACCGGACTGGACGACCAGTATTCAACGGTTGCACAGTACTCCGTTTTGGTGACTACACTTGGTACGGTGTAGTGAGATTTCATAATAAAGGGAATATGCGACGTTGATTAAATGTTAAGTATGGTTACCAAGTGCTCAACCACTTAGAATGCTTTACATACACTTGCAAGTGTATTATGTTTATGATTATGAAATCTTGTGGTCTATTAACATATTGAAATGATTGTTATGATAAACCTATGAACTCACCAACCTTTTGGTTGACACTTTAAAGCATGTTTATTCTCAGGTACGAATTAAGTCTTCCGCTGTGCATTTGCTCAATATAAGGACATTACTTGGAGCCGATCATCGCAATGGGACCAAATGTTGATGACTTCGTCCAGGTGGATTAGGACGGGTTCTTTTCAGGGGATTATTAGTCGAAGAACCAGAACCCCGCGATACTATAGGTTTAAATGTATACCATGGTGCGAAAGTTTTGAAGAGGCGAAATAACGCCGCAGTACAATACCATGGTAGACATCCACAGGTTGAGAGAAACCAACAACAAGGTAATGTAGGAGGGGGAAATGAAATGCAAGAAATGCAAAGGTTTATAGCTTCACAGGAGTACGAAAATGCTAGACAGAGAGCATTTGAAGATTGGCAAGTTCATCAAAACCAAATCATAGCTCATTGCCAACATATAGGTAGAAACTATATTCCTACACCAAAACCCATATTCCCTCCCTGGTCTATAGAGATGCAACCACCGTATCCTACGTATAACCCTGCCGAAGCATTTTATAGCACCTATGGTTATGCTTGGAACCCCTATTGGTACCAGTATCATCCCTAGTCTACTTAGTTTTATTTATTTTTTAATTTGTAATATTGATACGTTTAATACTTATGTTAATATTGTAATAGTTTTTATAATTTTCTAACTTTTATTCTTAGATTTTAATAATTTTTGAAAGTGGGGTAATATACCAAACTTCAAAAATATGTATATATGTTTGCAGTTTATCTTATGTACACAACAGGGTAAAACAACGCATTTTCAAAGACTGGCATTAAGTTCAGCAAAAGCAACTAATTTTGACGACAAGATGCAAAATATATGTGAAATAACAACAAGACGGAATGAACAAATGATGTGCACCATTTATCATTCAGCAAACAAACGCCAATATATTTGGAAACTTTGGTAAAATTTAATCATTTTCACACAAATCACCCTCAATAATTTAAATTGTTACTGATTTCTTGCAAATGAGGGCATTGCAAGATCTTAAGTGTGGGAAGGGGTTAAATTCTTTCGGATTTTAAAATTTTTATCTTAAACACTGGGTTACCATTAAAAATACTAGTAAAGCAGTAGTTGTATTATAATCTAGTGCTCTCTGATAATAAAGAACAGCCCTAGTCTTATATACTGACTACCCAATTCTAGTAAAATTTTTAAAAATTTTCAATTATATGAACTCAAAATCATGTTTATACATATTTATGAACGATAAAATTAGGTTTTAACACCGAAATTATTGTTACCTCGGAAAGGACATAAATTGAGAAACAAACCAAAATGTTAAAATTCATTTAAAATGGAATAGAGGACGATAAAAAGGAAAATAAAAGCCAAGTGTGGGAAAATTTACCAAGTTATCTTAAACATATATCACATATTTTTGTACAAATAACTGAAAATACTTTTGCATTGGACTAAACTAAAAAGTTTTACCTGATTTACTGTAAGAAAGATGGATCTACAAGATGAATCAATTCCATCATTAAAAGGAAGTAAAGTCTTCCGAAAAAGAAACGCGCTTCTTGATTTAGGTCATGAAGTTGTCGTCCAGACCAGCTGTAGGTTGACGAAAAATCTAGAAAAGTCATCACTAAAATCAGCAGAAAATCCACGGACCTCAGCATTAAACAGGGTCGCCAAGTGGTAAGATTTATCCTAACCATGAGAAGGATTTATCTCGTAAAATGGGGGGGCACCATGCAAATTAGCTGGATAAGACTAATGAATCAGATCCCCAGAAAGGATAATCTCCTTAAAAGATCAAAAATCAGCTTTTAAGCCTGATATTACTCAATCCTTGAGATTGACCTTAAAGATTGAGAATTACAAACTCATGGAATTCAATGATATCTAAACTCGAGCTTGAACGAGAAAATATTTTGATCAAAATTACAAACCGATTTGTTTTCTGAAAACCCTATTTTCAATGCGTTCATTACCATTGAACGTAAAATCCTAGGAATTCACCTGGAATTCATTAGGTCACCTGAACTAAATCGGGTGTCAACTGTAAGAACGGTGGTTACATAGTGGTCAAAGACAGGACCTTGTGCCAGACCGAAAAATTATAAGGGTGAGCTTTACTATTGCTCCTACCAAGGATAGTAATTGCGTCCGACACGTTATAGACCATAATCAAAAGCATGTCAGGGGACATTGCCTTAACAGTTACTTGTTCAACGCTTTCCTTTACAACCGGACGGTAGTTTACCGAAAGGTAATATACGGGACAAGTAAACTGGACGTGTTGCTTTCCAAATACAAGGTTAGCAAGTGGGTGACACAAAACCATAAGTTTTGAGCTAAAATTTTCAAATCTGAAACCCACCAAGCCCACAAAAATATTTTGCAAACACCGGTGAAGGGTTATTCCGGAAAACTTATCTAGGGTAAAAACTAGATTTAATTTTCAAAAGATCAAATGTTTTCATAAAGATCCAATTTCCTTAATGGATCTAAATTTTTATAGTCATATGGGACTGTAAACCATATCGTTACTACCATTGTTTATACCGCCGTATAGAAATCACTGATATACAAAGTGTGAAGAATAAAGAAGTGATTCTAGTATTTCAAGACGATATTGCTTGAGGACAAGCAACGCTCAAGTGTGGGAATATTTGAAAATGCTAAAAACCAACATATATTTCATAGCATTATTCCTCAAGAAAGACAAGCTTTTAGTTGCAATTGTTCTATTTACAAGTGATATTCGTTTAAATAATAAAAAGTGAAGACAAAAGACAGATTCGACGAATTGAAGACGCAAACGACCAAAAAGCTTAAAAGTACAAAAGACAATCAAAGAGGTTCCAATTATTGATAAGAAACGTCTCGAAATTACAAGAGTACAAGATTCAAAACACAAAGTACAAGATATTAAATTGTACGAAAGGACGTTCGAAAATCCGGAACCGGGACCAGAGTCAACTCTCAACACTCGACGCAACGGACTAAAAATTACAAGTTAACTATGTATATAAATATAATATAATATATAATTAATTATATTAATTATATATATATATATTATATTTATAAATAAATCGTCGGCAAGAAAGACTCCAATGAATGTGAGCTGTGTTTTTAAACTCCGCGACTCGCGGAGTTTGAAGGCAAAAAATGCCGCGAGTCGCGGAGCCCCAATTTCTGAAACTCCCTATAAAAGCAACCGAATTCTGATCGCAAAATCCATCCTTTTTCTTCTTCTCTCATAAAATGTATTATATATATGTATTATAATTTTAATTTTAATTTTAATTCTAATAATAAGGGTATGTTAGCGAATGTTGTAAGGGTGTAAGTCGAAATTCTGTCCGTGTAACGCTACGCTATTTTTAATCATTGTAAGTTATGTTCAACCTTTTTACATTAATGTCTCGTAGCTAAGTTATTATTATGCTTATTTAATCCGACGTAATCATGATGTTGGGCTAATTACTAAAATTGGGTAATTGGGCTTTGTACCATAATTGGGGTTTGGATAAAAGAACGACACTTGTGGAAATTAGACTATGGGCTATTAATGGGTTTTATATTAACTAAAAAATACCTTGTTAATTCAATATACAAACTTATAATTCGACGTATTTATATATAACCACATACGCTTGACTGGGTACGGTGGGCGGGATATCTATAAATACCAATAATTATTCATTTTACCGGACACGGAACTGGATTAATAGTTAATAGACTTGTTGAAACAGGGGTGAATTACATTCAAGGGTAATTGGTGTAATTGTTAACAAAGTAGTAAAACCTTGGTTTACACGCAGTCGATAACCTGGTGTATTCATTAAACAAAGTATTAAAACCTTGTTACAATTCGAATCCCCAATTAGTTGGAATATTTGACTTCGGGAATAAGAATAATTTGACGAAGGCTTTCGCTCTTTATATTTATGATTGATGGACTATTATGGACAAATCCGTATGGACATATTAAATAATCCAGGACAAAAGACAATTAACCCATGGGCATAAAACTAAAATCAACACGTCAAACATCATGATTACGGAAGTTTAAATAAGCATAATTCTTTTATTTCATATTTAATTTCCTTTATTTTATATTTAATTGCACTTCTAATTATCGCATTTTTATTGTTATTGTATTTAATTGCACTTTTAATTATCGTACTTTTTAATTATCGCAAGTTTATTTTATCGCACTTTTATTATTCGCAATTTCATTATTGTTATTTACTTTACGCTTTAATTTAAGTCTTGTATTTATATTTATTATTTTACATTTGGTTTTAACTGCGACTAAAGTTTTAAAATCGACAAACCGGTCATTAAACGGTAAAAACCCCCCTTTATAATAATAATATTACTTATATATATATTTGAATTTTTATAAAAGTAAACTAATATAGCGTTAAGCTTTGTTTAAAAAGATTCCCTGTGGAACGAACCAGACTTACTAAAAACTACACTACTGTACGATTAGGTACACTGCCTATAAGTGTTGTAGCAAGGTTTAAGTATATCCATTCTCTAAATAAATAAATATCTTGTGTAAAATTGTATCGTATTTAATAGTATTTCCTGTAAAAATATAAGCTATTTTATATACTACTCTGCTAAAACATCACTCAACATCTCACGCCTCAATATCATCATCTGTACTTCGAGTATGATCTTCGTTCTACATCTTGTTCTACATCGATTATCTTCGTTCTACATGACATTCTACATCATTGATCTTCGTTCGACATGATGTTTATGTAATCTCTAATATTTTAGAGATTATGTACTCTAGTTCTAACCGTAAAACGGATGAGTTTAATATCATATTAACTTATTAAATCCATGATTACATCTGAAGAAAATATATATATGTAAGTATATTTTCATAAAGATTGTAATTAAAAATTCTTTTGTACAAACTGTTAATGGTGAAAATATTTTAATGGGTAGGTAATACCCGAGGAATATTTAAATTTCACATTAATAAGTTACACTGTACATTCTTCCAATCCGATTCAACAGTCATTTACTATCCTACTTACATCCACAGATATACGTATCCGTTCACCGCAGAATAACCATTTTTCTTCAATTTCATATTTGGATTTTGATCTATCAGAATCCAACAAGTGGCATAATGAAGAAAACATTGGACAAAATAAAATTTGTTAGAAACAAACAAATTAACTATGAGAAATTCTGTTAAGAATTCACGCTAACAAAATCCTAGCTAACTGTTCCTAGCTAACTGTTAATTCCTTATTACAATTATTTATCACAATTTATTTATCGTAATTTTAATTCTCGCAATTTTATTTATCGTCATTTAATTTCTGTTATTTATTTTACGCACTTTAAATATCGTCTGGACACGTATACAATGTTTTGACATATCATATCGACGTCATCTATATATTTTATTTGGAATAACCATAGACACTCTATATGTGGTAATGCTCGAGTTAGCTATACAGGGTTGAGGTTGATTCTAAAATAATATATATACCTTGAGTTGTGATCGAGTCTGAGACATGTATACAATGGGTCATGACACGCATTAATTAATTCGAATATAATATATTAAACAATATATGAATTATTGAACTACTAATTGTGGACTACTAACTGTGGACTAATAACATTGGACAATTAAAATGAATTAAAATATTGATTATAACATATGAACTAAACATTTCTTCAAGTTTTCCACTTGATTTCATCTTAAACCTCATTTGTATCTTGACGATTCTAATCTGCGTTCAAATCTTTCATGATTCTTGAAAACACCCCAATCGAGAGGATGAACCAACCGTACTTCATCTACGAAAGAAAAGATTGATGCATATAGTTATGCACCTGAAAATACTTGGAACCTGAGTAAACGTTTAACACGTATATGTGCTAGCTCCTTTGGTGTTTTTATTACCGAAAATAACTTTGCAATCCCTTTCCAAAGTAGTCAATTTTGTCACAGCTTCAACAAATCAATTTCAATTTTTCATTCGAATAAGTCTTATTATAACTTTGATATATACGTTTGCCCCTTCATCATCATTACCGGAGAACCGTTTATGTCCCACTACATTTGCAGTAAACTTACCGACAACTTTGTTGATCCTTAATTTTTCAAAAAATCATTATCTTTATCAAAACCTTATCATATACTCATCCACATCTTATAACGAGAATTACCATACCAATTATCGGGAATCAGCAATCAGTATTTTGAATCTCGCAACGTTTCTACATCAACAGTTATATGTATACATATAATATTTATCTCTTAGAATTATGATCTTCCATTCTGAAATTCTGAAAAGCACCCAGTCTACGAATCAATACTCTGAATTCTGAAAAAGCTGAATGAAGCAGCAAAAAAAAAAAAAAACTATACACGACCTTAACAGTTGAAGGTATAAAGATAAAGAATAAGTGTGTTGGCAAAGCTCAGAAAAGTTGGAACTGGAAAACGGATTAAGCAAACCATGAAGGAGGCTGTGCATAAATTACAAAGACTAAATCTGCCTTCAAAGAAACCAAATGATTCAGTATATGTTGAAGTCTTTAGCAAATACCTTGCTCCTGACTCTAACCCTTTACGGACAAATCTTCTTCATCATCATTCGATATTGGAAATTCTAAGATATCATCGTATCTTCCATTATAAATATCCTCAATATTTCTGAAGATATTTTCATAACTATTCTTATCTGAAATTATTTATTTCTTCGCGCTATCTGTATTACATTTTAAAGAAAACTGTTTAATTTTAATATTTTGTAAAACCTTCAAGATTAAATTATGAATGTTTTTGAAGTAGTGTTGGGAACTGAAGCATGAGTTAGTATAATATAATGACACTTGATCAACGTGATTATATTACAGTAAGTCATGCTGAGTTTCTAAATAGAACGTGATGATTCACATACCATAACGTCATCATGTGCCATGTTACATGACTCTTACATTCTATCTAATATATAAACATATCAGGAACATAATTTCTTGATAGTTCTATCTTTTCTCTTGAATTCTGGTAATTTAACCAATCAAAATCGTGCTATTACAATTTCTCTCTTAGAACATTAGTCATGTTCATTCGAAACTCCATACCTACGAATTCTGGACAATTATTCGCTTGACTTAAAGTTGGGAAGAGAAAACAAAAGTTTGAATTGAGGGAGAAAGAATAGAAGGTGTGAGCTGTGAATATAAAGGAAATGAAGAGGGTGGATTTATAGTGAAATATTCGACACAACAATCAAAACAGATTATCTCATTTAACCAAAGAAGATTCTAATTTTCTTAATTATCGAAGAACCAAATCTTATTACTAAGATTTTCTCTAAATTCCTTGAATTTCGGAAATCAATAGTGATTACGTCACCGGTTAAGACGAACCTTCAATTACTCATTTCACTCTTTTGTTATACCTTCATTTGTACTCTTCGAATAATTGAATTGTCTTATCCATATTACTCAATGATGATAAAACTCCATTTATCAACTCATATGAGTCATGAAAACATACTTATTGTCAACCATGACCATCTCGATCAAATTTTAGGACGAAATTTCTTTAACGGGTAGGTACTGTGACGACCCGGAAATTTCCAAATTGAAACTTAATCATTATATGATTCTGACATGATAAGCAAAACCTATAATGTTGAGTCTCGAAAACTTTGAAATGTTGAGTCTCGAAAACTTTGAAACTATATTCATGTATTAAATTACCATTCGACCAGTCCCGACGATTCACGAACATTAGTGTGTAAATAAAAATGTGTATATATATATATATATATATATATATATATATATATATATATATATATATATATATATATATATATATATATATATATATATATATATATATATATATATATATGTAATTATAAACAAAAGTATATATAACAATTTGAAATTATAAAACATAATGTAAACATTAAAATTAAATACGTAAAATAAGCTACAGAATAATTAAGTGTAAATTAAAATGAATTTATATATAAATATATATGATTACAATGTATAATTAATATTATATGTATATTGTAATATATAAATATTCAAATATGTTACTATATAAAATAAGTAATACATAATGTAAGTCAATATATTATATGTAATTACAAGACAAAGTATAAGTGTTATATTAATAATATGATTATTACTTTCATGATTATTATTATTAATGTTAAAATTAATATTAATATTAATATTTGTATTATTAATATTATTATATTTTTTGTTATAAAATATATATGAAATTTGATATGAATAAGTTGTTATATTATTATTAATGTTATTATTATCATTAATAATAATATCATCATAAGTAGAGTTATTAATAGCATTATTGTTATCATTTTATTTAGATTGTTTTTTTTTTAAATTTAATAAAATTATTATTTTTTTGTTAATAATATATATTTATTATGATTATTAGAATTATTAATATTATTATTATTATTAATTTTATTATCATTACTTATATAATTATTATTAGTATTAATATATACTTATTTATTTATTAATACAAATTATAACTAATCAGATAGATATTTAGAATCTGTTTTACGTCGTGATCAAACTATAACAACTTTTGTTTCTGTCTCTAAAAACGATTAACAAACGAACCCATCGTACAACCTTTTGAAGAATCACAATCTGACTTTATTTTTTTTATTAATTTCGTACTAATCAAATAATTTTTATAAAATCAATTAAGCTACAAAACAAACTTTGATTGGGTCAGTTTAGCTATAATGATATCCTTTATCCATTATATAACCCTCTGCTTATGACATTCGAATTAAAACAGAATAATTAAACAATAATTTTGAAGAAACAGTCGTGTTCCCCTGTTCTTAGACTCAACTTACAATAGCTCGATTTCGAAACCAATTTCAAATTCTATTAATGCAGTTCTGTTAGGAATGATCTAAACAAACTATCTGTAAGTTTTCATGCTTCAATTCTTTATATTGAATTCAAAATTTTGAGTCAAAGAAGTAATTCAAAAAGTCAAAGATTGTGTTCATCCTAAAATTCGAAATCTTTGTAGTGTTTCTGTTATAATTAATGATCCATAAAGTTTCTATGAATGATTTAAAACACAATTCATGTTGTAATTATACCCTAAAACGATCTGAAATTTAATATTTGATTTAGTGTTCATGTTGTTCATGACAGTGATGAACAACAACTGGAATTCGAATGAATTTACAAAATGTAAAAATGCAGATACATTGGAAATCTTTTAGTGAAACTATCTGCAAAATATAAGATTTCAATTCTTTAAAATGAGTATGATTTTTAGAGTCAAAGATTCAAAATTTAAAAGTCAACAAAATGTTCATCAAGAAATTCGAACCTGTCTTTATGTTTTCGGTATAATTATTGATTCAGAAAGTTTACATGGATGAATTAGAACCTTTTTCATGTTATATGAATAGTCTAAAACATTCAAAAATTTCGAATTTGATCCTGAGTTCAAATGGGTATTAAAACGTGTTCTTCAAAACTGTGATTCAATTTAATTGTTTTAATTTCTGTTGTTATATAATCTGATCGATAAATAATCGTTTCTATATCAATTACTAATCTTAAAACTGAATATGTAATTAGGTATTAACATTAATCGATCCCTGGTCAATTATGTTGGAGGAATAGAAAGAAACAGATAGTTGAGTTAAATAAATAGAAATAAGAATAAAAACAGATAAACAGATCAGCTCAGCTGGTTTAGGCGAGTGTCGGGTGTGCAAGAGGTCACGGGTTCGAGTCCAGGTGGATGCATTTCTTTTTAGAAACCCTTTTAAAGGTAGATTCCATTTTTAAAATTTATTATTATTATTATTATTATTATTATTATTATTATTATTATTATTATTATTATTATTATTATTATTATCATAATTATAATTATTAATAACATTGTCATTACTAATATTATTATTTTTGTATTGTTCTTAAGTATTAGTATTATTATTATGTTTATAACTATGATTATCATCATTATTATTTTTATGAAGACAATAAAGACTATTATTAGTTCATTAAAATTAAGACTTGTATCATTTTAAGATTATTAGTATTATTATTATTATTTCTAGAATTATAATTAGTATTAGTAAAATAATTATTATTATTTTCAATTATCAGTATCATGACTATTAGTATTATTATTATCATCATAAGTATTAATGTTATATAGTTATCAAAATCATTATCATAATTATCATTAACAATAAAAAGTAATATTTTTACAAGTATTATTATTAATATCACTATTATTATCATTAACACTATTACCCTTATCAGTGATATTAATTACTATAATTAATAGCATTTTTATTAATATTAATATGATTTTAGTATCATTATAATTACTATTTTTAACAAACAAATGATATATATTATAAAAATACATTTAATACATATAACATAATAAAATCAATATTTTCATATACTAAAAGAGTATATATATATATATATATATATACATATATATATATATATACATATATATATATATATATATATATATATATATATATATATATATATATATAATTAATAAATTAACTATATATAAACTTATTCGATTACAATTATGTGTATTAATAAATATAAAAATGATATAGGTTCGTGAATCCAAGGCTAACCCTGCATTGTTCAGTTTCGTCGTATGAATATTTTCATTACAAAATATTGGATTGTGAGTTAATTTGATTCCCTTTTACTCTTTGCATTTTTGGGACTGAGAATACATGCGCTGTTTTTATATCTGTTTTATTAAATGCTTTTGAGATATATTTTTGAACTGAGAATACATGAACTGCTTTTATAAATATTTGACGAAATAGACACAAGTACTAAAAACTGCATTCTATGATATAATTATTTGGATTCAGAGGTTCGATTTTTATAAAGATTATTGACCATCGGTGAGAAATTTTGGCATTGCACGATGCATTAGCTACCGAAATGGTTCGATTTGTTAGCTACTATCGGTGAGAAATTTTTGCATTGCACGATGCATTAGCTACCGTTTTAGCTATCCTCGGTGAGAAATTTTTGCATTGCACGATGCATTAGCTACCGAAATGGTTCGATTTATTAGCTACTATCGGTGAGAAATTTTTGCATTGCACGATGCATTAGCTACCGTTTTAGCTATCCTCGGTGAGAAATTTTTGCATTGCACGATGCATTAGCTACTGAAATGGTTCGATTTATTAGCTACTATCGGTGAGAAATTTTTGCATTGCACGATGCATTAGCTACCGTTTTAGCTACTCTCGGTGAGAAATTTTTGCATTGCACGATGCATTAGCTACCGTTGGTGAGTTTGTTATGAAAATTTCCAGTGTTCTTCATATGAATGATTTTTACAGCAGTGAGCAGACCTGCACAGATTATTTTCGAAATATGAGTATCTTGTGGTCTATTATATTATTGGAAATGATTAATTATGATAAACTCATGAACTCACCAAGCTTTTGGTTAACACTTTAAAGCATGTTTATTCTCAGGTATGAAAGAAATCTTCCGCCGTGCATTTGCTCATTTTAGAGATATTACTTGGAGTCATTCATGACATATTTCAAAAGACGTTGTATTTGAGTCGTTGAGTTCATCAAGATTATTATTAAGTCAATTATAGTCGGATATATTATGAAATGGTATGCATGCCGTCAACTTTCGATGTAATGAAAGTTTGTCTTTTTAAAAACGAATGCAATGTTTGTAAAATGTATCATATATAGGTCAAGTACCTCGCGATGTAACCAAATGTAATGTATTCGTCCAGATGGATTAGGACGGGTCGTTAAAATCTTCACCCTGATAACTAACAAACAACATATCCATAAGCTTCAGGGAAGATGTGGGGGATTAGCACGTAGCTAAGTGAGTGCAACTAACTACAGGTAATAGCATACAGAACTGTTATACTAATCATGTCACATAGTCTAACACATAAACATCACCCATGTGCCGTCTACAGAGACTCTGGCGGCTCGGCCAAACCATTAACCACCAGTTGATCGGACTTGGGCTTACCAGAAGTTCCTCCACCACCGTATGTATATACATAATCCACACGCGAAGGACGCGTCTTTACATATATATATACACCACGATTGTCTAGGCAACCACATGAGGAACCCAACCCGCAGGTTGATCTCTCCTATCGAGGCAACCACACAATAGGGATGCACTGGGCTCCAGCAAACAAGCATCAACCAACATGCAGTCATCACATCATACTAACTAACTATATTAGTAAGTATATCTAACAAGTATCACAATCATAATATAACATGCTACTCTATACTATATACTCCAGTTAGTCCCACTCACCGATACCGGTAGCACTCGGTAGTCTAATGTCACCGAGTCTTCTCCTCATCCATATCACCTGAGAACAAATACTAAATAAGTTAGTAATCATATTCCAATACTAACTATATCACAATCACAGTATATATATATATATATATATATATATATATATATATATATATATATATATATATATATATATATATATATATATATATATATATATATATATATAAACTAACACTTACATATATACCTAGATAATATGTATACATACTCACGTATATGCACATTCACATACACATACACCTATATATATATATATACATATATACTCAATCATAACTTTAAACCGAGTCATAACATCATATATTCATCATTGGATAAGTCTACAACCTAATTCCATTCAATAACGACCTTCAAGTGCGTACAAAACAAGACATACACGCTAAAACCCCTTTTTGACCAAAATAAAGTTTGATCTAGCTTCTTAAAATTTTACCATTGTAAATTACTCTTCATTAAGATTTCAACAATATTTGATTCATCAAAAACGGAGTTACGGTTTGAAAGTTATGACCAAAACAATTTTCACACAATATTGAAAAGACACACTACCCACTGAAAAGACACTCGACCGAGTGTGTTCTTGAGCTACTGAAACTGCAAAAAGTGACGGGTTTAAGCCATTTTCAACCAATTCTTGCTCCAGGACTCATTTTTGACCTCAGAGCTTACCGTATCTTGTTTACAAAACATTTAGGAACATAAACCCACAATATTACATCAAAACAACAACAAATTCAACCAATACTTCAAGAACACACTTTTGTACAAAAACTAGGTTAATCCCAAATTGAGGATGTTTATGATCAATTAACAGTCCACAAAGCTCATATAGCATACAAACAACATATATGGAGCATCTAACAAGATTAATTAACATCAATTAGCGAGATTCAAGCATCAAATTCATTAAAAAAAAACCCATTTAGACCCAAAACCCAATTTCTATGAATTAAAGTGCGAATTCAAGCAAACAAACCTGATTAGATGATCACGAGGATGCTAGAAATCAGTCACTAAAGCCTCGTGATTCAATTTATCACTTGGATTAGATTAGGGTTTGTAAAGAAGATAAATGATAACTCCTAAATTATACATATTTTTGAATATATTTTATTTTGGCATTTTAAAGACATTTACTAAAACATACAAAAATGGGTAAAAACGAGAAAAATATATTTTTAATATTTTGTTTGAGAAATGTGTTAAAACTGGGAAAAAAAAGGAAAAAGAAGAAAGGTTGATTGAAGCTGCCGGCATGACACAAAGGAAGCCGCCGGCTTTAGAGTCACATGTGTCAGAATGTTCCAGAATCTTCGTAAAATTGAAAGAATTTATTGATTAAGCAAAAGGCAAAGGAAGCCGCCGGCCAAAATGACACAGTTTCTCAACTTATCGGCCAAGTTCAAGCAAAAATGGAAATGAAATCAAAAAGATTTGGCAGATCTCTGAAGCGCCCGGGCTTCTCTGAAGCCGCCGGCTTAGTGATGACGGCTAAAAGATTTTAGCTTGCGAATTAAGTTTAATTTGCAAAAGGAGTCACCGACCCAAGGCAAGCCGCCGGCTTCCCTCTGAGGCTGCCGACTTGGCCACCGAACTTGAACCTTATAAATACAGGCCTCTGGTCTCAGTTTTCATATATGTATTAGATTTCAGAATTCAATAATTCTGGTTAGGTCATTTTTTTTAGGGTTTTCTCTAAACCCTTAGGTTAGATTTAGTCATTGTAATCAAGATTCAAGTTTTAATTCAAGTTATTTTACATCTACCTTCTTTTTAAGGTATGATTCTATCTTTATTTTATTATTTTATTTATTTTATTCACTAAATTCGTTTCTGTTCGTCTTCTGCTATGAACTAAACGTTCATGGTGATTGCGTGGACGAAATATAACTTTATCTGGGAATCAGATGAAGCCGCCGGCTTCATGATAATGCTAAAAACGAACATATATTTCATAGCATTATCCTTCAATAAAGACAAGCTTTTAGTTGCAATTGTTCTATTTACAAGTGATATTCGTTTAAATAATAAAAGGTGAAGACAAAAGACAGAATCGACGATTTGAAGACGCAAATGACCAAAAAGCTCAAATGTACAAGTTACAATTCAAATGGTTCAAATTATTGATGAATAACGTCTAAGAATTACAAGAGTACAAGACACGAAATGCAAAGTACAAAATATCTCAAAGTACGAAAAGGCGTTCGAAAATTCGGAACCAAGACATGAACCAACAAACAACGTTCGACTCAACGGAGCTGGAATTACAAGTCAACTATGCACAAGAATATAATATAATATATATATAATTCATAATAAGAATAATAATATAATAATAATACTAATATAATAATATAAATAATAATTCTCCGTGACAATTGCAACAATAATTCAATCATCCAGCACATCAACTTTTTCAACTACAATAGTCATATTAATGGCCTATAAATACGGATAGTGGCATCAAGTTTCAAACACACCTTTATCTACTCTCTATCTCTCAAATATATTTATATTTATATAATTTTAATTTTAATTTAAGTTAATAATAATAAGGTTATAGTGGCGAATGTTTTAAGTTTGTAAGTCGAAATTCTGTCCGTGTAATGCTACGCTGTTATTAATCATTGTAAGTTATGTTCAACCTTTTTAAATTAATGTCTCGTAGCTAAGTTATTATTATACTTATTTAAGCCGAAGTAATCGTGATGTTGGGCTAAATATTAAAGACTGGGTAATTGGGCTTTGTACCATAATTGGGGTTTGGACAAAAGAACGACACTTGTGGAAATTAGACTATGGGCTATTAATGATCTTTATATTTGTTTAATTGAATGATAGTTCGTTAATTTAATATAAAAATTACAATTGGACGTACCTATAAATAACCACATACACTCGATCGGACACGATGGGCGGGATATTTATAACTATTAATAATTGTTCATTTAACCGGACACGGGAATAGAATAATAGTTAATGGACTCATTAAAACAGGGGTGAATTACATACAAGGAAAATTGGTGTAATTATAGTTAAGTCCCCAATTAGTTGGAATATTTGACTTCGGATATAAGGATAATTTGACGAGGACACTCGCACTTTATATTTATAACTGATGGACTGTTATGGACAAAAACCAGATGGACATATTGAATAATCTAGGACAAAGGACAATTAACCCATGGTAATAAACTAAAATCAACACGTCAAACATCATGATTACGGAAGTTTAAATAAGCATAAAATAAAAAAAAATATAATTAAAAAAAATCTCGTTTTTTAAAAAATAAAATAAAATAAAATAAAAAAACTTTTTTTAAATAAAAAATATTAAAAAAAATATATATTAATTTCGTAAAAAAAATTAAAAAAAATTATAGTATTTGGGCCAAACCAGTTTGAACCTGCAATTTCAGAATTTACACATGCAATTTCGGATTTCAACAGGCAATTTCAGATTTTACACATGCAATTTCAAATTTTAAATATGCAATTCCAGTTTTAAACATGCAATTTCAGTTTTGAACATGCAATTTCGAATTTTATACATGCAATTTCAGATTTTAAACATGCAATTTCAGATTTTACACATGCAATTTCAGTTTTAAACACGCAATTTCATATTTTCAACACGCAATTTCAATTTTTGAACATGCAATTTCGGATTTTACACATGCAATTTCAGATTTTAAACATGCAATTTCAGATTTTACACATGCAATTTCAGTTTTAAGCACGCAATTTCATATTTTCAACACGCAATTTTAGTTTTTGAACATGCAATTTCGGATTTTACACACGCAATTTCAGTTTTGAACATGCAATTTTGGATTTTACACATGCAATTCCAGTTTTAAACACGCAATTTCGGACTTTCAACACGCAATTTCAGATTTTCAACACGCAATTTCGGTTCTGAACATGCAATTCCAAA